>NC_040903.2:137379927-137979927 GCF_004126475.2 Phyllostomus discolor | reverse complement strand
GTTGTAATTCCAGATTGGTTCTGGGAGGAGGTTAGTATAGCTTCCAATTACTCCTCTACCTTCTTGGATCTCATAACAGGGTCATTTAATCCCAAATTCTCTTCTGCAACTGTCTTAAATTCTATAAAATTGGTGATATCTTAATATGTATATCTATCTGTAATGCTGTAGTAGTGAGTCGGACTTAAGGATGCTATATTTTTGCTTCTTTCTAAATATTGGTGATGATTAATAAAATGAAAAACACTCCCACATAGCTGTTCGCCTACATTTTGGACTTTCTTAAAAGATGAACTACTTTATGGTTGGTATAACAGATACCGTTTACTACCAAAGTTGATGACAGATAGAGCTTGTCATATAACCTATGTTGCTATCCTCTCTTTCTAACTGAGCAACATTATTGAAATATGAAATTCAATATATTTGCCCAAAATGGACAAATTAATGAAATTACTAATATATTAACATATATATGAAATGATGATTTTGCAGTCAAAATAGGGAATCAGGTACAGAAAAGAAAAATCATTTCCTTACATTTGAGAGAATATCCACACTAATCATGGCATACTTGCAGTATGGGTGATCTGGTGGCATTAATAAACAATGCCATTATCTTTTTCAGTAATAAAATATCCTTTATGGTATGTAGAACTGAAAGGTTTCGCTATTATTGCCAGTGTATTACCTTTGACTGGGTATGTACTGTAAACTTTAAACTACAGTTACTGGCCTTTCACGTCTTGCCTAGGGATGAAAAGGAACTGACTCATTGCACTTCGAGCTAGCCTGGGCAAAGCAGGGTGGCTTTGCCCAGCAAAAAGTAGCCTAGGCCTGGCTTGAGGAACTGGGAAGTGCAAGTCTTCCTCAGGGTGAACCAAACTCTCTTCTCTTCTGAGGAACTGGATAGGAAGAGACACGAAGGCACCCACAAGGGCACAAAGGCCGCAATGCAGGTGAACCAAACTGCGGAGCCTCCGTGTCAGCGTCACCACAGGACTTCCAAGGGGGACTGCTTATTGGAGGGTTGCTGGTGGCACATTTCATGCAAGGTTATAAATGTTAGTAGTAATATTTTTCAAAGTATCTTACAGCCCCCAGTATTTCCTCACTTCATAAATGTCTAACTGGATCACAATTTTACAAGCATTCTTAACAGAATGGTTAAAATATACTTTTTAAAAGTATATTTTAATAACACACTTTAAGCATTCTACTACAAAAACTTCCATTCAGTAATAAAGCACTAATGAATACCATTTGTTGTAAAATATAGTGCAAATATAAACTAAAAATACTAAATAATTACTTTGTTAAATAAAGCAATTAAATAATTTTCTTTAAAAACACAAAAACTTGTGTTAAAGACTATAGTTATGTAACTGAAACTATATTTATATATAAACTGTATAGTCATACATCTGTGCATACATATAATTTAAATGTATAATTTATACTTATAAAATCTAAATTATATCTTTATGTTTTAAAGTATGTATATATGTGTGTGTAAATGTATATACATACGTAAGTGTATATATTATAAAATGTTGAGATAGATTTAAAAGAAGAATCTTTAGCATTAATCATCTAGATTCTAATCTATTCTAATGATGAGTGACTTTAGAGCTTTAGATTTCTTGTGAGACATTAAATAATTTTTAAAAACTTTCTCTGATAAAACTAAAAATAATACACAATTAATTTGTAATTATTTTTCTAAAACTTGTCTTTAAATGTCTACCCTGTAAACAGTATGACTCTCAGGGACTATCCTTAAAAGCAAAAGTAACTGTTGTAACTTGTAAAATCACTACTTACAAAAATTCAACTAAATCAAGGAACTTCAGAGACGGACAGGTGACATGAGAATTATTTGAAAAAGTAAATAGCTTTGGATTTATGCATTTTTCTGTAAGAACATCACTATTTCCAATTAATACAACTTTATGGACAATCTATAATCATACACATACATTCTGAATAGCTACTGAAATGTAATGCATTCTTCTGGTTCTTGGTGGAATTTAGTACCTGCCTTCTCCCATTTTCACTTGATAAGGTCTGAAACCATAAGAGACTCCCAAAAGAAAGTCTTGAGAAAACAGAATATGGAATTTGCTTAATCACAGCAGTGAGCACTCAACTGAGTTATATGTCTAACTCATGCTGTAACAAATTAAAATGATATAAAGATCACAATGAAACGTTTCAAATAATTAACTAATTAATACATGGTTTTAGAGGTGTCTTAAATATTCCAAGAAGGATTTATTTAACCTAAATGTTTTACTAATTTTTAATATTTTTCTTTAATGACTTTTTTATAACCGCTAAATTGTAAATAGTCTTTATAAAATCCATTGGGGGAAGGAGCAAATATGGGAAATTTAAAGCCTCACACCATTAGCTAATTTTTAAAAATGTTCTTATTTTAAATAATTCACATAATTACAACTTTTACTGTGTTTTGAATGACTGAAAATCCAAATTTAATTTTCCTAAAGAATAATATTTAAGCCACATGGATAAAATATATATTTTAGAGCTAATGGAACAATTTAAGTGTTAAGTGCTATTTTTTTCACAGCATTTGTCAATAGTGTCATTCCAACAATACACTGGAATGTATGCCAGCAATGGCAAGCAATTAAAGACTTTCACATTTCCATTAACAGAAAATTTCAAATTTTCTCCTGGAATAAATATTCAGCTCTGCCACAAAGGACTTTAATAATCTTCATAGGAAGACATCTTTTATCTCTATTTTCCAAATTCTGACAAACTATCTTTTTCAACATTCACACATCAGCATGTGCTGCTCTGGCCCTATGACCACGGTAGAACCCAACATGTTTTGTAACAGGACTACCTCGCAGAGAAGAGCAAACCTGATGAAGCACTGACCACACTACGTACAGGCCCTGAGGAAACACAGTCACGTGCACCCTGGCTGCGTCCTCCCTCCCTGGGCACTGTCTTGGAGTGACACTGTTATCCCCTTGTCCCACAGACTTGTCATGTGAAAGGGGGAATGGATGAACAGAAGGCCCTACCAGAAGGGGCTCATCGGGGGCACTGGTGGAGAGCTCGGCAGACGCTGTGCGGACTGTGCTGAGCCCAGTGAGAGAAACGTTTGAGAGCCTTCTCCGCCTCACACCACTGCAATTGTTGGGGATTTTAAATGCACATCTCTTATGGTAATTCAGACCACATCCTGGAAAAAGAAAATAAAAATGACTTTTGTTCAACCATAAATTAAAAGCTATTCTAGTATCAGTTGTAAATTTTGAATTTTTACAAATACTGCTTCCATTTCTCTTGGGGATACTTGGTATTCAAATTTTCTTTTGAGGTTTTTCTGATTTATTTTCTGTAAATAATCTGGGTTTTGAAATCTGATTTTACTGTATGAGCTCAGCAACTACTGTGGTTATCATTTTTAAAAATTTCCTTTGATCTAACGAGTTTTGGCTTTGAAGGACCAAGGAGAAAAGGTCCAAAGAGATGATCCGAGCCATTCTTAACTGGCACAAGTTCTAATGTGGGTAGGCTCATGGGGAACATTAATCACAAAGCATCATAACTTCTGAACTACCATGATTTGAATTCTCGCTCTGCAGTTTAAGGATTTCTTTCCGCAGAGGATGATAAAACTATGACACTGGTATACAGGTGTGGCACAAGTTGTATCTGCCACTCAATAACTGAGAGACCTTGGATGGTTTGATTAATCTCCCTGAACCTCTGCTCATCTCAACAAACATTTATTGAATGACTACTATTCCACATCCGGGATTAAGACACCAATTTTATTTTTAGTCTATTGCCAAAATAACAAACAATAGAAAAATATTCATACTAAACAGGGAACGAGATGTGAGAATTGGGTTTCCCAGGACAGAGCAAATATGTCGAAGACAGGAAATGTACAGAAATGAACAGAACAGAACCCATGCAGTCCCCAAACCCATGGAAGGTATCTGAGGCAGAGAAAGCATTGTTGTAAAGGGCACAACATAAGCAGGTAATTCCAGCCTGTGTTCGGCTTCGTTGGGGAAGGAAATTTCCTACCTTCACATTTAAGGCCTTGTCGGACGAGACCCCACAGCATCTCTCCACAGTGATCACAGAAAGCTGGGGCTCTGTACGAGTGAACAAAGAGGGCATGGGGGCGAATCTGGAAGTCCTCAAAGGTGGCAGAAGCTGTAAAAACAGGAATGTTGAAAATTGAGTTGAACAGATACCCTGATCTGTAGATAATTAGTGTGCTAGATAATTAATATGCAAGTATAGATACATAATAACTCTCTGGGGAAAGCTAGGAAAGATGAGTCACAACACTGCTTGGCTTTTAGCCAGTAGACTCCATTCTTTCCAACAACAGTTTTACAAGTGGTGTTGTGCAACCCTCTCCTCTACTTGCCAAAGTCTTGGGCCACTTTGAAAATAGCCAAAAATGCTCAAAGAAAGCATGAATGAAAGGATAACTCAACTCGATTTACAAATACCTGCTGTTACCTTAAAATATTTTGCTTTTTTCTTTCCTTAAATGAACCAGAAAGGAATTCAGAAATCCTAGTGTAAATAAACTTTTGATGAAGTTAGACAGATCAGAGGGTACACACTTGAATACAACCATGAATGGGTCCACTAGAGGAGTGGGGCCCCCTGGAAATGCAGCTAAGAAATCTTGAGCAGCGTCTTCTTGTGGAGATAGGTATTTGACCTCTTAGGCAATATAGGTAAGCATATGAATCCTGACCTAAAAATAAGTGAGCAGCCTCTTCACCAACATGCCCAAGAGGTTTAATACAAAGCAGGTGAACGCCAGTCCATCCTTTGAGAATATACTTTAGCAAATGATATTCACACTGTAGAACATTTTTTTTGTTTTTGCTTACTTTTTTCTACATGGTATTCATGCAGAGTATTGAGATTCATTATTTTTAATTATACTTTTCTACATGTATTTATGATGTTATAAGAGTGGCTGATGGTTTTGTTGTTGTTGGTAGTGGTTGTTGTTCAAATGAAGAAACAGAAAGGTATAAAGAATTGAAAGTGAAAGACCACCCCCTTTCCCAAAATTTTAAATGGGTCAGGGTTGTATCTTATAAATCAGTTTGCATACATAGCCTGATGTTGAGTCTGTCTCGGTTTCTCAGACACTAAAAGACAAGGTCTGACTGATGGTGACTTCTCCAGGCCCTTAAACTTCCATTAATGTTAGGACAGATCCACGGATAGACCCATGTACACTTGATTTTATAAGGTTTTATTCAAAGAGAATTTGGGGGAAAATTTAGGCTTTATATATATATCCTTCTATTTTGTCTTCCTCTTGTTTGTCCTCTTGTCTTATTTTTCAACACATTTGTCATGCACCTTCAATGTTGCCAATGGCACATTGTCTAGGGATAAAGATGTAAAGGTTAATAAGACATCTTCACAGAGCCTACCACACTAGGAGGAAAGACAGGTCAAACAAACAAAAAACTCACAGTAATTATAGAGTAACTTCTATGGTTCAGAGAAGCTAAAAACTGGGAAGACACTACATCTCTGCTATAGAGGTATCCACAATTATGAGAATAATTTTGAGGGCATCACATCTATCAGGACAAGTGGTAATAGAACATGCAGGGAAGTGAGTCAGTTCTGCCATAAAGAATATTATTGAGGGTTCACAGGACATATAAATGGACCTTAATAGAAGATTAAAAATTTAATGGGTTGGTTTTTCCTTAAACCTTGAATAAAATTACTTTACTCCAAATTAATGTGATTTATTATTGAAAATCATCTATCAGCTTATGAAAGCTATGGTTTTTACTCAATTAGAAAGATGATGAAAACAATAACAGGAATAACTAAGACTTATTAAGCTCTAACTGTATAATGAACCATGTGCTCAGAGATGTAAGTGTGGGAAGAAGGAGCTGATCAAAGAGCCGTAGCCAGGCGACCATGCACTGGCATTGCGTACACGGAGTCCTACCTAGTGTTAAGGTTACTAATAAAAAAAACTCAGCTGTACTACATTTGAGAAATTGTCTGTTATGTTTCTCACTTCAAGATTCACAGTATAAGGTCAATTGCTTATTCTCAGTAAATCAGTAAAAAGGTACTGTTGAGTACCTTTCATGGTCTGATCAAAATGTGTCTAAATTTAGGAATGAATGCTAAACATTCTTTAAAGCTGGTCTGTTATACTCATGGGCAAAATTTGTTTTTAAATCATCAAAGAAAATAGTTAAAGAAAATACTTTGTGCCAACCATTAACTTCTGGCTTCTCTATCCCCATCCCACCCTCAAATGTCACCCCTCAAGCACCAAACAACTATGACAATACTATGACAGCAATTAGTTGAATAATTACTGTAGTTTTCAAAATAAGGCACATTAGAATTTGACAATAGTAACACCAAGTTGCATTCAAATAGTTTTCTAAATTAATCAAGGAGAATAAAAATAATTAAACTGAAGATTTTCAGTAACCCACCCCAATTTATGTCAGATAAGTTTGTTTATTCACTTTTTGAGAGATTAACATTCATAAGCAGTTAGCACCCTTGACTTATGTTTAAATGCCATTTTCTAAAGTTCAATTTTAATATTCTCCTGTTAATTTTAAAATAATTAAATAGATTTTAAAAATAAAACTACCAAGTGCAATGAGGTTTTACACCCATTTGAAATCAAAGCACAACATCCATTCATTATGAATTTACCTGTTCCGCACCCTGGGGGGAGCAGCATTAGCCAAGTGTATGCCTGCCATCTCGCCTAATCACAAAATTGCACTTCAGAGATAATCACTTAGTGCAGGAAAACAAAGTGAATGCTGTAATTCTATTTCTCTTAAATCTCAGAATCAAAATGGACAGACAAGAATAGGAATATTAAAGTGTCTAGAGATTCCAAGAGAGGAACAATGTGTTATCTGTCAGTCTGTTACAATTGGTCGACCTAAATTAAAACCATATAACAGAGCTACAAACTGAACACAATGGGCCCCATATTCTGGTATTTGTGCTTCTTTGATTTGCTCTATTCACAGTCTATTATGTTCCAGTGTGCAGGAGAGGAGAAAATGACATGCTTTCCTTAGTCACTGAGTATTTGAAAAAGGTAATTGAGCCCAAAACTCTAAGATAATCAGTAGTTCTTTTAAGGTTCATTATGAATTGTTACACAAAATGGAATAAAGTGTTTGGTTAGCAGTACAGACCAAATGAGGCTTCCAAAGCAAAATAACTTCTGGAGGTCAAATTATTTGCATAATAAAATAAAATAATGTCAGATCTTCCAGGATTTTTAGTAATTTTTTACTGGTAATTTTGGCAAATTGAAAGAAGCATTAACTCTTTCTACATCAACAAGTTGGGACAGATAAAATAAAAAGTTTAACACATTGCAAGTATCACCTCATTCACTTTTTCACAAGCAGTCTATCAAGTAGATGTTATTATCCCCATTTGACAGATGAGAAAACTAAGTCTCAGAGATATTAAGGAGCCATATGATCTTGATCCACAGTCCTGACACCTGCACCATACAGACCTCCCCAGCTGCTCTGAATGAAATTATATTTCTCTGGCCACTGAAACACTATGGATAATAAACTGCATCTTTATTTTATAAAATACTTGGAAAGATTTAAAGAAAACACTGTAATTAAATATAATACACCATCACTGTAAGATGCACCTTTACCTCAGAGGTGCCAAAAATACTGGGAAGAAAAGAGTCTATAAAATAATCTATAGAATGATCTTAACTCAGTTCATAATGAAATATCCCTTTAATATGCTTTCTACATAGATTCCATTTTTTGAAGTCCTCCCCTATTCAAACAAATTGGAGTTAGTAACAATAAGTAGTGTTTAGATTTTTTAAAAAAATCAATGGTAATGCATACCTACAGGCTAACCGGAGCTTGTGTTCACATGATAACCAGTGTTACCACATTCAGTGTGTCGGTCTGGCCAAGGACAAAACACTGGGACTTTTCAAAAGCTGTGCAGAATTGTTGGTATGAATTTGGTGTTTCCTTAGCCTTTGGAATATTGAAAATAGCTTCTGGATACCATACCCCCAACATAAACACATATGTTCATCTGTTTTAAGGTGCCTGGATAAGAAACATTCTAACTATCTCCACATCTCCACATTGATATCCTATCATTCATCCATACATACACATAATAGAAATACATAAATCGTCTTCTGTTCCTTGAGTGTTTAGTAGAATAATCACTACTAACAAATCATTTCATTGCATTTGTGAGTACCTCAAATTATTAAACAGTTTTTATGAGCCCCAAATACTCATCTGTAACTTCCTTCTGGTGGTCACAGTTCTAAAAGCTTTCAAGTATTAAAAATTAAGACATTTTCACATTTTTCTTAAATCAGCTCATGTAGACCAAGCAGTCCTAATAACTTCAAACATTATAGTTGATTTATGTTATGTTTTATTAATATATCTAGAACCCACTAGGTAATACAGTGTTATGTCAGAAATAGAAAAATGAACAATATCTATTGTCAAGGACTCAAAGTCAAAATGAGAATGGCAGACCCATAAATAATTAACACAAAGTGTAAGGATGGGGACACAAGAGAAAGGCGGGGGGGGGGGGGCGGGGGGAGACTGCCTGGGTCTGTCAGGGAACCTTCATCAGAGGGGTGCTCTGAATGGATTCTTGAAGGATGAGAACATTTTAAAAAGCAGAGAATGAAATAAAAAAGAGAGGGAACATTTTTATAAGGTCTATTTAGTTATAGATAATTTATAGGATTATCTAGATATTTCTTGGTAATTATAATTATTGAGGGTTCTTGATATTTCATTGTCTTTTGTGTACTGTTAGGACGGTTGGCAAGAGTGTCCATGGGGCAGTTACCTGAGACATGACAACAGATCATTTCCATGCTATTGTGGCCCAGATGTGTGGCAGTGGTTACAAAACTGAGCCTGCACATGTCTCCTGCCCTCCGCCACCTCACAGACTGGCACCATGCAGCTGGCCATTTCTTCCTGCTGCTCCGCTGACCCCAGTCTCTTCAAACCCCTTTTGTACCAGCTTATTTCTTCACTCAATTATTGTTCCAATTAAACACACACTTTCATTTTTTTGTTATACATGAAGACATCCAGAATTGGGAAGACCCCACAGTTCTCCAGCAATAAAGATATTCAACAAATTCTTATTGAGATATTTATGATAGCATCTTTTGGGTGGCTGAAGGAAAATAAAAAGGGAATTTCTATTTTTAGCTCACATCTGACCAGAAAAACGTTGGTGAGGTGCAATGACGGGAACTTGGAAGTCTGTGAATATATCATCCCAGAGATTATAGCAGCCAAGAGAAAAATAAAATAGTTTTTAGATATGTTGATTATGCAGTTCAGAAAGTTCTGGGAAAATATTTTATAAGTGCATGGCCAGAGACTCCAAGAGTAGAAAGATCTTACCAGCCAGATTGATATCACAGTAACAAGTTACCCTAATTAGGAAAAAAAGGAGTTCGTATTCAGAGAAACTGATGGAACTGCCCAGGAAATTATCTGCTAAGCTCTTGTGGAAAAAGAGAACACAGCAACTACATTACCAGTAGCACAGGGGCAAAATGAAGGCAAACAGTGGCTCGGCCAGTGACAACCATCCCAAGAAGGCTAAAGAAGGAAAAAATGAAGCTTGTGAAATAAGCCAATCAGAAAAAGATAAATACCGTAAGATCTTATTTGCATGTGGAATCTAATGAACAAAATAAACTGAGGAACAAACTAGAAACAGAGGCATGGACACATGGAACAGACTGACAGCTATCAGAGGGGAGGGAGAAGGGCAGGGGAATGGATAAGAGGGGGTGAGGGGATTAACCAAAGAACATAAATCTGTAACTCCGTAACAGGGACAACAGTGTACTGAGGGCCAGAGGGAAGAGGGATGGGGGAGGAATAAAGACTGGTAAAGAGGGAGAAAATGGAGACATCTGTATTAGTGTCAACAATAAAAATAAAGAAAAATATAAAGAAATAAGAAACAAACAAAAAAGCTGAAACTGAACAAAGGGCCTTTTACCTGTGTTATATGTGGAAAGAATGAAATAGAGATCGGTCTGAACCATGGAAAAATATAGTTTAATGCTACCAGACAAAATAGAAAAAGCTGAACTATTCAACTGTAATTTTGTTTCTGCCTTTTCTAGAAGTGGACTGACTAAGAAAGAAGAGGAAGAACAAATATATTCAAGAAGGAAGTGAAATCTAGGATGATTGAAGAAACATTACCTAAGGACTTTAAATAAACTATTTTCAATAAGCCCAAATGACTTATAAGTGAAGGCTCAAGAATTTTAATTAGAAAAAATCTACTGCAATATTCTAACAATCATATAATAATCTTATTGGATTTAATAAAATTATTCTAAAGGCCTTCTGTAGAAAAACTAGACAGATCTTACAAAGAAAGGGAAAATTTTAAAGATGGGTAATGAAGAAATTCAGCCCTGGTTGCTATCAAAATATTGTATAAAGCTATATTTTAAAATATGTGTTAGTGTGTAAGACACAAGAGAGATCAATAGGATAGAATTGATACCATAGAAATCTACTATTAATGAATTTTAAGCGATAGAAGAGATATCAAAATTAATTTACCAGGGAACATTATTTAACAAATGATTAACAATTAGTAATAATTAGCTACTTGGGGTAAAGTACAATTTATAAGCTTATAAAATATATACATATATTATACCTGAGAGTAAAAAGTTAAAATGTAAAACCAAACCATAGAAAAACTAGAAGGAAACAGAAGTGAATACTTATAAAATCTCTGGAGGAAAACTGACTTCAGAAAGTAAGAGGAGTTCATGAACCTTCGAAGTGATGGAAGAAATCAAAGGGGGAAGATTCATCAGTGAGATCAGACGGCAGGCACTGCTGGATGGCTTGTCAGAGTCAGATGTCTCTTTTATTTTACATTGTTACAATAGGATTACTTATGACAATTACATATGGGAGGTCAGGAAAGCTAATTAAGTAATTCCAGTATTGAGAATATAATTACTAACATTAAAGGGCGGATCTCTATCTCAAAAATTAATAAAGTTCACATGCATTCATTCCTGTTCAGAAAGAAACAGATCCTTCTTTTTCTTCTCTTTTTCACTAGAGGGACAGCCACAGGTTTGATGGCAGAGCTAAAATCCTGCTCACCAAGACCTTTGGGATTGGTTCCAGAACTTGGAGAGTTACAATAATCATGTGAGTGACCTTCTGTTTCCCTCCCAGGCAACTGAAGTCTATGACTGCTGCAGAACAACTGCTGCAGAACAACTGCTGCAGAAGCAGCAACGCCACCTGCCAGGAAGATACTATAAGGATGAAAGAGATACAAAATGTAATTCCATGTAAATAAAAGAGAGAGCCAGATGAGTTACTTTTTTCCCTCCATCTCCACACTGAGAAGTCAGCGAAGAACATCAAGAACATTTCCCTCAACATAATTTTTTCTTTTTTTTTTCTCCAGCCATTACTAATGTATAGCCCCTGTCTTCGACACAAAACTTTTCCTTCTGTTTTGAAAGGAGCCACCTCTCACTTATCTAACTCTTACCCATCTAGCAACTCAGCGCAGTATCACCTGCTCTGGGACGCCTTCTGCAGTAGGCCCGCCCCACATGATGTAAATGTCCTCTTCTCTGTTCTTGAAGGCTCCTGGGCACACTTGTATTATGAAACACATCACTCTATACTGCCACCCCTTACTCTTTTATCTGTTCACACCTGACATTACAGATTGCTAGAGAATAAAGATAATACTTTCTCTGAGTATATATGCACACATTAAGTGATTAATGTCCCTGGTTAAATAAACCTTTAAAACACATTGCTTCTCTAAGATTCTACATTTAATTAAGTCCTAATAATCTGCAAATAGAATATTTCAAATTCAAAAGTGAAGCAAAGCAAACTTTATTCAGTACAAACAGCTCAAGTGTGATATACAGCACAGCTATGAAGACAGCTAGGCAGTTAGGCAGCCCCAGTGTGGGCTGGTGGCTCTGGGGTGAGGCTCCTCTCTGGCTACACAGCTCTGCTTTGCTCTGCAGCGGTCTGGTCTTGTCTACCCTGCTCCTCTTTCTGCTCCACTCAGGTCCTGTGCTAGTTTGATATGTGCCATTCTGGCTAAACGTCTTTAGGGTTATATCTTTTGTATTTCACTTCCAGCCAGGGAAATGATGTCTTCTGTCTTCAGTGGAAAGGGAAAGTGGCTCCCCAGCCAGATGAGAGCTGGCTTAATATACTTGGAACTCTCTGCTCCTGGTTTCCTGATAGGTCCGTCCTCAAGCAAACAAGGAATCCAAATCCTTGTAATCTGACTGATCAAAAAGTCACTGACCTAATTGGCCAGAATGGAGCCAGCCACTCTCATTGGTCAGTGAAGATGCTGATAAGGATATAGCTGTGCCTACTCTAATTGGACAGGAAAGCCTCATTCCTCCTGGTTGAAACACAATTGCAGGAACTCCTTTATAAAGGTTGGCTCAGGTGGCAGGAACACAGTGCAGGCAAGCAGCTCGGCATGGGAGGCAGGCAGCTTAGCGCCGGCTTCTCCCTGAGGTGTAGTTTGTTGTGAGAGGCCCTTGTTAAGAAATGGCTCTTGAGCTCTGGGCTATGTTTTTTAAATTTGAACCCCATTAAATCACTGACAGCCCTTCTTAGTAGGTATCTTCTTTCTTAGGCTCCACAACCCCATTTTAAGAAGTGTCTAGCAATGCTTTTCAGAGATGTCCTTGCTTGTACCTTATTACTCTAAAGGCTGCATGTGTAAGCAGTTACGAAAGCATGGACACAAGGTCAGAGAACATCTGGGTTCTAATCCTGGTCATAGCAAATGGGTGACCCTGGGAAAGCTACTTCACCTCTCTGAACCTGCGTCTCTCTTTATTAAACTGGCTCGATGAAGTTCACCTAGTTGGGCTGAGAGAAGAACACAAAGTAACTAGCACAATTCTTGGCATACTGGTGATAATTATCACAAAAATTTCTCAGCATAATGATGAACAGTATGCAACAAAAAAATTCTGAGTTTGAATTGCAGTTATTATTTATGATTATTTTTATTGTCATCATTATTAGTATTGTCAGCATTAGCAGTATCAATATAAGGAATTACTGCTTTTAAGTCTATTATCAATCCACAGCACTGATAGAAACTAAAGGCATTAAAAACTAATATTATTTGTTCTTGTGCTACCTCATAAAGAATGTACTTCCACTCTAGAGGAAATTGCTTTTTTAGCCACTGTTCTGCTTAACACCAATTAAATGGAGCTAAGTCCATAGGACTGTGTGTAGTTCCTTCTCTAAAATGAATCAATTAACAGCTAAGAACTGCTGTGGGGAAAGAAGGGTCACCATATCCTGATGTGACTGAATGACAAATGCCACAGCTGGAAAGAGATTAGAGAGCATCTCAGGTCAAGAAAGAACATAAATGGTTGCCCCATGTGTCTGACATAGAGGGAAAAGAAAATTAAGTAAAAATGTCATGGAGTCAAATTCTAGCTAATGAGTACAGGCTCCACAGGCATCCTGAACAGGGGGAAAGAAAGGTCAATTCTGTTTCTTAGAAAGCTCCATCACATACAGAAGACTTTATACCTTTAAAAGGATAATGACTTCATTTACATGAGGAACACCAGCATACAAATTGCCCTTTAGACTACTTACAAAAGACTGGTGGACAAAGACTAGGTACAGCTTTATACTGAACTGTTCTAATAAGCAGCAGGGTTGCTGGAGACAAATAGCATCACTGTTGTCAAATACATCTGTACACAAAGAGACACCAGGTCAAGGCCCTCTATGCTTCGCTTTAAGTTTCTTTAAGTCTCACTGTACTTTTCATAAAAAAAAGATGCTTACTTTTGATTCACAAACAACAAAACCATGAAAAGCTGTGAAACTGGCTGGGTATTCCTACTCCAGAAAAAGCAACTGTTCGATGATAGCAGAATTCACTTCAGTGCCTGCTAACTGGGCACCTGCTGTGCACAGGATCTGTTCTGGCTGCCGCTCTGGGGCACTGAGGGAAGGCAACTTGCTGCTGAGGGACTCCCTGATTTCTTCTGAAGAATCAGGCTGACTGATTCAGTGGTCCACTATGGTTTACTAGAATAAAGGAGTTTTATTTATTGAAAATCTGAGTTTATGTTTTTAATCAGGTTTATTGAGGCATAACTTACATAAAGTAGAATCTATCCTTTTTTTGCAGTTTCAACAACTGTGTAACAGGTGCTGTGATTGGGATAAGAAACAAGCTTATCAACCCTGCCCAGATTCCCATTCCTCTTTGTAGACAACTCCTTCTTCACCCTTGTGCCCCAGCAATCACTGAATCACTTTCTGTCCCTTTTTCAGCATGCCATATAAATGGAGCCTTTTGGCTCTAGCTTCTTTCAGCACAACACATTTGAATTTCATCCACATTGTATGTGCATCTGCAGTTTGTTCCTTTTGACTGCTGAGTCATATTCCATTTGACTGATATGCCACAGGTTGCTTATCCATTCGCCACAAGAATCCTTTCAAATGGACATCAGCTTATCCATTCACCAGGGCATGGGAGCCGAGGGTGATGCTGGGATGACGGAGGTAGAGGTCTAGGGTCCAGAGCCCCCAGATGCAGTGGTGAGGTACAGTGGAAAGAAATGCTTATTTGTGACCTGTACAGGTCATTTATAACATGGGATCTTTATTCTTGAAAATAACTTCCTTTTACAACACCAGATAACAGATGAATTTTAGAGTGAGATAAGGTGGCTTCAGAATCTGTGCTTCACTTCCTTCATCTTTGAAAAAAGGAATATAATTATAAACTGAAAGAGCAGTTTCATAATCATTTAATTGAGAAAACATTTAAAAATCATACTTGGCACTATACTGCAATAGTGCACAAAACTGGCAAATGCTTTTTCAAATATGCATATGTAAATGCATAATAATCTTAGGGTTCTGCATCATTTGCAAAATTTAACTCAAACAGATCATGGACATAAATATAAAACTTAAGCTATAAAACTTCTAGAAGAAAATCTCAAAGAAAATGTTTATCATCTTGGTTTATGCAGAAATTTTCTAGATACAACACCAAAAATATAACTCATTTTAAAAATTGATAGACTTTATTCAAATTAAAAACATCTGATGTTTTCAAGACCTGTTAAAAATAAAGAGAAAGTCTACAAGCTAGGATAAAACATCAGCAAAACACATTTTTGGTAAAGGATGTGTATCTGAAATATATTGAAACTTCTCAACAAGATTAAGAAAAGAACCAACTGAAAAATCAGCAAAAGGTTTAAAAAGACAGTTGACCAAAGAAACTACATGGATGTCAAAACAGCACATGACACCTGGTTCACTGCGGGTCCAGTGGGCTTCGAAAAGTAGTTTGGAAGCATTGCTACCATGTACAATACTCGTTCAATCACAAGATTATTCTGTGTCCTAAATATTGAAAGTTCAAATGAACACATTTTGGGACATAACTCACTCCTATGGAGGGCTATCTGTATTTGTTTTAGGATCTCATATCACATGCCATCTTGATAACTAAAATCACAAACTTTGGTCCTATTTGAGGGAATATTTTGGAAGATCAAGTAGATAAGTCATCATTACCAAACAATTTGTAGAAAATACCACAAGTAATTAGATATTGTGATTTTTACTCTAAAATTAACTATGTTTACACAGCCTTTAATTAATTTTGTGCAATAACATTCATTTTTTGATGATCAAAATTATCTGCATATGTATAAGTGAATCATTATTTCATCTTTGTTCATTTACTCACTTAATATACATTTAATTCCCACATACTACTATTATAGTGATGCCTAATTTTTGTGTTTATTCTAATTTCATTCCCTTTTAAAATCATAAATTACAATGTCATTATAAAAAGCAACAAGGGGCTAATTTTGAATAAACTACCTAGTAATTTCACAATATAGAATAACATAAATGTTTAAATGGGACAGAGATAAATTTTTACATAAATTTGATGTTTCCTACTATAATTTGTTTAGGTAACTGATTTGCATACAGTAGAAATGTTTTCTCTGAGATATTCCAGCATTGAAACTTTATATGCACTTGTTGAACCTTCTGATAGTAGCTCCTTTCCTAATCAGGAAGAATATTCCCTGTGATTGAGTATTATTCCATGTGATGGCAGAGTTTGCTTTGTGCTCAGCAAGGATTTTGTTCTTTAACAGAGTGTAATGGGTCAGGAGGAAGCAAAAGTGTCTGGGTTCAAACCCAGCTTCACTACTTACTAAGTGTCAAAGACTGACTGTTTCTTAACTCTGTAGTAGTTACCACATCGTAAGATGAGTGATATATATATATATATATATATATATATATATATATAAAACTAACACATATATAATTACTAATATATATAAGTAATATAATTTCACTACTTAAGTATTAAATATGTATAAACATTTAGATGAGTACCTGATATATAATTACCTTGTCATAATGAATATTTGTTAATATTTAAGATATTTCTTAGGTTTCTTTATTCTCATTTTAAAGTTTTTGACACAATGATATTTGCAATAAGCTTGCCCAATCTAGCTTATTTGGTCCACACTTATTTTTATAGTTTTAAATTTATGTGAAAATATTGCAAGGGTAGAAGGAATAATGTGACTACATTTTTTGTTTAGCTTTCAGAGAATGCTGTTTCTAATTTGAAACTTTATCCCAGCTAACTCTCCTAATCAACATTTACAAATCATCAGCAAAAAATACTATACTATTCTGGATCTTAACTCTGTTTTATTTGGTTTGTTTGTCTTTGTTTTATTTTGTTTCATTTTTTATTCTGCAGAAAAGAGCATACCACCTGGTATTTCAGGTAGTCAGTAAGCATATGCTGAATGAATCCCTCATATTTATCATTCATAAAAAAACATGCATTCATTCAACAAGTATTTGTTGTTACTGAGATAAATATTTATTTAGCAGTTACTTTATTTGCCAGGTAAGACATCAAACATTAGTATGGTGATGATCACCATTATTATTATTTTGTATGACTTTCATTCATTCAACTTTTTAAACCTTTTTTTATTTCATTTATTTATTTTTACTGATTTGAGAGAGAGTGAGTGGGGAAGAGGGAGAGGGAGGCATTAATCTGTTGCTCCACTCATTCAAGCATTCACTGGTTGATTCTTGTATGTGCCCTGACTGGCAACAAACCCACAAACTTGGCATAGTGGGACAATGCTCTGACCAACTGAGCAGCTCACCCAGGGACTCATTCATTCAATTTTTAATGTCTTGAATATTTTCATAATGTAGGTCTTGTAATCTGTCTTACAGTGGGATTAGATTCATATGTTTATTTCAAAGAAACCCAAAATAATAGTTCATAAACAAGAGCAAAATGTGTTACATTCTCACATAAAGAAATAGGCAGCTCCATGCTGCTATGACTATGCTATGAACTTAGGGTTCTGCTAGCTGCCCACTCAGATACCCCCCCCAGCTGGGTTATTCCTCCAGCTCCAAAAGGCCATCAATTCTAGGCAGCAGGATAGAGAAAAAGGACAGCCCACTTCTCTTAACTCACACACTTGTTGGAAGCCAGTAGCTGCAAGCAATCCTGCAGAGAATGCCCCCCCACAAATGGGGGTTCATATCAATACAGGGGGAAAGGATGGATGCTGGGAGGCAAACCTCTTTCACAGGGAGCATTCTTTGTATTTTAGCTGGGGTAGGTGAGGCATAGCAAATGGGTACATGGGATACATGATGTTCAGAGTAGGGCGAGGGCTACAGAGTTCTTTTGAGCATCATCAGCATAACAACGGGAAACAGCCATGTGAGTTAATGAGACACTCCAGGGCTTTGATATCCAATACAGTAGTCACTAGCCACATGTTGTCATTCAATCTGAATTTAATAAAACTAAAAATTCAGTTCCATTGTTCCCTATCAAACCCCTCCCCCACATATACCACTACAACCCAGCAACGTAAGTTGCCCTGCCCTGGAGAATACCTAAAGCTCTGACACTTACTATGAAATAGGCATTCCAAGACAAAAAAAAAATAGCCCAAATGAAAGAACAGATCAAAGCTCCAGGAAAAACAGAATTAAGTGATAAAGAGATAGCCAACCTATCAGATGCAGAGTTCAAAACACTGGTAATCAGGATGCTCACAGAAATGGTTGAGCATGGTCACAAAATTAAGGAAAAAGTGAAGACTATGCAAAGTGAAATAAAGAAAAATATACAGGGAACCAACAGTGAAGGGAAGAAAACTCAAATCAATGATTTGGAAAAGGAAGGAATAAACATTCAACTAGAACAGAATGAAGAAACAAGAATTCAAAAAAAATGAAGAGAGGCTTAGGAACCTTTGGAGTAACTTTAAATATTCAAACATCTGAATCATAGGGGTGCCAGAAGGAGAAGAAGGCCAAGAAATTGAAAATTTACTCTGAAAAAATAACAAAAGCTAATTCCCCCAATCTGGCAAAGGAAATAGATGTACAAGTCCGGGATGTTCAGAGAGTCCCAAAGAAGTTAGATCCAAGGAAGCACACACCAAGGCACACCATAATTACATTACACAAGATTAAAGCTAAGGAGAGAATCTTAAAAGCAGCAAGAGGAAAGGAAACAGTTACTTACAAAAGAGTTCCCATAAGACCATCAGCTGATTTCTCAAAAGAAATCTTATAGGCAAGAAGAAACTGGCAAGAAGTATTCAAAGTCATGAAAAGCAAGGACCTACATCCAAGATTATTCTATTCAGCAAAGCTATCATTTAGAATTGAAGGGCAGATAAAGTACTTCCCAGATAAGGTCAAGTTAAAGGAGTTCATCATCACCAAGCCCTTATTGTATGAAATGTTAACGGTGCTTATCTAAGAAAAAGGAGAACATCAAAACTATGAACAGTAAAATGACAACAAACTCACAACTATCAACAACTGAACCTAAAAAAAAAAACAAAAACAAACTAAGCAAACAACTAGAACAGTAACAGAATCACAGAAATGGAGATCACATGGAGGGTTATCAGCAGGTAGAGGAAGAGGGGAGGATGGAGGAAAAGGTATAAGGAATAACAAGTATAAATAACAGGTACAAAATAGACAGTGGAAGATTGAGACTGTAGAAGCCAAAGAACTTACACGTATGACCCATGGACATGAAGTAAGTGGGGAGGAATGCTGGTCGGCGGGGGAGTGTACAGGGAAGAGGAAGATAAAAGGGGGAAATGGGACAACTGTAATAACATAATCAATAAAATATATGTAAAAAATAAAAAATAAAAATTCAGTTCCCCAGTAACTCTAGCTACTTTTCAAGTTCTAAAAGGCTATAAGTGCCTTTGAGCACACTGGAAAGCACAGCCAATTCCAGACTGCAGAAAGCTGTAATGGACAACAGTACTCTAAAGAGAGAATTTAGCAAAGAAAATGAACCTAGTGGTTGGTATTAAAACAGTATTTTTATACATTAATTTGCTGAACTCAAGCTTCATTTTTATTCTCAAGCTCTCTTATTGGCACACTTGCTAATAACAGGGTGACATTTATTGAACACTTACTTGAAGACAGGTTCCTTACGGTACACAATACATTATTTAATTGAATCCCCAGCACTCACAAAATGAATGCTATTATTATCTTCATTTTATAGATGCAGAGATTTAGGCTTTAAATGTGGACAAATTAGGCTACCAAATAACAGACATTTTAGAGATGGAAGATCTGGAGAATAACTTTGATCTGGCTGAATCCAGGCCTACACATGGACTTTCCAAGGCATCATATCAACTGCAAATAAGTCACATTATCTGTTGCTTTCCACTATTTCTACTTCTTTTATTTTTGTGGTGTTATTACAACATTTGCTAAGAACTTTCTGAACAATTCTGAAGACTAGTAAAGATATTATTAACCTTGATTGGACTGTGCTTGTATAGTCTCATTAAATATAATGCCATTTATTTGAATTCATTATTCCTTATTGGAAAGAGTATTAAAATTCACGACAGATTATAAGAAAGAATTGACTTGCTAATAATGTCATATCATCTTATTCCTAAAATGATTTACTCAGTTATTTTGTATTACTTTTGCATTCTTATGGGTTCTAATTTTCTTGACTTTTTATTTAGAACTTTTGTATCTAGGAAGCAAAAATAGTATTTCATTAGCTGCATGTGGGTTCTGATTTCAGATATTCTTGGGTTTTAAGTACAATTTTACTGTTAAGTAAATCAGTAATTCCTGGCAAATTAATTAACATCTCCAAACCTCTGAAAAGGCTTATCACAGTGCCTAATGAATAACAGTATGTGCTTAAAACCATTAGCCCCCTCCATTAGTGGGCATGGTCTACACCATTCCTTTTGTCTTAGTCCATTTGGACTGCTGAAACAAAGTATTGAAGAGTGGGTAGCTTACAAACAACAGTTTTGGAAGCTGGGAAGTCCTACATCGAGACACTAGCAGATTTGTGTATGGTGAGAGCCTGATTCCTGGCTCACAGATGGCCATCTCTCCCTGGAATCTCACATGGCAGGTGAGGACACTGATCCCACTCAGGAGGTCCCAGCCCCTTGACCTAATCACCTCCTGACACCATCACCTTAAGGGGTTGGGCTTTCAGCACAAATTTTAGGGGACATAAACATTTATGTTACTGCAATTTCCTTTTCTTTCTTATACTCTCTTTTCAAGGTTCCCATATTAAAATTTTGCTAGATTTGGACTATTTATTCAACAAAATTTTTAACTTTCATGTGTTCTGAAACAGTTTCTGCTTAAGGGATTGACAGAAATTTCACCTAAACTTGCAGACACAATGTTTTTGAAGGGGTGGCAGGAGAATTGGGGAATGGCTGCATCTTCAACAAATTTCAATTTCTTTCCATCAAAAAGTGTGGCCTGTGTGTGTGAGCCATGTAACAAAGGGAACAGCCTGATAAATTCTTAGCATCCAAATCATATGACAGTGAAGAAATCTTACTATTAAACTGTATTTCAATTCTTAAGTGATTTTAATTGTATCTTTGAAGAAAATATTTTAATATAAATGTATAAATTTAAATTAATAGACTGTGGGTATTTGAGTCATAATACAATTGGCACACATTTAATGTGCTAATCCTCATCTTAAGTCATAAGGTATTATTTGAAAAAATAAGTAAGCATTAAAATAAGTATCAAAGACTACGAACAATTGGTACATTAACTTCCAGTTTGAAATAAGTTAAAAGCTTCAGCCTTTATTAAAAGCTGCTTGCTATTCAGAAGGCCACACGGCAGGAGAGAATGCATTCCTTTTCCTTGACCCTTTTCAGTACTGTTCCCCAGTAAAGACGGTTACCAAGCCACGTGCCACATTTACCAAAACATCAGAGGAAAATGAACTTAAATTGGACATTTGAAATGGAGGAAAACTGATTTGATGGTAAGCAGAGAATAGATTAAACTGGTACCAAATGGCCATTTTAGCCCATTTTCCTAAAGTGTGCTGTAAACATAACATTAGCACAAGCGCTTCTCAGCAAAACATTCCAAAAGGTGACTTCGCCTGCGGGATTATTACATCTGGTAGAGCTTTGAAGTCATTTTCAAAGGCCATTGTTCTCAACACTCAAAGATCATATCTGCTCTTCTACATTTTTTGGCTTGCTCCACATTTAAAGTAACATTCTTTGGATTATTTCGGCACGGCATTATTAAACCAAACAAATACAGCATCCTTAAAACATAATTAAAACAAAGTATCAAAAGATTCACGGTCAACAATCTAGGACTTTATAATTTAGTTGAGGAAAGAAAATAAAATACTAAATATAAAAATAGGCCAAGTAGACTATACCCCAGTCTTAACAAAACACAGGTTTGAAGATTGTGAAGGTCCAGGAGAGCTCCAGGCAAGGAGAGGGGAGAGTGTGCCGATGACGGAAAACACTAATCTTGGACTGAAGAAACAGAATTTCTCAGATAGAAACACCATGGGAACAGACTTAGAAGAGAAAACAAGTGTGGGAAGTGAGGGGCCCCGAAGGAATCAGCATCACCGAGGGGAGGTGACCACAGGCAGGCCGTGTCTATGAGATGGGCTGATGGGCAACTGTGATATTTCAAGTTGAGATGCTAGAATGCAATAAGACATAGCATAGACTCTTTTTTAAAATGAAATTTTAATTCATTTTAGTTAGAAATATCACATATACAAAAGAATATATATAACAAATGTGTAGTTTAAAGAATAATCATAAAGAGTCATTGTACTTTCCATCTAATGGAAGAAAAAATTACTGTTACCTTTGAAGCTGCCTGTGACCCCCTTCTCCTCCCCAGCTGGGCGGATTAAGTAGTGGCGTGTCTGGGTGAGATTAGTGGAGTGAGTTCAGGAGCATATAAGGAGAGACACAAAGAAAACAGAGACACTTTAGAGAGCAGTAAGAATCCTGGTGGGTTTAGACTAAGAAAGCAGCAGTAGAAATACAGAAGAATGGAAAAACCTGCAGTTTATTGTTGCATAAGTACTGGAAGAAAAATATGACTCAATTTAGTTTTGCTTGTTTATTCTTGCAGTTGTAGTTTGGCTTTTTTTTTTTGCATGGATGAAACAAAATATTGGTGCAATTAATATAAACAGGGTTTATAACACAAAGGAAGGTTTAAAGATAAAGCCTGCTTTAGACCCATAGTTTTTGGAATGAGACATTTGAGTGTGAAAACTATGCTAATAGAAGAAAATGCATGATGAAGCCAAGATGAGGGAAGGATAGGGGTTCAAAAAATAATTTCAAAAAGTGGCTGAAGAATTTGAGATGACACAAGCCTTTTGAGAAGTAAAGAGTAGAGCACAAAGTTCAGATCTGAGGCTTGAGGACTAAGAAGGAGGCAGCTGCAGGGACTGTTACAAGCGGAAACGCAGGGCCTGGGGAAACCTGGAGTGCTGGGTGTCACAGAGGAGGGAACAAGAAAGCCTTTGCAGAAAGGTGGTTTGTGTGGCCTGAAGAAACATTTCTGTATTTTTTAACATCAGGTCAGTTAGAGACTTTGGTGAGAGGGAGTGAAGGGGCAGAGTCCAGCCTGCTAGAAGCTGAGAAAGAAAAAAATGAAAGAGATAGAAGCGATTGAGCAGGCACTTCTGCCCTCACTCAGAATGCAGAAGTAATCTCACATATTTACGCTTTTCTTATCTGCAGCAATTGACATTACAAGGTAACAAAAGTTCACAGTGATGCCTTTGGGTCACTGGAGCAAGAGTGAAATGTCCTTGGAGTGCAGCCATATGATATTCCGGCTGAGGCAACCTACAGCTAGCTCTCCAGCCGCTAGAAGTGGAGTATAGTGCTGAGACCTTCATCACCTCTCTCTCTCCTCTCAGCCTCTTTATGCCTTAAGAAGGAGAAACAAAACAATTACATACTTTCTATGTGAGGTGTGATCATCATTCATTATTTGTTAGCTGGGGAAATAAAACAACATTGTATGTGATTCTGAGAACATCAAAACCCCTATGTGACCTGTATGACCTAACACAGTAAAAAAAAAAAAAAGTATGCCTGATGCTCTGTGTCAAAGTATGGGAGAGAATAGTCTAGTCTAACATAGGCCTAATGAGATTATAAACCTATGAAAAAGAGTCTTACTGGAGTAAAACTCTTTAAACTTGCATGCATCCTTTACCAACTGATTGTTTGCCTGCAAGTTCAGTAACTCTGCTCTCCATAGGTAATCCTGTGAACGAACATCTTCCACAGAAACAGGAAAGGATAGTGGCAAAGCCCAGGCTACCTATGTGCCATCCCTCCTCTAACTTAATTCTGTGCTAGGAAAATCAAAGAAGAGAAACTAGGTGTGTTTCCCCTCTCTGGATTCTAATCCATATGCATAAATGGTTCTTTGCTCTTGGCCAGTATGGCATGAAAGATTACCTAAGACAACAGAGTCTGTTCTCACAGCTATGCTGCTTATGGAAAGCTGATGGTCCATCCTAAGTAGACCCTGGTGAAAGTGATTCTAAACAGACTGAGGTAGGCTTCCATCCTGCTGAGTCTTTCTGTTGAATGAGAATCTTTCACCTTTAACCCAGTGGGCTCCCTTGGTATCTTTCCTCCTATTCCTTCATTAGAAATTCTCAAGCCCTGCTCTGGCTCGTGTGTCTCAGTGGATTGAGCACAGGCCTGCGAACCAAAGGATTGGGAGATCGAGTCCCAGTCAGGGCACATGCCTGGGTTGCAGGCCAGGTCTCCACTACAAGGCATGTGAGAGGCAACCACACATTGAGGTTTCTTTCCCTCTCTTTCTCCTTCCCTTCCCCTCTCTCTAAAAAAAAAATTTTTTTAAAAGAAATTCTCAAACCCTGAATTCAATTTGCCCCAGGGACATAAATCCCTAAAGAAAATACCACCTGATACCACCTGATGGGGAACCAAAGCTACCATTTCTGTATACCACAGCACCTTGTTTACTCTTAAGAGGAAGTTGCACTGTGATAAACTGGTCAGATTCCAAGAAACTATGTAGACTACTGCCCTGCACTGTTGGTGGACCACTCAGAGGAGAGTTCCCTGAGGGGAAGGGTTTGTGGTCCTTTTAGCATTCCTTGCAGTCTGAAAGGTGAAAGGACACCTTTCATGGTATTCTCTCAGCAGCCCCTGGCTTAGGCTACTGCTACTGCCCTCCTCAACTTGACCTTCCATGGCACAAGTATATACATCCACTGCCGTACAGCAAAGATGGCAGTAGAGCAAATAAGATAGTTCTAAGCCATAGCCAGGAGCTCACACTCTGGGATCTGAGTCCCAGACACAAACCTTTGGCCCCTGCTCAGCATTTATCTGCTAGGTGACCTTAGGTGAGTGACTTAAGGTCTCTGTGGCTCAGTTTCCTCATGCAACAAAGGAGTTGAGACTAATATCAGCACCTAATTGGTTCCGAGGTTTGAATGAATTCTTATAATGGTCACCATAAGCTATCTTTTATTGTTATTATCTTTTTTCTTTTTCTTTCCTTCCTATTTTCCTTCTTTCCTCTCTTTTCTGTGTTAGAGTATGTGAGTGTGTATGTGTGTGCCCATGCACCAGATATATTAAAGTCTGCGAAAGTCTTGCTCTGTGTATCCAAAATCCAAAAATCCAAAAGTCTAAACCCAAATCTCAGAAAAGGCTTTTCCAAGAATACCACCATACAGTGAGATCTGGGACTTTTGAGCTGATGAGGTTTTGGACTTTGGGGGATCTTGGGATATGGAAAGTGTATCCTGGATGTGGGCTGGGTGTGAATTTTTGCAGCCCAGAAGGAAGACCATGGTAAAGAGTAATCACTGCCTCACCCCCCACCCCAGTTGTCTACATCTAAAGCCCCAAATCTGTGAATATATTATGGCAAAGAGAAATGGAGGTAGCAGATGAAGGTTGCTAATCAGCTGATCTTCAATAGTGAGACTACTTTAGAGTAGTGCAGTCACCATGGCACAGTGCAGTCACCATGGTCCTTAAATGCAAAAGAGAGAAACAGAAAAGGCAAATGCAGAGTGAAACAAAGTGAGGACTCTGCTGACTACTGCTGGCTTTGAAGATGGTATGGGCCATGGGCCAAGGAATGCAGGCAGCCTGTAGACACTGGAAAATGCAAGGAAACATATTGTCCCCTGGAGCCTCCAGAAAGGAATGCAGCCCAGCCAACACTTTGATTTTAGCCCAGTGAGACTCAGTTGGACTTTTGACCTCCAGAACTGTAAAATAAATTTGTGATGTTTTAAGCCAATTAGTTCGTGGTAATTTATTAAAGCAGCAAAAGAAAACTATTCAAGAGAAGCACAGTTTCATTTATTTCCGCTTAGCTCTGTACAGTTCTGTACTGGTATTTTGGGATAAATTTCCTGCTGCAAATAAAGTATTATTTCCTCTTGTTTGCCTGCTCCCTTGCATATTTTCTTGCTTTCAAAAATGGGAGGCTAATGCATTTAAAAAAGCACCAAACCTTATTTAGTTACTTCCGTCAATTTCTTCCATAGTAAAACTGAAAGTTTTCTTGTGTTACTTCCAAGTCTGCTTCCTGACAATTTGTCTTTTCATGAAAATGATGAATTAACAAGCTCAAGAATAAAAAGAAAAAGAAAGAGAAGCTATTATCCTGGAAAAACTGTTCTGCTTCTGGGTAATCCCAAGTTAATCATATGTATATGTGTTCATAACAGGGTGGAAGGTGAGTGAGACATCTGTGCCACTGTTACAAAGAATGTCCACGTGGGGCTGATCCCAACCCCCTCCTGTCACCAGGCACGATGCATGCGAAAAGTCATTGCGACAGATGTTACACTCCACTGCATTCTGAGTACTGTAAACCAAGCAGAGAATTTTATTATGCTGGAGTTATTAGGAGGGTACTTAGATATGTCAAATGATTATAAAATAAGAAAACATTATCTTTGAGAAACATTTCCCTTTTGTCATAGTTACACTGTCCTTTGTGTAAAACCCAAGCCTGCCTTTTTGGATCATAGTTTTGATTCTGTGTTTTGGATCCAAATATGCAACATGGCAGAAACTGTATTTAATAATCCATGTACTTAATGGTGAAATGCTTTTAGAAGGATCTTACAAGCCAATAACACTAAGAGTATGCTGAGAAAATGAGCAGGTATGCTTTCAAAATTGCTACGTACAGATGTAATTCTCAATTACACTACCAATGACATTCTCCATTGCCAACTACACTGTAAAAAAAATGGAAGGTGAAAACTAGCAAGGTGGCCTTGGATCACTGGACATAATTTGACAGCCACTAAATCTTAAAGTGTGTGTGTGGGTGTGCAAGTATTCATGTGACAAAGAATGTAGGTATGCCATTTGACTTATGGTTCTCTATCACACTAGATCACCTAGAAATGTAAGTGTCATATCTGGGAATATCAACAAGGCTTGGTATTTTTATGAACTTGTTTATTCAACATCGGTTAAAGTGAGGATATTGAACTATGTATATTGGTAGGAGAAGATGAAAATTAGAAGAATTTTCTTTAACCTCTATCTCAAAGGCTTTTTTAGAGCCTCCCTATGCCTGGAAGGACAGATCTGAGTTAGGGTGTCATTACAATAATTTTACTTCCCTTTGTAAGTTTCAAATATTCTGAAAAATTAGCTCAGCACCTTCATGTAATTAATGTCAGACTACTAATCTTCCTAAAATACCACTTTCATCAATATCACTGTTACTTAAAATTAAATACTTTTATGTTTCTCACTGCATTATTCATTCAAGAAACATTTGTTGAACAGCAACTACACAGAAGGCACAATGCTAGGAAATGAAGAGGGAAGGAGAGGTGAGGATGCTCAGAAAAGACAAGTAGAATATGGTTCTGGTGCTCACAGAGCTTATTACGGTCGGACAAAAGACATATCATGTGTACAAAAACTACACTAGATAGAATGCGACAAACACTGTAACAGTGGAGGGAGAACTTTATGCAGAACATGGGATCTCAGGTGGATTCTGAAGGGTAAATGTGAACCTTAAAAGGCAAAGCTAATAAAAGGCAGAAGTCCAGACAGAAAGAAATGCCCAGAATCAGAAAAGCAAAGGGCAGTTCAAGGAGCAGAGCTGTTCAGTTTGGTTGGATCATGGGCTACTTGAAGGAGATGTACAGAAGTGTGTCAGGGATAAGCTGGAAGGTGAGTCAGGGCTTACATAGAGAAAGCTGGATACCTGATTAGGAAAACTGTATCCAGCAGGGAGAAATTGGAAGCTTCAGAACACAGGTAGTGGCAGATCATGGCCAGGCTTTGGGAACATTAACATGTAGGGCAGTCTGCAGAAAGGATAGATTACAGAGGGACAAGGACACTAATTGGAAGGAGTTATAGAGGCTGTAGCAGTGGAAACAAAAGAGAGAGACATACATACAAGCTATATATACTGGCCATATAATGTGATCAGAAGTTTCTGAGAAAAAAGCAGTGAACAGTGCCACTGAGCTCTTACACGGACCTGAAAACCGGTTAGTGAGGATGACAGAGCACCAGCAGGAGGTGTGAGCTGAGCAGGGGGAGCAAGGAGTTGTGCTCTGGAGCTGTCGAGCTAAGACTGCCTGTGGGGTACATCGGTGGACATGCCCAGCAGATAGAAATGTGCTGTAGGAGGGAGATTAGAGCAGAGACTGAGACTGAAGGAGTCACCTACCACACAAGCAGTTTTGAAGACGTGGGAGTAAACAGCTCACCAGCACGAAGACTAAAGAGGCCAAGTGAAGGTCTTCAAGGGAGGGAAGAGCCCCAGTCAAAGAGGGGCAGGGCTTTAATGGAAGCTGAGGGAGACGGTTTTTAATCCAGTATCAAATGCTAAAAGATGGCTACAGGGTAGAAGGTAGACAAACAATAATTACTAGTGATTACTTTGCATGTAGTATATATAACAGACACATGTTAAACACCTTATGGTTATAATCTCATTTATTCCTGACATCGAACCGTGAGGTAGATTCTACTATCACCATCAATTAACAGATGAGAAACCTCTGGGGAATGAAGGAATCTGAACAAGGACATCACGCTTGTAGGTACTGGCAGTGCACCCAGGCTGCTGGACCCCAGTGACCAACTGCTCATGGTTAACAAATTCCCTGGTCCACATGCCCCACTGCAGTAGGGTTTCCCTACCTGACGTGTCCTCACATTCTTCAAAACCAGCCTCTGAACCCAATTCAGGGGCTGTCATTTTCAGAAAGCCTTTCCTGACTCCCCAGATAGCCTCTAGACTGCTCACAGCATTTGCTCTTTAAGATGTAGATGGCCATTCAGTTTCATACAATTTCCTCTATTACACACCAATAATTTGTGTGCACTGCTGTTCTTCCCTCAAAGAAGTAGCTAGGTCCTTCAGACAGAGATTTATCACCTTTTATATTTCCTCTGTGCCCTCCAAAGCAATTTGTTATCAGTGAGAGGCATGGTGTATCCAGAGAGGAAATATCTGTTATGAATTAACCCACACTTCTGCACGTTACAAGAAATCAGAATCGGGTTGAGGGTTACACGAGCAGAAATGCTCTGTTATATGGGTTTACTAGGATGCTTGTAAGAGAAAAGAGCATTCTAAGCCTGCTAAAAAGGCTGTGCAGGCCTGAATGGACGATGACTAGGAAGGAAAGACCCTGCTCCTTGGGTAGGGTTAAGGAGGTCTGTTCAGAGCTAAAAGTTCTGAAAATATACTTGGCTTCTCACACAGTCATCACACCCCTAAGACTGTTAGCAAATGAAGGCACACAATTTTTCCAGTGGACTAGCAGTTTAAGCTTATTTGAGAAGGCTTTCTTGCCTTTTTCTCCTTGGATTTCTGAATTCTGAATTTTTCCTTCCTTTAGAGGGAGTATTCTACAAGTTTCTTTCAAACAAAGCTTTACTTTTCTTGGTTAAATAAAGAAAGAAATCATTCTTCTTCAGAGTAAGGTTCAGGCAAACCCTAACATGTACGCCTCTTGAATTTCCTGGCTCCCATCGGTCTGGCAGGATTCCTCAGGCCACAGGCACAACTCGACTTCTTGCCATTTCCCACTCAAAGTGCTACAGAGCAGCCCACTGGGCAGAAGCCTGACTGCCCTTGGGCTTAGGGACACGTTATTTGTATCGAGGATGTCTGACTTGAGGACTGCTAGGAAGTAGGTCTTTCCCCTGCTTTTGAGTGCTTGCTTTCAGCTTGTTTAAATGTGCTCCACAATTTTACTCCAAATGTATCTGAGAAAGTAAATGCCAAACTAAACGCATGTAAAACTGTCATCGTCTGCAATGAAAGTTCAGTCTGATAGAAATGATAGCATAGCACACTCAAACTACTAAAAAGTTTCATTGTGGTGAAGGAAAAAAAAACAATGAAGCTCTTTACAAAGGAACTTTGCTTATATGCCATTAATGTGTATCATCAAGTTTTTTTTTATTTTTAACAAATTGGCATCATCTATGTCTCTGAAATATTAAACTAAAAATGTTCTCACATAAACACAGTTTTACGTTCCTCTCTGAGGTTAAACAGGAAAGTACCCCTTTAATTCCATGGGCATGGGACTGACGTTACAAACTCTGTTACGACAAAGGGAGCATTTTCTTCAACTCTGCCTTCCCCTTATTCACAATACTTTCTGTGAATTGAACAAAACTGTGAATGGTTAAAATTCCCAATCCTGTCATCAACACTCTGACATATTTTCCAGTAAAGATGATAAATCTTTCAAGGCATTGTGGGTCTTTAGTTTAATACTTTCGAGATGGACAGCTATAATTCGGAGAATGAGCAAAGCTGTATCCCCACCCTCACTTGATGTCTGTATTTAACACTCTTCTCTGTGAAATACTGGACCAACTTCAGATGTTTATGCTGAGGGAAAAAAGTTTCTATTTTGGACTGTATAGCTTCCATCAGCATTTAGTTTTAGAAACAGAAACTTTTTTAACTCAGAATTTCTAACAGTAAGACAGATTCTCTTTTTGATGATGACAGCTGATTTGGGGAAATGTTTATTTCCATTTTAAAGTCTTCAAAGACACACATATAATAACTTTCTATAGTACAAGTATTATAAAGGGGAAGACACGCAGTTTTGGATTCAGTTCGCTCAATTCTTACAAAGGCTGCTTACTTTTTTTAAGAGTTTTGTGAAATGGGATACAGAGCCTTCATCCCACTGATACCTTGAAACATCCCCCCCTCACTCTTCTCCCCTTCATCTGAATCCTTCTGAGTGGAGTACTGGCTCCCCAACTCAGCAGGTGACACACTTGCTTCTGGGCCAGGCTGGCTGGTGGCCTGGCAAGCACCAGGATTCTCACACCAGGTCTCTGGGTGGAGGCACTTGGAGGAGTGACTACAGTAAGGGCGAGCAGCTGGGGAGGGTAGCAGAGCTTTTAGCCGGTGCCACATTCCAACATCTTCGTCAACTGTGGCAACTGTGCTATTTCAGCCTTCTTCACACTCAAGGTGCTCTGTGGACCCAGTTCTGATGCTTGAATCTTATCCCCACTGTCTGTATTAGGGTCCATGTCTAGGTAATCCTCCTTTGTCAGTTACCCCATCTTGATTCTGCCAGGTTTCCTCCCAGGGGCTGAGCTGCAGCCTTGCTATTATCTGATACGCCTTCTGGATTCCCAGTCAAGGGCTTTGCCTAGAAAACTCTACTGGCCCATTTCCAGCTGTGTAACCTTGGCTGAACTCATAAACCAATCTGAGTCTCAGATTTTTCATCTGTAAATGGGAATGATAATCACATCACTTACCTAAGAGAATATTTTGAGGATTCCTTGTTTTGTGATTAGAGCAACGCTTGGCACAAACACTCAAGAAGAAATGCCAGCATCATCACCTTTCTGTCTGCCTGGGGTTACACAGGACTGATGGGTGCTGACTGTGGAGGGCACAGTACTTAACATGACCTGACTGTTAATAACATGTCAAAATTTTGTTTTCAGAGCCTTGTTCTGCCCAGTTCCTACAGCTCAGTCCATTTACTTCATTCTCCGCAGTGTGGCCTTGAACACCACCTCTCCACCTCAGACTGTGTGACCTGCAACCTGAGCCCTCCTGAAGCAGGAGTCATGCCCAGTTCAGCCACTGCCTACTCTTTGTGCCTTTCTTGAGGCCTGTGTCTCCATCTGTAACATATTCATTCTTAAAATATGGGCTTTTACAACATTCTTAGAATAGAAAATTCCTTGAATATTCTCTTAAATTACAATAATCTCTTATGTAAAGTACTTGAAGTTATTTTACCAACTGTACTAAAGTTCAGTTGATACTGGGTGTCTCAATGTGTTGGTAGCAGGAGAAAGTGAGATTAGGAGTGGAAGGGGGGGTAAGATTTAATTGCATATATACTTATCTCTTTACAACACCTGTAAAGACCAGGTAACACCAGAGGCTCAAAAATTTTGCTAACTTCTTCAAGTCAATGGCGTCAGGACCCAGCTCATCTAAGACTCTATCACAGGTTGTTACAGGTATAATGAAGTCCCAGCCAAGTGGAAAGGGGGCTCTGAATATGGACAGTCCTCCACAGATATCTAAATGTCAGAATTATCATTGTTAATTGCGTGTTTATGTGCCATTTGTCTTCTGATCACTTTCTCTGTTACTTAGTAACTGCTAAGAGTCTAATGTTAAAACCAGTCACCCCTGGCACAATTCACCCATGCCTAATGCTCCACACCTGTCACTGAAATTAGTAGAGAAGCTCACAAACATGGCCTCCTAAACATGTCCATTTGTGTATCTATTTGCTATCTTTAAAACTATTTTGTACTCATAAGCTGATTTTATCTGTGCAACCCTTGTACTAGTTTCCTATTGCTGCTGTATCACAAGCTTATAGCTGAAAACAGCACACACTTACTGTCTTAGAGCTCGGGAGTTAGAGAAGTCCAAAACAGGTCTCAGTGGGCTAAAATCAAGGTGTCAGCATGCTGCGTTTCTCCTGGAGTCCCATGGGCAGAATCAGCTTCTTGCCTTTCCAGCTATCCCAGAGGCAGCCAGCATTCTTTGGCTCATGACCCATTCCCCCAGCTTCAAAGCCAGCACAGTCAGGACAAATTCTTGTCATACTGCCATTCCTCTGGTTCTGTGTTTCACCTCTCTCCTCTGTATTTAAGGACCGTTGTGACTACATAGGATCCACCAAGATAAATCCAGGATAGTCTCCTAATTTTAAAGTTCAGATGATTACTGATTTTAATTCCATCTGCAGGCTGAATTCTCCGTTATCACATAACCTGACATATTCACAGGTGCCAGAGGTTAGCACATGGTATCTTCAATAGATCTATACCACTACCCTTATGAGTTAGGTGGAGGCGGGGGCTTCTCCTGGAATGGATGAGGAAAATGAAATGAGAGCGATTATGTCATTTGCCTGTGGCACAGTCACAAGCAATGCTTTTACGACAAGTTATCCTGATGTGTAATGTAGTGAAAAGGTGCTCTCATCACAAACTCATTTGTCCCTGACTCTTTTAAACAGACTTCCCTCTCTTCTCACTTTCTGGGTGAGGTACTGTATTCCCCTGGGGTAACTATCATACAACTGTTTATACTCCCCTAGTCCCAATATATGTCACGAGCTTTAGATCTGTATTACCAGCTACCTATGGCACAGTTCGTTCGTTCAGTTCACAGAAGCCTTAGATGGAATGTATTTAAAACCAAACTTACAGACTTATGTTTCTCTTCCTCGGTGTCTTATTTTAATTTGGTCTAACTGCCCATACTGAAAACATGGATGTCCTCCTTGTGTCCGACCTCTTTTCTGTCTCCAAGTACCCAATAACCGTCTCAGACTCATGATCTGTCTACTTTTCTTCAATTCTACTGCTACACCTGAAGCCACCACCATCATCTCTTACCTGGATTTCAGCTTCAGCGTTTTTTCCACATTTACTCTTGCCTTCTTTCTTGTTCTACATGCAGTAGTGCAGCAAGAATTTAACTACTGGTTATCACCTTCAGATCTGTTTATCTGTTCAACTGTATCTAACTCTCCTAACCTTGGACTCCTCACTCAAGCATCACAGAAAAATGTTCATTTTGTGAAATGCAGACACACTCTCTTGCTTCTGGTCTTTGAGTATCTGATTTCCTCAGATGCTATTCCTACCCTCTCGTCTGGCTGAATTCTATTTATCCTTCAATTGCAGCTTAAACTTCACTGTCTTCCCTTGACTTCCCTTTTCTTCTTAGTCTGGGTAGGTACCTTCCCCATCTGCTTGTCTTCAGCAGAGTACCGTGTGAAACCTGTCTGGTAATCTGCTTACTCTTAATTCGGCTCTAAGTCTCACAATGGCAGCTCTGTGGCTATCTTGAGCACCGTTTTATCTTCACAGTGGCACAGTGCTTGGCACACGGCGGATGCTCAATACACCTTTGTGACATAAATAAATGGCATTTTAATTTCATTAAGGCCCAAACTTAAATGGAGTTAAAAGGAATGCAGTTCTTTTCCCTACAATTCTATTGGGGTCTTTATACATCCGGTCTCCTCTATTTTTCTGCATCCTTAAAATTCATAACCAAACCACCCAGGCAATCAGGCCAGTTCCCATGGCCAATGATTATTCTACCCAGCCTACAAGTAAGTAACTTGGCTGTACCTTAAAATCCTTTTTTTTTTTTTTATTTAAGCATGCACATGCTAGATGAAGCCTAAAGAAACTGAGTAAGTCTTGGGAATGATGAAGCATACATATTTTTAAATTACTTTTTATTTTTAAGTATATTTTATTGGTTATGCTATTAGAGTTATCCCATTTTTTCCTCCCCTTATATCCCTCTGCCCTCCATTGACCCCACCAGCATCACCCTCAGACCTTAGTCCATGTCCATGGGTCATATACACAAGTTCTTTGGTTTCTCCATTTCTTACACTATTCTTAACCTCCCCCATCTATTTTGTACCTACCAATTAATGAGCAACCCAAGCTTAAAACCACTACTGTGGGCTAATTTAAAAACACTCCCACAAGAATAAGGGTTTGCTGAGAGCATATGGTCCATGGTGACCTCAACAGCTAGAGGCCCACACTGCCCTGCAAAGCATGACCAAAACAGTAGCAATAAGAGAACAGTTCTATTCCATTGAGACAGCATGCCATACTGAGGCTAGCACTTTGAGGAGGGGAACTTGTTGGATTAAAAATGTACAAAGGCTTAAGTATGATTGTTGATCACTTCTTTAGCACTTAATATTTATATAATTATAGCAAAAAATCCCTTCAACTTGTCATCACCATATCACAGAGAAAGGGATACATTTCCACCAAACTATGAAGGTATATTTATAATGGTCTGAGCTAGAACATAGCTATGGGACCTTAAAAAAGAGGTTTCTGCCTCTCTACCGCCAACCTTCACAGAGAGAGGTCTTTGCTCCGGTGCACACACACAATTTTTTTATGGATGCACACATGCAATTCTAGGCAAGTGCTCCACCACAATAAGTAGCATGTTAAACTTTTACAGATGCATATAAATGCAATATTTTTAAAATTTATGTATTTATTTTTAGCAGGAGAAGAAAGGGAGAGAAACATCATTGTAAGAAAGAAACATCAATTGGTTTGCCTCTTGTACATGCGCCAGCCGAGAACAGAACATGCAACCCAGGCACATGCCCTGACAGGATATTGAATAGTGACCTTTGGCTTTGCAGGACAACACCCAACCAACTGAGCCACACTGGCCAGGGCCAGGGATATTTTATTTTTTTATTTTATTTTTCAAAGGTTTTATTTATTTATTTTTAGAGAGGGGAAGAGAAGGAGAAAGAGAGGGAGAGAAACATTTCTGTGTGGTTGCCTCTTGCACGCCCCCTGCTGGGGACCTGGCCCCACAATGCAGGCATGTGCCCTGACTGGGAATTGAACCAGTGATCCTTTGGTTCACAGGCCCGCACTCAATCCACTAAGCCACACCAGCCAGGGCTATTTTTATTTTTTTTAAATGTCACCTTTTTAAAAAAAAATCATTTACTTATTTTTAGAGACAGGAGAAGGGAGGGAGAAAGAGAGGAAGAGGAATATCAATGTGTGGTTGCCTCTTATGTGGCCCCCAGTGGGGACCTGGCCTGCAACCCAGGCATGTGCCCTGGCTGAAAATCGAACGAGCGACCCTTTGGTTCACAGCCCATGCTCAATCCACTGAGCTACACCAGCCAGGGCTAAATACAATATTTTAAATGTAAATCTTAACCCACACAGCCAAGCTCTGAATACAACTTAAGTCTTCTTACAACGGTACTGTGTACTTGAGATAGTTAATTTATAAATTAGCTCTACAACGATAATCTGGGTAAGGCAATTTAGGAATGTAAAAAAAAGTCTTCAAATAGAGTACACAACAGACTTCACACTACAGTTTAAAATTCTGCTCAAAACCAGCAGCCTTGAGTCCAAGTGTATCTGTTGGTTTAATTTTACCTTTTTAAAAATTGAATTTATTGGGGTGATGTTGGTTCATAAAACCATACATGTTTCAAGTGTACAACTCAACAACACATCATCTCTATACTGCACTGTGCATCCATTGTCCAAAGCAAAGTCCTTCCCATCCACTTATCTCTCCTTTGCCCACCTCCACATCTTCCTACCCCCTTACCCTTCCATCACCACACTGTTGTCTGTGTATATATCATATATACAAGTGCAATTTAGTTACTGTGGAATATTAGTCAGCATTAGAGAAAACTGCTGCAGTGATCTGGCAAAGCACTGCAAGTTTGGAAGTTATTTGAACTTCCAAATAACTTCCAGTCATAACTTCTCAAATAACTTCCAGTCATAAAAATCTCTTATTCATCAAGCTATATCTAAGGACACGATGACAGTGTTTTCTGGAAAGAGCAGAAGGGAAGGGTGGGTATGTTAAGTGCTAATGGAGTAGCATTCAGAGTAACCTGAATTGAGGGAAGTTGAGGATGGTGAATAAGTGTTACATCAGGCCACTGCCATCCTTATAAAAAAAAAAACTCTGCATATTGTTTCCACTAATTTATATTTAAACTCAACTTTCATTACAAAAAATAATTCCAGTTATCCCATAATAACAAGCATTTTTAAATCCTTTTTCAAATGACTACCAATTTTTTCAATTGTTTTCTCTCCTTTCAATAAAAACAATTCGTTTAAAGCACCCTTAAGAATGGTTATTCTATGAAAGTTTCTGTGATTAAAACCTAGTCCTTAAGTCAATGTGCTATATTGCTTTCAAAACACAAATGAAGTCAAATGCTAAGACCATCTGGAGCTCTAGAGACATCTAATGTTTAGTTCACTGTGTACACAGAGGATTAAAGACAGGAATTGTCTTTCTTTGACTGGCTTATTTCACTTAGCGTAATAATCTCCAGGTCCACCCATGCCATCACAAAGGGTAAGAGTTCCTTCTTTTTTATGGCCAAGTAGGGTTCCATTGTGTAAATGTACCACAGTTTCTATCCACTCATGTACTGATAGACCTGTCGCTTGTTTCCAAATCTCGGTTACTGTAAATAGCACTGCTATGAACATTGGGGTGCATATAGTTTTTCAAATTGGTGTTTCAAGATTCTTAGGACACATTCCAGAAGTGGGATCACTGGGTCAAAAGGCAGTTCCACTTTTAATTCTTTGAGGAAAATTTCATTGTTTTCCGCAGTGGCCACACTAATCTGCATTCCCACCAACAATGCACAAGGCTTCCCTTTTCTCTACATTCTCACCAGCACTGGTCATTTGTTGATTTATTCAGGATAACCATTATGACAGGTATGAGGATGGTATCTCACTGTGGTTTCAATTTGCATTCTCTGATGACTAGTGATGTTGAACATCTTTTACATGTCTATTGGCAATATGTCTATTGGCAATCTAATGGAAAAGTGTCCATTCAAGTTCTTTTACCATTTTTTTAATTGGGTTGTTTGTCTTCTTGGTGTTGAGTTGTATAAATTATTTATTATTCTAGAAATTAACCCTTTATTAGAAGTATCATTGGTAAATATATTCTCCTATTCAGGGGGTTCCCTTTCATTTTGTTGATGGAAAGACAAATACCATATGATCTCACTTATATGTAGAATCTAATGAACAAAAATAAACTGATAAACAAAATAGATACAGAGGCATGGATACATGGAACAGACTGACAGCTATCAGAGGGGAAGAGTATTAAATGAAATAAATACATATATACATTAATTTTCTTATTGTTGTTCAATTACAGTTGTCTCCATTTCCCCCCATTACTTTCTGTTGCCCTACCCACCCCCACCTCCCACATTCAATCCTCCCCTATTAATTTAAATATAATATAATAAATAATATATAGTATATTTAATATAAATATTTAAGTATAAATTATATATATACATATGTATGTATGTATGTATGTATGAGGACTGTCCCAAAAAAGTCGAGCCATTTTTTATATAATGAGAACAGTTTGAGCAACATTGATGTAACCTGGCAGCCAAGGAGAGTGGACTGGAATGTGCATGCATGAACAATGTCGACTTCACTGTACTAGTCAGTGGAGGCAGCAGACACCATCAAGTGAGCATATGTACTGTGTGGCCATCACATTCAAAATGACTGAGCAAGTACAGCAATGAACCTGCATCAAATTTTGTGTTAAGTTTGAGCATTCCTCCAGAGAAACCTTCTGGATGATTCAGAAGGCCACAGCTATGGGCAAATGGTGATTGGCAGCTTTATCATTACAATGTGTCTGCTCATACATCACATCTTGTACAGAGTTCTTTGGTGAAACATCAAATCTCCCAGGTGACTCAACCCTCCTGCAGCCCAGATTTGGTACCCTGCAACTTCTGGCTTCTCCCAATACTGAAATCACCTTTGAAAGGGAAGAGATTTCAGACTGCCAATGAGATTCAGAAAAATAAGACAGGACAACTGATGGTGATTGGGAGAGCTGTGTGGGGTCACAAGGTGCCTACTATGAAGGGGATGAAGCATCACTGTCCTATGTACAATGTTTCTTGTATCTTGTATCTTCTTCGATAAATGCTATTTTTCATATCCCATGGCTGGATATTTTCTGGACAGACCTCAACAAATACTCTCAGATAAAGAAATGAAGTGCAGACCATACACAATAAAGCAATTTTTCTATGGATGTGTTATTTGTTAAACTAATGGTCAGTCATACAATGAATGACAGATTTTCAAATGTTCTGTTACTTGGTAATGGACTTGTGTATTACTGTAATACAAATGACAAACATCTGTCATTTATTTAGAGAAAATGTCTGGAGAGCATTTGAGCTAAACGAGCTGTGCAGAATGGTGCCCTCACTAACTGGTTAAACCCTAAAGATACTGTAACTCATGTTGTCACTGTGTAATGCTTATCTGAAGTTGTGAATTTGGAGTTTTGTGTTCTAAAGCCCATCAAGGTTGAATTTTGGTGGGCAAGAGTTGTTGAAAATATGGTTATATTTGATACTTTTTGCTACAAATATGGGTCAAACCACTCCATTTATTGTCTCATAGCTATAATAAATATAAAATTCTTATAACTAATACAACTCGCAGGGAACCCAGAAATCCATGTAAGAATATAGGAATGTGTCATAGTCAAGTTTATATTTCAATGTGACTCCATCATGGAGTGCCCAGATATAGCTCAGCATTATTTGTGAGTGTGTGAGAGGATATTTCCCCATGAGATTAGCATTTGAGTTGGTGGACTGAGTGAGCAGACTGCCTTCTCCAATGTAAGTGGACATTATCCTATCCATAAAGGACCTACATAAAAAAAAAGTGGACAAAGGGAGAATCCACTCTTTCTTCATAGTGAACTTGCACACTGGCCTTCTGCCCTCAGAATGGTACTTACACCACTGGCACTCTGGTTCTCAGGCTTTTGAACTTGAACTAAAACTACACCACTAGCTTTCCTGGTTTTCTGGTTTATATGTCTATAAGTACATCGTAACTCTTCTCAGCATCTACAATTACATTAGCCAATTCCTCATAACAAACTCTTCATACATATCTCTATATATCTACATACATAAAGATAGATATGCATCTACCTATATATCTTTTATATATATGAAGAGATTTACTTTAAGGATTATAATTACATATAACTATATACTAATTATGTTGTAACTATAATGTATATTATATGAAAGAGATTTATTATAAGATGTACTATAGTTATATATAATACATAACTATGCAATAATATTAGAGAATTTATGTATGTATGGATGGATGGATGGAGAGGGGAGGGGGGAGAGATAGAAAGTACCAGGGGTCTTAGACAGAAAATATTCAAATTTGTGCCTAGGGAAGAACTCACGGACAAGGGGTCATTTGGGTGACAGTGAAGAAAACAAAAGAGTAAGTAGGCAGGTATCTGGGTCAAAAATATTCCAGGCAGAAGGAACAGCATGCGCAAGGACCCAGAGGCTGGAGTGGACTTGGTGTGTCCAAAGAATAGTTATAAGAGACCAACCTAGAATTGTATAGGTCATCTAGATGTTACTGTGAATAGACTATATGGGGAGGGGGGGGACAGAGGCAGATGATAAAGGACACTGGCTTGAACCAGGGTGAAAACAGTAGGTAAAGAGACAAGTGATTAGCATCTGGATATGTGCTGAAGGCAGAGCAGATATGATTTGATAACAAATTTGTTATCAAATATAAGGTATGAAAGAGAGCAAAGATGACCACAAATTTGTAGTCTGAGCCACAGAGAGCATGGAGGTGCCATTGACTGAGAAGGGGAGAGTGAGGAGGTAGCAGGTCTGGAGGAAACTAACAGGAAGTCAGTCCTGGAGCTGCCTTTGCAAAGCTCATTAGACATTCCAGCCAGAGATGTTGAGTAGACAGTTGGACATGAGCGTCTCGACATCAGAGGAGACATTTTCAAACTGGTAAGAGTTTAGAATGACTCTTTAGGAGATTATCATAAAAGAAGAGGATTGCCAGGCAAAGGAAACTGGCATGTGCTACTGTATGTAGATTTTAAAATGATGGAAGAGACTGGGAAAGTGATAGACCAATACACTTAAAATATAAATTTCTCACTAGATTATAGGACAAGTTGAGAGCACTAAGGGAAAAAATATTAATTAGTTGATTGATCTGAACCAGATGAAGTCACTTTGTCTTAGAAGAGTCTTCTATAGTAGTAGTTTTTTGGTGCACACTGGAAGGTGAGAGAATAACCAGAATATAAAGCATCTCGTTTTTCACAAAATGCATGTCGGAGGGTCTTGGGCTAGCCCAATAAATTTTAAAAACAAAAACAAAAAACTATGAGCTGCATATTAAGCATATAGATTGCTCACTACTGGATTCATGTCCATTACCAGGAAACCACCCAATGACACTCCACAGAGGCACATACTTGCCTATACATGTGCACATGTACAAGAATTTTAGGTCCTGTATTTTCTTTCCAAATCAATATTTTGGATGAAGAGATGAGGCATTAGTTATAAAATATGAAGTATTATATACAAAGGTAGGAAAACACAGGTGTTTATGAGACATGAAATTCATGTTTTCCAAATTTTGAAATTAAAATCTGGAGTACACACTAAAGCCAATTCCTTTGTCTCACATCGATTAGGTTCATCCTTTTAAATGTCTAAAAAACGTGCTAATGGTTTTAAAGTTTCTTTGGGGCATGATGGAAATTTCCAAAATTAGATAGCAGTAATGGCTGCACAATTCTGTGAATATAATGAAAAACACTGAACTACAAGTTTTAAATGGCTGAATTTTAAGGTATACGAATTGTATGTCAATAATTAGGTATTTTTAAAATGTCTATAAGTCCTGATGGAAAATAAACAAAAGTGAATAAAGTGAATCACTTTATTATTTTGACATTCATCTTGAAACATTTAGTCATTTCAATTTTTTGTTTTCTGGCACTTGCGAGAGGTACAGTTTCTACTAAGCATTTCTGAATTATGACAGACATAATGTCCAACTGCAAAGAAGAGAAGTAACTGATCCTCAGCCTCAGTGCCAGGAAGACAGTAGAGAGAAGAGGTGACTGCAGTGCTGGGAGGAGGGGCCACCAGAAGAGGGGCCACCTACTCCCTGTGGGCGCTGCCAAGGGATGCTGAGCCTGAGAGCCAGTTCCTCTGGATTGTCAAGAAAACCCTTGAATCCAGATTTTTATGTGAAATCTCCATATACTTAAATGCCTACTCTGATTTCCCGAGGAGGGGCATGAGTGCATTTTGTTGGCTCAGTAAAGCACTTTTGCAGGTTGCATCTGGCCCCTGTACTGACAGCTTGTAGCCACATTTCGACACATAGTCAAAGGTGGAAAATCTTGTCTCCATATTTGTATTTAAACTCCACTCTTACTCTGACCACACAACTTAAGTATCTCAGTATCAGTTGCTAAAACATATGGGTGGGTCTTCTGAAAACTCTTCTTGCCCTGTGCTCCACGGCAGACAGCCACTTCTACACATGGCAAACGAGAGCTCTGACCCAACTCTAGCATGTCCAGCATGCATAGGTGAACATATGTACACAAGATTAAACATGTAATAAAAAGTTAAAATTTCACCTGAATTACTATTTTCTTAAATAAGGGTGGTCTGTATCACATATGCGGATTTGTGTTTAGTATTATTTTACATTTCATGACACTGTTTTGGGGCAGTCACTGATTAACATTACCTCATCACGAACAACTATCTTATTAAAATCTATGTGAAAAATAACTTTTGGGAAAAGGAATGTTTTAATATAAAACTTCATTTCATAAATTGGAATAAAGAAACTTTAGATAATTACACTTCTATCCTTTTTCTTTTTGCCATGATTATGCTTGAATTTCTCCAGCAATTTCACCAAATGTATTTTTAACTTTAACAAACAGTAAGCTTTAATGTAGTCCTGTTTGACACAATGAAATTGTGTAACTCCCACAGCTTTCTACTTTTTTGATGTTATATAAGAACCCTGTAATTTTATATTCCAGAGAAGACAGAGCACCTGAGAATAAATGCCTGTTCAGACTTGTAGAGCAATACCTGAATGTGCACTGTGCATTTCTAAAGCAACCAGAGGTCGAAATTCACAAGAAAATCAGAGATGCTCAAAAAACTCTACTGCAATAAATATACTTTTCTGATTATACCTTATATTTCAAATTTTTCTAAATACTGCTATCATTTGTCATATGGGATTTGTCACAGCATCAATATTTAAAACACTAACCCCATTTCTCCTCACTTCAAAGATTTGGATATTTGAAACTAAGTTTTGGAAGCATTGAAAAATGACATTTGAAATATAAACAAATGTTTCTAATAACTGTTATCTAGATCATGAGATACTATATAAAACTTTTTAAATTACTAAAAGTACGTGAGGTACACATGATCCCCCAGGATGTCATTTTTCAATAAACAGAGCCAAGTAACAAGTGTAACATTATTATTTTAAAAAAAAAAAAGCTTTCCACAGTTTTGAAATTTCACAAAGCAAGCTTTATCAAGCTCTAACCAGCTTGACTGGGAAGAAATGAGATATTTTTTAAAAAGTGACCCATTAGGAAAAGTCCTAGATTGTAGATCTAGTTTGACCTTCTAAATTGATTTCTGCCTTTCCAAATTGTTGCTGATGTTTAAATACTATAGGAAATCCTAGCCTTTCTACCTACTAATACCAAAACCTTTATTACTCTTAACATTGGGAGCGGGTCTCACTGTCATTAAAAGATCATCACCCTGCCCCGTGTGTGGACACACGCAGAGCCATTTGTCCACCCAAGGGTCTCACAGACACAGCTCCATCCAACATGCGGTGTTATCGAATGTTGGCTTGTGAGTCTTGTCATTCAATTTAATTATGATCCATTTGTCCTAAAATTAAGGACAAATCAACAACAGCGAGGACTCTATAAATATTCAGCCCACACTATCCTCATGAAAACAAAGAAATTTTGTTTGGGATGAAGTGAGAAAAGTCTTTTGTTGTTAAATGCTAAAGTGCAATTTACAGATTCATGTGGTCAAGTGCAGCCTTTGACAAAGTACATACCACAGAATATAATTTTCACTTAATGTCATTTAAATGTCAAGGACATTTTCACTTAAATGTCAAGGATATATCTACGTCAACAAATATAGATCTCCTTCATTCTTCCTTCTACATAGCATACAATATTTCATGGCAAAAAGTATCAAAATTTATTTGGTCATTAATGACGGGTTCTTATAATAAGTGGATTTCTAATTACTAATAATCTGTAAGATATTTCTACATGTGAAAGTATTTCTAAAGAATCGATTGCTAGAAGTAGAGTTGCTTGGTCAATGAGTTTGCTTTTCAAAATTTTGAAAGGAACTAGCGAGTTGCCCACCAAAAGAAGTTTACCTGTTTGTTTGCTAACCAACAGTGTATGAGGCTGCACATTTCCCTGCACCCTCATCAGTACTAAATATTGTCTGGGCTTTTAACTTTTGATAATCTGCTAGGTGAAGACTATATTACGTTAATATAAATGTCTTAGGTTTAAAATGAGGTTTATCATCTTTTCAAATGTTATTAAAAAGTTCCCATTTGTCTTCATAAATTTTTAGTTCTTCTTTTGTGAACTGTCTGTCCAGACCTTTACATATCTTTCCTTTAATTTAACTTGTTCTCATTTCTGCAGGAGCACCATATATATATATATATATATATATATATATATATACACACACACACTTGTTCTTTTTTTTTTTACTGTTGTTCAAGTACAGTTTTCTCCATTTTCCCTCCACTACTCCCCCCAACCCCCATCATCCCCACCTCCCAACTTCAATCCCACCCCCTTTGGCTTTGTCCATGCATCCTTTATGCATGTTCCATGATGACCCTTCCCCCTTTTCCTTTGTCTTCACTAGCTAAATGTTTTTCAACTCTTGTGTTAGTACTTTATATTTATGACTTTTTAAAACTGTTCATACATTCAAATATTAGATTTGCCTCTTACCTCTGATTGTTTAAAATTTATTTTCTAAGAGGACATTCAATTGTTCTAACATCACCTATTACATAATCCATTCTTTTTGTCTACTTATTCAACATGAAACTAAACTTTCCTACACAAATGTCTCTTTCTTGACTCATTTTTCTATTGATCTTTCCATCTCTAAGTCGAAAGCACATTGTTTTAATTATGTAGATATCTGTAAGGTAAGTGTTTCTCTAATATTCTTCTTTTAGAAGGTATTTTTAATATGTGAAATCTAATGAACAAACTGAACTAACAAGCAAAATAGAAACAGAATCATAGATAGAGAGCAGGGTGACAGCTCTGGGGAGAGCTGTGGGTTAGGAAGTGGAGGGACTGACCAAAAAGGAAAAAGGACTCATAGACATGGAAAACAGTGTGGTGATTGCAGGGGGAGGGGGGTGTAAGGGGAATAAATGATAATAGAAAAAATACAATTAAAGTTTTTTAAAGATTCCCTTTTCTCCCCATCCTCTCCAACACTTATTTGTTGATTTGTTTATGATGGCCATTCTGACTGGAGTGACGTGGTATCTCATTGCGGTTTTAATTTGTATCTGTCTAATGGCTAGTGATGCTGAGCATCTTTTCATATATCTCTGGGCCCTCTGTATGTCCTCCTTGGAGAAGTGTCTGTTCAAGTCTTTTGCCCATTTTTTAATTGTTTTTTTTTGTCTTCCTGGAGTGGAGTGGTGTGAGTTCTTTATATATTTTGGAGATCAAGCCCTTGTCTGAGGTATCATTGGCAAATATGTTTTCCCATACAGTTGGCTCTCTTTTCATTTTAATGCTGTTTTCTTTAGCCATGCAGAAGCTTTTTAATTTGATGAGGTCTCATTTGTTCATTCTTCCCTTTATGTCCCTTGCTTTAGGGGACATATCCATGAAGATGTTGCTGCGTGGAATGTCTGAGATTTTCCTGCCAAAGTTTTCCTCTAGGACTTTTATGGTGTGACAACTTGTATTTAAGTCTTTTATCCACCTTGAATTTATTTTTGTGTATGGTGTAAGGGAACCCTAGTGCATTGTTGGTAGGGATGCAGACTGGGTCACCCACTGTGGAAAACAGTATGGAATTTCCTCAGAAAATGAAAAATGAAACTGCCTTTTGACCCAGCAATTCTGCTGCTGGGATATACCCTAAGAGCCCTAAAACACCGATCTAAAAGAACCTATGAGCCCCAATGTTCATAATAGCAGCAAAATTTACAATAGCCCAGTGCTGGAAGCAACCTAAGTGCCCATCAGCAAATAAGTGGGTCAAAAAACTATGGTACATTTACACAATGGAATTCTAAGCAGCAAAGAGAAAGAAGGAGCTCCTACCCTTTGCGACAGCATGGATGGAACTGGAGAGCATTTGCTAAGTGAAATAAGCCAGGCAGTGAGCAACAAATACCGTATGATCTCACTTTTAACTGGAACATAATCAACAAAAGAAAAAAGCAAATAAAATAAAACCAGGGTCATTGAAATTAAGAACAATCTAACATTAGCCAGAGGGGAGAGGGGAGGGGACAGTGGGGAGAAGGGTTTTAGGAACTAATATAAAGGACACAAGGACAAAACCAAGGGGGAGGGTGGAGGCAAGGGTGGGAGGTGGGTTTGGAGGGGGTCAGGGAAGGGGTGGGGAGAAAGTACAGACAACTGTAACTGAAAAAAAAATAGTTTAAATTAAAAAATATTTAAAAAATTAAAAAGAAATCATAAATATCACATAAAATAAAATGACAGAAAAAAACAACATATTTCATTATGAAAATTTCAAGTCTGAATTCCCATCCCCAACATCAGATCCAAAAATTATCAAGATTTTGCCATATTTGCTTAATCTATCCCTTTTCATTCTTTCATTTCTCTGCTAAAGTATATTAAAGCAATTCCCACACATTTTGTCATTATATCCCTAGTATTTGAGTATATTTCTTATCATAAGGCATTTTCATATAATCACAAATGCCATAACAAAATCTGTTTAAACTAACAAAAACTTCATTTCTTAGAAATTTGTATTCCATAAACAAGAGATTCTAATAGTTTCATAACTTCTTTTTACAATTGATTTATTTGAATAAGACCTGAACAAGTTGAATATATCACATTTGGTTGGTATGTCTCTTAAATCTGTTGTTCTAGAGCAGTTCCTCCTCCTTTTTCCCCTCCCTCCTTCCTTTGCTCAATACCACGACATGTTAAAGAAGCCTAAGCATTCCTATTCCTTGTTTTCTCATTTAACCTTTTTTTTTCCCATATTTCTTAATGAAAAAAGACTATGGTAGCTTGACTGGATTCAGGTTCAATTTTTTTTTTTTTGCAAAGGCAGTTTATATTCAAGGGACAGTTACTTTTATGTGTCATCTTGGCTAGGGCACAGTATCTAGATATTTGATTAAACGTTATTCTAGGTGTTTCTGTAAAGGTATCTTTAAGGTGAGACTAACACTAAACTCAGAAGATTGAAGCAGATTATCCTCCAAAATATGAGTGGCCTTCATCCAATCAATTGAAGGCCCTAACAGAAAACAAACCAACCAGCCAAAAAACTGATCTCCCCCAAGGAAGGGATTCCACCTGCAGGCTGCCTTTGAACGTCACTGAAACATCAGCTCTTCCCTGTGTCTCAGCCTGCTGGCCTACCCTGCAGATTTTGGATGTGCCAGTCTGCTGAATCACATGAACCAATTCCTTAAAATCAATCTCTTTTCCTTTCTTGTCTTTTCTCTTTTTTCTACCTCTCTCCCCTGACCCAACATTCCAGTTCTGTTTCTCTGGAGAACCCTAATACTGATTGGGTACCATCTACTTTATTCTGCATGACATTTGAAGGTCCACAGTATCTATCTGCCTCACTCTAGTAATGCCAACCGAAGAGCAGATTCAAATAATGACAGCCTGGGTTTTCCATTCTAAAATTCCCCACCAAAATTTTATCTAATGCAGAGGTTCTCAAAGTGTGGTCCTTAGACCAGCAACATCAACATCACCTGGAAATCTGTTAAAAATGCATATTCTTGGCTGCACCTGAAACAGTTTCCCAGGAGGATCTGATGCACACTAAAATCCAAGAATGCAAACTCTAATGGTTTCATCCATTAATAAACATTGCCTGAGTCAATGATTTCAAGGGGCTGCAAAAGAGTGACTTCATAATTTAATTCTACCATTCATTCTACATTGTTAGTTGAAATACGGGGTCCAGCAAAAGTAAGGCTTGTTAGAGGGTGGTTGGTAGAGTTCGTGAACATCTCACACAAGACAGATAGCAACTTGAATATTTCACCTAAAATGTCATATGGTGTGCTTCAGTGTGATATTATGACGTTACAGAATGACATGCTTATGATTTTGTAACAGAAGATTCTGTAATAAAAATGGGGTGTTATTTGTGTCAAATCCTGTATTTCTATTAAAAAAAGATCTTTTTCTCAAAAACTGGAACTACTTGGTTATTTTGCAATGCAGTTAGCATGAAAAAGGAAAGATAAATTGTTAATTCTTTCCTTTTACTTACTATTATATTCTTTTTTATTTTATTTTAATCATTGTTCAAGTACAGTTTTGTCCTTTACTCCCATCCCAGCCCACCCACCTATCCCTCTCCACTTCCCTCCCATTTCCACCCCCCCAGTTTTTGTCCATGTATCCTTTATACTTGTTTCCTGTATACCTTTCCCCTTTCCCCCTGAAACTCCCTCCCATCTCCCCTCTGGTCACTGTCAGCCTGTTCTCTATTTCAGTGTCTTTGGTTGTATTTTGCTTGTTTCTTTGTTTTGTTGATTAGGTTCCTGTTAAAGGCGAGATCATATGGTATTTGTCTTTCACTGCCTGGCTTATTTCGCTTAGCATAAGGCTTTCCAGTTCCATCCACGCTGTTGCAAAGGGTAGGAGCTCCTTCTTTCTTTCTGCTGCATAGAATTCCATTGTGTAAATGTATCATAGCTTTTTTCAACAACTAAGTGGTACCACAATTATTTCCAATGGGTTCAATGAATATTTAACTTTTTCCTTTTTCAGTTTAATGTCTTACATATCATGAGTGTATAGATATTTACATACTCAGTACATTTCCATCAATTGAACTTACTATTCTTGTTGATGTTTAAATTCAACCACATTTATTCAATGAGAGACCCTTCATGTTGGCCCCTATATCCTTTTGACAAGACTCACCAGTCTTTGGTAGGTTCTTTGCTTGCTAGCACAAGAAAATATTGTAGGCTCATCTTGTACATTTCCTCAGGCCTAAATCCTCCATTCTTCTAAGAATCACAAGAAGGCCATAATCTGATACCCCAAATAGTCTTGTTCTTACAAGTTTTTCCTTCCAAATAAGCTTTTAACATTAAATAAAATTCCTTTAACCTGGGTAGAAGTAAAATGTCTATTTTATTGAACGGTCTCACCTAGGAATGTGGAACTATCTCCTTTTCTCTTAACATCCTTCAGGAATATATCAGAGTTTTCTTTTAGAGACATTAACATTTCTATGGTTTATTCTTAATTATTTTATGAAGTTCTCTAATGATTTATGGTTTATTCTAAACCCTCTAATTACTTCTAAAGGCTTTTTAGTTAAATTCCTTAGATTTAACTATTAGATAAATATTCTTAAAAAGTTGTTTTTTCCTTCCTAAAACTTATATAAAATTTATTTTTCATATGTCATTAGCTAAGACCCCCTCCTATACAATATTTAATAGTGAAAGCTTAGATCAGTGTATTCCATTGTATTCCAGACTTTTATGAGAAGGATTTTTGCTCACTTCACTGTTACATGAAATGTTTAATACAGGTTTCTTAAAATATGCTTTATAGAGTTAAGTAAGTTTATGTTTACTCCTAACTTGCTAAGATTTATCACAGAAAAGGATGCAAAGGTTTTTCAGTACCTGTTAAATTCATATCATTTTTCTCTTTTAATCTAATAATGTAGGAAATTACACTAATAAGTTCTGGAAAGTGTGCAATTCTTCATTCCTAGGGGAAAAAAAAAACACTTAAGATTCCCAAAGGTACTGGCAAAAATCATGCATAGTATCCTCTTTAATCTTACGTAATTCCCTTACTTAATTCTCTTTACATATCTTTGAGTAGAATGGTTAATTCATTATTTCCAAACATTATTTTATTTAATAAAATGCACTGAGGAACACATACTGTCTTTTCCAGGCCCCTCTGGCAATATCCTGAAAGCCCATGGTATGCAGGGCTCTCAGTACCATGTGTTTCCAAACAGTCTACAATTCCATTGTTGCCTTTTTTGTTTTAACCAGAATCCTAATTTTAAACAATTTTTAAGTTGATACATTATATTTGCCCTTTAGATTTTTGTGTTACTTTACTGAACTGAGGTTAAGAAACAGCCTGGGTCATTTCTACCATGAGGACTTTAAGATTTTATTTGTGATGTTTTCAAATCCAAGACTTTTTTCCCCCAGGGTTTTTTTTTTTATCATTCTTTGTCTGTTTTCATTTTAAGTTACTTTGTCTCCATTTGCCGATCCTCAGCTCACAAAGCTTTTTTCATTTAAGCCCAGAAATTTCCCATCACCTTCTATGCAAAAACCATGATAACCTTAATGACTGCAACTACCAGACTGTGCACTAAAATCCTCCTTTCTGCTTTCTGCCTTTCGCCCTTCAAGAAATCTACTTCACCTCTGCTAAGCACCCCCACCCCTTGCCGTGCACCAGGTATGGCAATTGAATTCTGGGACTGGTAATGTGGGACGCAGACCAGGCAGAAAGTGACATGGGGACCATCATACTTCACTGGGTTTGGGGTTGTTTCTAGTACTCTTGACTCAAATGAATATATAAAAATCTGTGAGATAATTACATGTAAGACAAAGATAGAATGAAAACAATAAGTACTTATTGGATACCACTGCAAATAATTAGGGCAACAACTATTTGTTGCACGCACACATACAGACAGAAGTACATAGACTCATACCCAAGTCAGTCTATGCAATTTTGCCCTGTCTAAGCTATAGTATTTTTTGATAAAGAATATCATAGAACTGCATAAACATGTGTAAGTTAAGGAGAACAGATAGCTCTTTTTTGGCAGAAATGTGACATCTCTTTTGCAAAAGGATCAGAGCATATTGTAATAAGGCAGTTTCATTTTTACTTTTTTTAGGCAACTCCATACAATATACAAATGATGTATTATAGAATTGGACACCTGAAACCTGTAAAATTTTTTTAAACAATGTCACTCTAAAATTCAACAAAAATTTTTATAAAGAACATATTGAATGGATTTACATTGAAATTCAAAGTTAAAAAGAAATGGGGAAATCTAATTAAAAATTGGATCTATAGCCAAAGTTCTATAACCAAATCCTTTGAATTACTCACATTGATATGTTATCTTCAGAAGAGAAAAATTTGAATAATGATCCTTCCTTAAGTAGGTCCCCAGAAATAAACCTTATTTTCTGTTTCCTTACTCTTTAACTTTACATGCTATTGATCTGAAGCAATTAAAAGTTCTTATAACAATTGACATTGTGTATGAAAGACCTCCACAATATTTTTGATATAATACCTTTACTTATCCTCCCTCCACCAAACCTTTACCCTCTAGGTGAAGAGAAAAGCCAAGTTCTACCTACTTATTTATATATATATTTTTATTTTTCATCTACTTCCTGCCTCTATAATTGTGTCTATCCTGGACATTTCATATAAATGGAATCATACAATACGTCAACATTCGTGTCTGGCTTCTTTCCCTTAGGATAATGTTTTCAAGGTTGATCAATGATGCAGTGTGTATCATTACTTCATTTGTTTTTTTTTGCTAAATAATATCCTATTGAATGAGATATACCATATTTTGTTTATTCATTCACCAGTTAATGGACATTTGTTTTTTTCTACTTTTTGGCTATGATGAATAATGCTGCTATGACTATTGATGTACAAGTTTTTGTGTAAATATGTTTTCTCTTGATTATGTACCTAGGAGTAGAATTGCTGGGAAATTTGAGGAACTTCCAAACTCTTTTCCAAAGCAGCTACACTATTTAACATTCCCATTAGCAATATATGAAGTTTGTAATTTTTCCACACCTTTGTCAAAACTTGTTATTGCTTTCTATTTGATTACAGCCATCATGAAGTAGTGTCTCCTGTGATTTTGATTTGCATTTCCCTAATGACTAAGGACATTAAGCAACTTTTCCTGTGTTTATTGGTCATTTGTGTATCTTCTTCAGAGAAATTTTTTTTCAAATTCTTTGCCCAATTTTTAATTAGATTTCCCCATTTCTTTTTAACTTTGAATTTCAATGTAAATCCATTCAATATGTTCTTTTTAAAAACTTTTGTTGAATTTGTAGAGTGACATTGTTTAGAGTGACAGGTTTCAGGTGTCCAATTCTATAATTCATCATTTGTATATTGTATGGAGTTTCCTTAAAAAAGTAAAAATGAAACTGCCTTATTACCCACTAACACCCCACTTCTGGGAATATATCTGAAGAAACTGAAACACAGATTCAAAAGATTATATGCACCCCTATGCTCATTGCAGCATTATTTACAATAGCCAAGATTTGGAAGCAGCCCAAGTATTCATCAATAGATGAGTGAATAAAAAAGCTGTGGTACACTTACACAATGGAATAGTACTTGGCTATAAAAAAAGAAGGAACTCTTTAGTAATAGCATAGATGGGCCTGGAGAGTGTTATGCTAAGTGAAATAAGCAAGTAAGAAAAAGACAAATACTGTGTGATTTTACTTGAATCAAATGAACAAAATAAGTTAACAAACAAGGTAGACACAGATACACAGATACAGAAAACAGAATAACAGCTATTAGGGGGGCAGGGGTTTGCAGTGCTGGGTGAAAAAGTTGAAGAGGTTGAGCAAAAAAAGAAAATCCTATGTTCTCTATTCTTATTTACTGTTGAGTGCTTTTCAGAGACACTTGTTAAATGCCATTTAAGTTATAAATTTTAAAAATCTATGATACTCATTTTAAAAAATTATTCTTTGAATTGACAAGTAATAAAAATAATGTTCAAAATTGATCATCCATATCATATTCAAATCCAAACTTGACTTAAGCACCCATGATAATTAGTAGTAGAGAAGTTTAATATAGTCAACAATAAGTATTTCATGAACACTTATTGCCAGATGGTATGCAAGGCACTGGAGATGATAACAGAGGAAAAGTTAAAACATGGGATTTACAATAGTACCTCATATAATCTTTACCAAAACTCCAATGATATTATTATCATATGTGCAAATTAGATAACTATGGTCCCTTTCCTCATATAGTATCCTCTACTTTAAAGTCAGTAAACATGTTATTATAAACAGAGTGTGATAAATGTTGATGAAGGGAGCACCTGGCAGGGAGAGCTACCTGACATGAAGTTGGTGCTTCAGGTAGGACTTCCTGGAGGAGGATATAGGTGCCAATTTACAACAGATCAATAGAAGTTAGCCAGGCAAACCAAAAGAGGATGAAGGTGAATATGAATAGTGCAGGTTGCAAGACAAGTATAATGGGGCATTGCAAGAAAGACACTGTAATCTATTAAAGGAAATGAAAGAGGTTCCATAGGACCATACACTGGAGTTTAGTAGAGTATGGAGTGGAACAGGGGCCATATAGCTGGGAAATAAGCAGAAGGCAAATCACTGTTTCATTACCCATGTAGGAGGATTTATCCTTGTGCTATTAAAGGTTTTCAATAGAGAATGGCATGATCAAAATTAGGCTTTAGAATTCACTAGGGTTGCACAATGGAGGAGAAGGGATGAGATGGAACAAGACCAGAGGTATGGAAACCCATTAGGAAACCATTCCAGTGAATATGGTCAGAGAATATGGTGACTTGAACCAGTAAATAGTAAGAAAAGCTTACTATTTCGTACAAGGTAATTTAACAGAACTTTCTGACTTATTAGATTCAGTCATTCATTTAACTTATATTTATTGTGCTTACTAGGTATCAGACTCTCTTCTAGGTACAAGGAATTATACAATAAAAAAGAAAGATAATGCACCTGACCTTCTGGAACTATATTTTAGTGGAAAAGAAAAATAAACAACACCTAAACAGATGATTTATGGAACACAGCTATATGTCCAGCATCACCCACCTTTCAAATTAATTTCTTCCCAGATACAACCAAACAATCGTCACTTCCCAATTTGATCATATCCTCCATTTTGGGTACTTCTGTGTCATCCGGAGCTTAACATTCTGCTTACATATGATGTTCATTAGCTGACCACTTCATAATATTAGTACCTTTCTCTGGGCTCCTGATTCTAGCCTGTCTCTATTGGCTTCCTGGATGTTGATGTAACTTCCTGGACTTGGTGTACACATATTAGAATATGACCCCTGAGATACATCTTTCAGGCTAATAGATCACTGACCCTGTCATGACCTCTTGAACTATCTGACCTCTGATATTTCAATCTTTATTAACTACTCATTACTTCTGACTACAGCTCCAATGGACCTTGAGCCCTAAATGTGTCAATATTACATACAGGGGCTGGACTCTCATCTAAGATAGATGTTGCTTAATAGTATTGTTAGTCGTTCTAGTATTTTTATCATTCCTACCTAAATGATTAACACGTAGTGATGCCCTTTAGGAAGCAAACAAGACATTTAGAAGGACAGTTTAATGTGATGACCAAATCAAGAACCCAAATGATCTTTTTAGATGAGTACTTGAAGGAACTGTGAAAACATTTCCTTGTTGTAAGAGGAATAAGGTCTAATGATCTAATGTATAACATGGTGATTACAATTGAAACCGTGTATTGTATAATTCAACTTTATTGAGGGTAGAACTTAAAAGTTCCCACCAAAAAATAAGTATGTGACATGATATATGTGTTAATAATGAAAATGGTTTGTGTAACATTGATGTAACCCAGCAGTCAAGGAGAGTGGACTGGAATGCACATGTGAAAACAATGATGACTTCACTGTACTAGTCAGTGAGGGCAGAAGATGCCACTGAGTGAGTATGTGTGCTGTGTGGTTGTTGCATTCAAAATGATTATGTGAGTAGAGCAACAAATCTGCATCAAATTTTGTGTTAAGCTTGAACCTTCCTCCATGGAAACTATTCAGATGATTCAGAGGGCTGCAGCTCTGGGCAACTGGTGATTGGCAGCTTCATCACAACAATGTGCCTGCTCTGCATGTTCTATAAAAAAGATTTTAGGGGATTACATACTTAAAAGATGGCATGAATACGAGAGATTAGGATTATTCTGCATGTCTTCAGCAGACAAGCTTAAATGGTTTGGAGAGTTTGCTGCCATCAGTTTTTAACTAGATGTTGATAAAGGAAAGAGGGCAAAGGGAACTAGACCTTGAGCTTAATAAAATGGGAAGCACGAGGCTGTCTCCTTTACCAGGAAGCTCAAGCTTTGCACACTCTAGGAGATCATAACATTGTTCCCCCAAGGGATTAATACTCCTCCCTACTCCCTTCCAGTACCAGATTGCTGGGGTGGAGGGCGGGCATATGGGTAGGTTCTGGGCCATAGAGACCTGTCAGTTTAACTACAGGGTGTAATCCCATGCAAAGCCTATGAACATTAGGGAAACTGGTCACTTTGAAAAGGAACTAAGCCCAAAATAATATAATCCCAGGGGAACAAAAGAGTGCATGCTCTCGCTATCTTGCTCTCTCTCTCTCTCTCTCTCTCTCTCTCTCTCTCGCTCTCTCTCTCTCTCTCTCTCACTCTCCCACCTGGTGACACAACTGCCCCATTTGTTTGTGTGCTCACATCCAGGAGCACGCACCGTGTGGCTTTAACAGTTACTGGGACCCATGACAGATGGCGTGGGCACCAAAAGGACTAAGCTTTCCCTCTCTGTTGCCCACGTAGTAACGTGCTTGCCCTGTGCACTTGAGCATTCTCTCTCCACAGACACATGGCCATTGCAGCTGCATGGCCAGCAACAACGTGGACTCCACCACCAGTGCAGCTGGGAACAAGTGAAGCTACTTGGATGGGGACTGAGACCTGCGGGCTCCAAAGGACTAAACTCTGGACACTGGCTTTTGTCTTGGCCTTGCTGAAGACACAGCTGGACTTTTTCCATGGCAGGACAAAGGGAGAAGAGACACTGGAAACCAGGAGGGCAGCTTGTATTTCCACATGAATAAACCATGGCATACCACAGTCTCCCGTGCTTGGGTCCTATGAATGCTTTCCTTATGATCCTGTGGAAGAGCCTTGTTCCCACTGATAACAAGTTGATATAACTATCAGGATATGAACCTTGTAAGTCTTTGTTTCAGTGATAATATGACTATTATTGTCAAGTGAATATTGTCAAATGAATATGTCAAGTACATACTCATTTCAAATATTTAAAAAATTAATTTCAAAATTTATATGGTGGCCATAATGTCAAATACAAGATTTGTCTAAATATGTTGTCCTTGCTTACTAGTCTTAGTAAGGTAAGGTCATCAAAACAATATTTGCTTTAAAAAAATAACTATAGGTCTTTAAATGGAGGTAAAACAAGACACTAAAAACTTACACATTTGTTCCAAGATATATTTTTATGCAACTTAACTTTTACCATAGCATTAAAGTGTCAGATTTCTCCAATTTTCACTATAACAATTGAAAACTGTTACTGAAGCTCCTTTTTTATGGAAAATTTGAATATAAAAAGACAAGAGGATCCTTACACATTGATGAGCACCTGCTCCAGAAGCAGGTTAATTATGAAGAAACTCCATAAGAGGTAGCTTATTCCGTATACAGGGTGTGCTTTACCATTATTACTACCAAAGAATTAAGAAAGAAATGCATTTTATCTCCTTAAATAAAAGAGATAAATTTAAAAGTTAATGAATTATTTCACAGCTCTTGCTGGCTAAGAATCACAGCTACCTAACCACCTCAGAAGAATATTAATTTATAAGTTTTAAATCTCACCATGTATAACAATAAATGCTAAGAAATGATTAACATAACTTTCAAGACAGTAAAAAGAGACAGTGTCAGGGAAGAGGTACACACAAAGGATTTCCCAGATTGGAATATTTTTCTAATTCTTCATCAATCAGAGTTTTCTAGGGCAAAAGAACCAATAGAATAAAAATATATACAGAATTGACTCACATAATTATGAAGGCAAACAAGTCCAAGATTGGCAGTCAGCAAGCTGGAGAGCCAGTGACATATACAGTTCCAGTACCAGTCTAAGGGCAGGAGCAGGCTAATGTCCAGATCAAAGACAGGCAGACAGGCTGTCCTCCCTTACTCTGTGTTTTTGTTGTAGTCAGGCCTCCAAGGGACTGGATGAGGCCCACACTCACTGGGGAGGGCAATCTGCTTTACTAAGTCTATTGATTCAAATATTAATCTTATCCAAAATACCCTCATAGACACACCCAGAATAATGTTTAATTAAATATCTAGGCACATGTGACCCAGTCAACTGACAAGTAAAATTAACCATCACGGTTGCTTATACCAGTATTCACTGGTGTTCATAATCATCTTTTCACACATACTATGTTTATATTCTCTTTATGTATGTAATAAAAAAATTAACTCAAAATGCAAATAGCACTAAAACTTGTGTTTTCAAATATAGTAAATAATAAAAAAAATAACCACTAAAATTGGGTTTTGAATAAATAAATTGAGAAGAGACAAATCTTCCTTCCAGAATAATTCAATTAATATATGCAGTTAATCCCACTTTCAGAGGGTGTAACTTATCTTCCCCTCTGCCTGGTCTCACTGAGTTCTTCACACAGATGGCCATTATCATGCTCTTTGGAGTAGGAGGTTATTAATAATCAGAACCTCAAAAAACTTCTGGGGAAAATAAACATAGAATAAGATCAGATTCAGAGTTAGCCATAAGTTTTTCATTCTCTACAGAGTAGGGAAGGGGAAAATAGTCTACAGTGAAGAAATCTGGCCAACCCACCTAACCAAGTGATGAAGGTTAACATCACCAGTGAAGGCATGTCAGTATCACATACCTGATGCCATGCAATAAGTAGTATACTCCCATCAGTAAAAACTTACATATTTGTGGTACTTCTGTTTTTTTTTAAAAAAATATATTGATTTAAGAGAAAGAGAAAGAGAGAATTGTTGTTCCACTTATTTATGAATTCAGTGGTTGATTCTTGTATGTGTCCTGATGGGTGATCCAACCTGCAACCTCAATGCATCAGGATGACACTCTAACCAACTGAACTACCCAGCCAGGCCTGTAGTACCTTTTAACCAAATATGCATAACCCCAATTTAATCATGATAAAAATATCAGCTAAACCCAGACAGAAGACATTCTAAAGAACCCCTGGTCTGTGTTCCTCAAAACTGTTTGAAGGCCATGAAAAACAAGGGAAGTCTGAGAGATTGTCACAGACCAGAGGAGACTCAAGAAAACATACCCACATACAATGAGGTACCCTGGAGGGGGTCCTGGAGCAGAAACAGAACAATGATGGCAAAAAAAAAGGTATAGTTCAAATCATGTGCCAGTGCTGATATCTCAGATTGGACAAATGTACCGTGATAATGTCAGATGACCACCTCAGTGGAAGGTAAGTCTGGGTGAGGTGAACTCTCTGTACTATCTTTGCAAATTTTCTGTACATATAAAACTATTCAAAAATTTAAAAGTTTATTTAAAAAACTTTCAGGTTTTGACTACTGACTCACTTGCTAGGGTGGTATCATCTATGGCAATCAATCTAATTTCAAGCTGAAGAGATGCATTTATGCTCGTCTCACTTGTTTTGTGTGTTAAGTACTCCAAGAGAACAAAAATAGATTTCAGTCATCAGACACAGCCCACCAAGGCCTCTGCTCAGCACCAAATGTTTTAAAAAGCACTGAACCAACAGCAGTAGAAATTTATGAGATAATCCTGAGGTTACTGTTAGCTTGAAGAACAATGAAGTGAATCTAGTGTGCTTAATATATAGATATTACATGTGTTCTAGGTAGAAAGGAAGTATTTTGAGTCTATAAAATTAAATATTTTTCATTAAAATTTTACAATTGTCATAATAACATGTTATAAGGTCTAATGTCTCTTTTAACTTAGAAATTTTCCAAATATTTTAACTCCTTAAAACCAAAATTTAATTTTTCCTTTCAAATTGAGATCCATTTATGAAGTCTTAAATTGCCAAGCCAAGCATATCCATCTTGAACATGTATTTTTAGAGTGAATACTGAGCTAACTGTTATGTGGATTTTTTAAGAACTGACATACTGTTCTTTAGTGTAATTAATCTTGGATATGTAAGGTAAATAAATGCATATCAAGTGTATCCAGTTTAGCAAACTTGTGTCTTGCCCTATCATTGCTTTTCATGCCCTGTTTCCACAGGAAGCTAATTTTCTATAGGTCAGGTCTATAAATATTAATGATTTTTTTAAGTGCTTGAAATTCATATGATGCAAGATCTCATATGGAACATTAACATATGACCAAATGAATTCAACTTATTACTTTAAATTTATATGAACACTGTGACCAGTGTGGCTTAGTGGGTTGGTATGCAACCAAAAAGTCACTGGTTCAATTCCCAGTCAGGGCACATGCCTAGGTTTCAGGCCAGCAGTTGCAGGCGCACAAGAGGCAACTGATGGCTGTTTCCCTCACATATTAATGTTTCCAACCCTGTCCTCCTTCCTCTCTTCTAAAAAAATAAGTAAATAAAATCTTTAAACTTATATGAACATCAAAGTATAAAGAATGGAGCAAACCAATCTCAAACTATCCAACTTTAATTTCAGAATAGTTATGTCTAATAGTTATGTCTGTGAAGAAATGTGTCTCAGGATGGAGTACTTCATACAAGATTTTATCATTTCCTAATATCTATCATTCCTAAATAATCTGATTGTGGATGACATTGTTTTTTCCTCATTTTTTTAATGGAGGACCAACTGCTTGGCCTCATTGAGAATTCTCCACAGAGCTCCATGTTCCCAGGGTTAGCAAGTTATAATGATCAGAACCCTCAAGAAACTGCTGGAGAAAATTAAAATACAGTAAGATGAGATCCAGAATAAGCCAGAAATTCATCAGTTTCTGGAAATTGCAAAGTTGACATTGCTTGATAACATGAAAAAAATAAACCTGAGCTTGATTCAAATGCCATTTTTTTTATTAAAATATGTATAGGAAAGAGATCTTTGATATATCTATGTGTCGACCCCACTTTGAGCCTATAGTCAACACTGACAACTGGTACAGATGTCTTAAAAATACTTAGAAAAGTAGAGGTACAAATACAACCTAGTATAGTATTGCTCTTTCCAAATACATCTTTCTATTTTATTTCTCCATACTGGCATAATGAATAGTGTTATTGCTGTTTAAGACTTAAAACAGCTGCATTTCTAATTTTGGCAGATTATGAGGATTTTTATATGGGTTGCATGTTAAAAGCAAATAAATGGCATGCCAACCAGCAGAATAAGAGTGCTGGGCAGATGGTAGCATGGCTGAGTTACTGAACTGAAGTGCTTTGTGCCACCAATCATGGAATACCAAAGAAGTATATTTGGCAGTTTTTCAAGTGAAGCCCAATCATTTACCTCAAACAGAAATAATTTATGCCAACAAAGTCTTCAGACAAGCACTCAGTAGCCGTTCCCCAATTAGCCTTTGTTAATACAGGCAGCCTTCAATGACTTTATTTCACTGATTTTGATGGTATATACAATTCTGCATTTCCTTCCTTCCTTTCCTCCTCTAGGTTCTTCTGTCCTGTCATGTCATGTGTGTGTGTGGGCGGGGGGGGGGGTGCGCTGAGAGAGAGGAAGGAATATGTGAATATGGAAACAAAATATATATTACAATTTTCCCTAATACTAAGGGGATTATTGCTGCACAGGAAAAAGAAGGCATTCTAATACCTCCTCACAGTGAAAAAGAGAATCCACCCTCGTAAGACCACAAAATGATCCTGATCAAAATTAATCTTTATTCATCAGTCTTGATCAATACATGTTTTAATTGTAGGGGGAGAGGGGTTGGTACAAGTGGAAGAGGTTATAGAAGGGATAAAACAAAATAAAAGAAAAAAGTTGCATTCAGTATATTACTATATAAATTGCCAGAAAGCCAAGAGATGAATTCTCTGAGAATAAACAGGAACTATACCAGAGAAAGGTTTGGCCTTTAAAAGCAGGTTCTCCACTCAGGTTAACAAAGACAGGGGATTTGGAAGACAGCCACCAAGTAGGTTGAAGCTGAGCCCACTTGCTTGTGTCCCCAACAGGGATTTTTGGCCAATCTTCCAAAAAGTGACCTAAGTAAACAATCAACAGAATCTCAGCTGATAGGAATTTTTGAAGCCAAAAAGTACAGAAGATGCTTAGCACCATCCAGTAAGAGATATTATAAGTTGAGGGGGGAAATGCCTTGTATAAGGTGCCTGCAGCACAGGGAAGATCGGACAGAAAACACAGCTTAGTGGCTCCCACCCTGTCCTGAAGCCCCGGAATGGGGCTTGGGTCCCACAGAGGAAAACCAGCAACTCTAATTGAGAGAGACTTGGAATGGTGTACAAAGTCTGAGAGACTCAAGCTGCACACACACAGCAAGCAGCATGTCCACAGCTGCAGCACACCCAAGAGAGTTCTAGAGAGAAACCCTAACTCCTAAAACTGTCAGAATAACTGGCAGGCTGTGGACAGCCCTGACCAAGAGAGACTTTGTACTTTCTGGGGAGGTGGAGCATGTGGAGAACCAGCCCAGTACTTGGTGCTGCAATGTGGAGGCCACAGAGATGTTTTTAAAAGGGGATCTGAGGTGAGAATTGACAGGGACCCTGTGCTCACATGCATGCACACAGTGGCTTTGCCAACAAAGAGACCACAGCGAAAGCACAGTTTGACCCCACTGAGTCCAGCTGCACAGGAAGAACAGAAAGCATCACGCTGAAGGGACTGTGGGACCTGACCCAGTGCAGCTGGTGAGCAGGAGGCTGTGCAGAGTAGAGAGTCCCCTGCTAGAGAGTCAAGCTGGGGACTGGGAGGCCAGAAGCTCAATGTCTGAGATGGTTGCATCCAGGTAGGTCCCCTTACTGTGTTCCTAACCCCCACCTGAGAGATTACAGGCTCTGCAGATCAGTAAATCTATGCTCAGGAGACCCCGGTTCAGTGCATATCCACAAGGGAAAGAAGGAGAAGCTCAAAAGGGTCCCTTTCTGAACTTCTATCAGACACTACAAGCTATGCTGAAGCCTCAGGCCCTGATCCACTGAAACTGGCAAAGCAGACAGATTAGAGACATAGGCAGCTAGGAGGTTCAGGGCCCCACCCAGCCTTGGCTCTTACAGAGATACTGTCAATGCCACACAGAAAAGAGCTGCCCGTTTTGAACAGATTGGCCTCTCACAGGAAAACAGACACCTAATTCATTGGAAACTATACATTATTGGAAATAATCTGGGACAGACCAAGATGTGTGTTGGGGGGTTGGTGGAGGGGGTAGGTTGGGGACACAATCCTACCATCTTCCCTGAAGACTGAACAGCACCCCTCAGGGGGTAAGGGATTCCACCCTCCTGACGGCACCAGAGGCCCCCTATGGAGGCAGGTGGAGGTGGTACTGGCAGTGCTCCCAGGCATTAGATGAACCACTCCTGGGCCTTGTGCTGATGGAAAGCTGGCAGGGCAGAACACTGGGGAGCAGCCAGCCTGGAAGAAGACAGCCACAGACTGTGGATCACTAGTAGTCTCAAACAGGCTGCCTAGGGCCAGAGCAGGACACCATCTGACATTACAAGGGATGGGTCCAGAAAGAGAAGGTAGTGGTGAACACTAGGTTCTGCTGAGATGAATTCCACTGTGGTCTTCTTCATTATTTGCATTATTTTCTCACCTGCATACCTTGTTAACATTTTTTTTCTTTTTCTTCAAGTTTGTTCCTATTACTTCACTATAATTTTTATTTTAGTTTATTTCAAATCTCATTTCACTCTTACCTTCTCTTCATTTTGCCTTTTTGATCTTCTTACTTTTGTTTTAAATTTTATTTTTTCTCATTCTACACTTTCTTTCTATTCTGCACTCTTATTATTTCCCCTCCCTCCAGCCTCTCAAAACCATTTTCTTGCCACTAGTCATCCCATATTTTTCCCTTTCTTATAATTTCCTTATTGTCTCTTCACTTTTATTAAACTTTGCTTACTGGTTGTTGATATGATGGTTGTAGTTGCATTTACAATTTTATTCCTACACATTCACTATTTTTGTGTTTCAAATCTCAAATTTTACTGTTCTGCTCTCTGACTTCACTTTGCCTTCCTCCTGTCTTTTCTTTTGAATTTTATTTTTTCCCCTCTCTTAGTTTGGTTTTCATTCCTTACTCTTATTATTTCTTCTCCCTCTACAGTCTCAAAAATCACTTTACTTTCTTTTAGACAACTCATAATCTTTTTTTCTTTCTTTTGTCCTTCTTATTCCCTTTCCACCTCTATCAATCTCTGCTCATTTGTCATTGATATTACTGTGGTAGATGCTGTTCTTGACTTTTGTTCCTATTTTTTCACTAACTTTAATTTTTTTCAAACTTCATATTATACTCTTCCTTTTTTTACTCCATTTTGCCTTCTTCCTTTATTTTTTTAATGTATGATCTAAAGTTTCTTCCTTTCTTCACTTTATTTCTACTCCCTATTATTATTTCTCCTATCTCTACCTTCCTAAAATCATCTTTCTTTGCATTAGTAATCTCATATTCATTTTTCCATTCTTATAATAGTCTTAACCTCTCTTCACCTTTATTAACATTTGCTAATTTGTTGTTGATAGTGTGGTTGTGGTTAGGGGTTTATTTGCAGGTGCAGATTTTGTTTCCTGAATTGTATTGTTTTGTCCTGGCAGCACCTGTACAACTGCATACAAGGTGTGGTGGGTGGTGTGACTCTGAGGCAGCCAGAGGGAAGTACCCACCAAAGAAAAACCTAACAACAACCGAAGTACAAGAGAGCTCATATAAACAGCATAAAAGGCATTGCAAGATCATCCAGTTCAGGAGATCAAGGAAACGGCACCACTGAGTCCCACAGGTCTCCTACAGCAGAAGGCCATCCCAGGAAGACAGGGAGTCACAGCAGATCTAATACACGAAAACAAACAAAAGGAGTAACCTGAAATGGGGGGACAAAGAAACAACCCCCAGTCAAAAGGAAAGGAGGAATTCCCCCAGAAAGAGTGCTAAGTGAAATTGAGGCAAGCAATCTATCGGACACAGAGTTCAAAATAATGTTTATAAGGATGCTCAAGGAGCTCACTGAGAACTACAAGGATCTCTATGGAAACTATAAGGAACTTACTGGGAACTACATCAACATGAAAAAGAGCTGGGAGGAAATGAAGAATTCAACATCTGAACTGAAGAACACACTACAATATATTAAAAGAAGACTAGATGAAGCAGAGGACCAAATCAGTGAAGAACACACTACAATATATTAAAAGAAGACTAGATGAAGCAGAGGACCAAATCAGGACAAGGTAGAAAAATACACCCGGACAGATCAATAAAATGAAAAAAGACTCAAAAAGAATGAAGATAGTTTAAAGGAGCTACCGGACAACATGAAACATAATATTATTTACATCATATGGATACCAGAAGGAAATGAGAAGGAGCAAGGTATGGAAAACCTATTTGAAAAAGTAATGACAGAAAACTTCCATAACTTGATGAGGGAAAAAGTTACACAAGTCCAGGAAGCCACAGAGAGTCCCAATCAAAATAAACCCAAAGAAGACCACTCCAAGACACATTATAACTAAAATGGCAAAATTTAAAGACAAAGAGATAATCTTAAAGGCAGAAAGGCATAAAGAGCTAGTAACATACAAGGGAGCTCCTATGAGATTATAAGCAGATTTCTCAACAGAAACACTACAAGTGAGAAGGCAATGGTATGAAATATTCCAAGCAACGAAAAGCAAAGGCCTAAAACCAAGATTATTCTATCCAACAAGGCTCTCATTTAAAATGGAAGGTGAAATACGGAGATTTCCAGACAAAAAAAAAAAAAAGACTAAAAGAATACATCTCCACCAAACTAGCATTGCAAGAGATGCTAAAAGGACTGCTTAAAAGATGAAGAAAATGAAAGAAAGAAACAAACAAACACAGGTACAAAGGGAAAAATGGGGATGAATAAGTACCTATCATTAAAAACTTTAAATGTAAATGGGTTAAATGCTCCAATCAAAAGACATAGGGTAGCTGAATGGAAATGAAAACATGACTCACATATATGCTGTCCGCAAGAGACCAAGCTCAGAAAAAAAAAAATCTACACAGGTTGAAAGTGAAGGAATGGAAAAAATATTCCAAGCAAATACACATGGAAAAAAATAAAGCTGGAGTAGGAATACTTACATCAGACAAAAAAGACTTCAAAACAAAGGCCACAACAAGAGATAAACAAGGTCACTATACAATACTTAAGGGAGGAATCCAACAGAAGGACATAACTCTTATAAACATATATGCACCCAATACAGGAACACCTAGTAATATAAGGAAAATCTTGGAGGACCTCAAGAAAGATACTGACAGCAACACAGTCATCATAGGAGATTTTAACATGCCACTGTCAACAATGGGTAGATCATCCAAACAAAGAATCAACAAGGATATGGTGGCATTGAATGACACTTGAGATAAAATGGACTTAACTGATATTTACAGAACATTTCACTTCAAAGAAGCAAAATATACATTCTTTTCAAACATACATGGAACATTTTCCATGAGAGACCACATGACAGGACACAAAACAAGACTCAACAAACTCAAGAAAACTGAAATCATATCAACCACCTTCTTGGATCACAATGGCTTGAAACTAGATACCAACCTCAAGCAAAAACCTCAAAAACAATTAAACACAAAGAGATGGAATAACATGATTTTAAATAATGAGTGAGGTAACAATAAGATCAAGGAAAAATTTAAAAAATAACTGGAAACAAATGAAAATGAACATACAACAACCCCAAACCTATGGGAACACAGTAAAGTCAGTCCTGAGAGAGAAGTTCTTAGTAATACAGGCCTACCAAAAAAAGAAAGAAAATTCTCAAACAACCTAACCCTACATCTAAAAGAACTAGAGGAACAACAACAAACAAAGCCCAGAGCAAGTAGAAGGAAGAAAATAATCAAGATCAGAGCAGAATTAAATGACATAGAAACAAATAAACAAACAATTAATTCAAAGGATCAATGAATCCAGGAGTTGGTTCTCTGAAAAATAAACAAAATTAACAAACCTTTAACCAGACTCATCAAGAAAAAAAGAGAGAGGACCCAAATAAATAAAATCAGAAAGGAAAAAGAAGTTACAACTGATACCACAGAAATACAACAGATAACAACTATATGCCAAGAAATGGGAAAACCTGAGCAAAAGGGATAAATATCTAGAAACACAGTCTTCCAACACTGAATCCAGAAGAAACAGAAAGCCTGAATAGACCATTAACAACTAAAGAAACTGAAGCAGTAACCTAAAACTCCAGGCACACAAAAGCCCTGGACTGGATGGCTTCACAGGCTAATGTTAGCAAGCATTTAAAGAAGAACTAACTCCTATTCTTCTCAAATTATTCCAAAAAATTCAAGAAGACAGAAGACTCTCAAAAGTCTTTTTACGAGGCCAGTATTATCCTAATTCCAACACCACATAAAGACACAAGAAAGAAATAAAACTATAGGACAGTATCTCTGATAGATAAAGATGCTAAAATCCTCAGTAAAATATTGGCTATCCAGATCTACAATACATTAAAAAGATCAAACATCATGATCAAATGGGATTCATCCCAGCAATGCAAAGACAGTACAATGTTCCCAAATCAATAAACATAATACACCACATAAACAAAATGAAAGATAAAAATCACATGATCATATCAATAGATGCTGAAAAAGCATTTCATAAAGTCCAGAACTCATTACAATAAAAAAACACTCAGGAAAGTGAAAATGGAGAGAGTATGTTTCAGCATAATAAAGGCCATACACAAGAAATTTACTGCCAATATCAAACTCAAGAGGCAAAAACTAAAAGCTTTCCCCTTAAGATCAGGAACAAGACTATGGTGTCTGCTTTCACCACTCTTATTTAACATAGTCCTGGAAATTCTAGCCACAGCAATTAGACAAGAAAAAGAAATAAAAGTGTCCAAATCAGAAAGGATGAAGTAACACTATCATTATTCACAGATGACATGATAGTGTACATGGAAAACCCTATAGTGCCCACCAAAAAACTACTTGACCTAATAAGTGAATTTGGCAAAATAGCAAGATATAGAAGTCAATATTCAGAAATTGATGGCATTTTTGTACATTGACAATGAACTATCAGAAAGAGAAATTTTTTAAAAAATTTTAAAAAAGAAAGAGAAATTAGGAGAAAAAATCCTACTTACTATAGCAAGAAGAAAAATCAATTACCTAGGAATAATTTAATTAAGGAGGTAAAATACCTCTACTTGGAAAATTGTAGAACACTGAAGAAAGAAATTGAGGAAGACACAAATAAATGAAAGTATATACCATGTTCATGGATTGGAAGGCTTAACATCATTAAAATATGCATACTACCCAAAGCAATCTATAGATTCAATGCAATCCCTATTAAAATACCAATGACATATTTCACAGATCTAGAACAAATATTTCAAAAAATGTATATGGAACCAAAAAAGACCCCGAATAGCCTCAGCAATCTTGAGAAAAAAGAATCAAGTAGGAGGGATCATTATACCTGATACCAGACTATACTACAAGGCCACTGTAATCAAGACAGTCTGATACTGGCATAAGAACACAGAGACAGAGATCAATGGAACAGAATAGAAAGCCCTAAAATAAACCCATGTCTCTATGGTCAATTAATATTTCACAAAGAGCACATGAGCATACAGTGGAGTAAAAATAGCTTCTGCAATAAATGATGTTGGGAGATCTGGACAGGTACATACAAAAAAAATGAAACTTGACCATCAACTCACACCATATACCAGAATAAATTCAAAATGGATAAAAGACTTAAATTTAAGTCATGAGATCATGAAAGTCCTAAAGGAAAACATAGGCAGTAAAACTTCAGATATCCCAAGTAGCAGTAGTTTTGCTGATATATATCACCCAGGGCAAGGGAAATACAAGAAAAATAAAGAATTATACCAAATTATAAAGCTTCTGCGTGGCTAAAAGCCATCATCAAAATGCAAGGAAACTGATCATATGTGAGAACATATTTGCCAATGATACATTGTACAAGGATTTAATCCCCCAAATATATAAAGAACTCATAAAACTCAACACCAGGAAGACAAACAATCCAATAAAAAAATGGGCAAAGGACTCAAATAGACACTTCTCCTAACAGGACATACATATGGCCAATAGACATATGAAGAGATATAAATATCAGCCCTGGCTGGTGTAGCCCAGTGGATTGAGCACCAGCCTGCAAAACAAAGGGTTGCTGGTCTGTTTCTCAGTCAGTGCACATGCTTAGGTTGTGGGCCAGGTCGCCAGTAGGAGGTGTGCAAGAGGTAACCACACACTGATGTTTTTCTCCTTCCCTTTCTCCCTTCCTTTTTCTCTCTAAAAATAAATAAATGAAATCTTTAAAAAAAAAAAGAAATCCTGGGAAAATTGGAAAATTACATATTGTGTGAAGTACGAAGAATTAGGATAGCAAAGGTAATATAGTACTGACTTGTACTATTATAAGATAGGCTGTGGATTCAAATTTGATGGCCCAAGGTCAAAGCAGGAAGAATACTTAGATGTCAAAAGAGTAACATTATTCATAAAACAAAGTTGTCAGGGGTACTATGGTCAGAGGAATTTATCCTATAAAAAAGCCAGAGGATGATATAGTGGACAATTTTTCCCATAAAATTTTGGTAAAAATATGCTACTAAAATGTGTTATTTGTAACATTCCTCAATATGTAATATCAAAGAACATTTCAGTAGAAGTACTCAGCAGGGGCGTGTGTGTGCACATCTGCATTCACACATGCAATGTAGTGCAGATCTTTGACAGTAAAATTTGGTTTATCTAGTTGTGTCCAACAGAACCTTTCTTGATGATGAAAATGTTCTATATTAATATGGCAGCTATCAGACACTGTATCTATTAAGCACCTGAAATGCAGTGTGACTGAGAAACTGCATTTAGTTTACTTGATTTTAATGAAATTCAAATAGCCACACAGTTAGTAGCTCCCACACATGACAGGGCAGAACTAGAGAAACAGTTTGGACTGTACATTTCTCAGCTGATTCTCATGAACAGAATTTGTATTTTTAACAGATAGACAAATAAAATCCCAGTTTTATTCTCTAGTTTGAGCCTACAGGATAAGGATTTCATGTTGTCTGACGCAGCAGTAAAGTATTAATTTTTTCAAAGGCACTGAATTGAAAAAAAAATCACCTCTGTATAGGAGCAAGCCAAGGGAAATATGTTTTACAAGATAGTTCTGTTGCCTAAATCATTTTTTAAAATTTTCTGGTCAGATTCTGTAACTCATCTATTTGGATGTCTCTGATGTATCAAAGGCTTTGTTTTTGCGTTGGAGTGTGATTTTTGGAAAGGAGGCCCAAATTATTCAGAGGTAAATCTGATAAGGCAGATTAAGACTTCAATGTGTTTCATAAACTAATTCATGTAAAAAGCACAAAGAACAAGCTAACCTCCCTATTTTTTCTAGGACTCTGAATATGCATAGTCCTCTGAGATTCTGTTGTAACACTGAGGGCGTAACATGGTAAGATTTATGTACATGAGATTAAATTTCCACCTTAAGAAGCATATATAAGGAATTTTTTATTATACAGAATCAGGGAATACATAGAGAAGCCCCTTTTGTGTGGTTTTCATTGCCCCTGTGTTCTTTTCCTGTTTATCTGGATGAGCTGTAATACTGTCCTTAATTAGAAAATAGATGAAAAGAGAAAGAATGGAAAAAAATAAGATTTCTGGCTAGATAGCCACTTGCCAGATGGTGAAGGACTAGGTCTTTGGCTAATTGTGTGTGAACAGAGGGGATGATATGTCCTTTCTGAAAACCACAGTACGTACGTACACAAAGATCTACAGAGGCTGACATTCCAGTTTTGGAGCACATGACTCAGTTTTTCCTATAGATCTTGCCAGCTGACCCTTAGGCACACACAGCTGTTCTGCTAGATAGATAAAGCTACAGAGCTCCAAAGTGAGGAGTGAGTGGGGAGAGGAAGTAGAGAAAAGGTCAGCCAGCATCTCAAGATATCAGTCCTTGTTCCTTCCAGACACTGAAACAGAAAGGTCGGAGCTGGAGACTAGGGCCCAGGGTCACCAGTGCGAGCTCTAATGCAGGTACAGAACACTGAGGTCCAGTGGAGGAAGAAAACAATTAATTAATGAGAGCAAGAGAGATTAGTATTGGGAGGGACATTGAGGGGTGGGGAGAGAGCATCAATCAATGAATCCAAGACCTGGTTCTTTAAAAAGATAAGTAAGATTGACAACCCTTTAATCAGACTCATCAAGAAAAAAAGACAGGACCCAAATTAATAAAATCAGAAGTGAAAGAGGAGAAATAACAACTGACACCAAAGAAATACAAAGGATTGTAAGAAAATATTATGAACAACTATATGCCAACAAACTGGACAACCTGGATGAAATGGATAATTCCTAGAACATACAGTTGTCCAAAACTAAATCAGGAAGAATCAGAGAATCTGAAGAGACAGATTATACCTAGTGAAATTGAAGCAGTAATCAAAAAGAAAGAAAGAAAGAAGAAAGAAAGAAAGAAAGAAAAGAAAGAAAAGAAAGGAAAGAAAAAGAAAAGGAAGAAAGAAAGAAAGAAAGAAAGAAAGAAAGAAAGAAAGAGACAGAGAGAGAAAGAGGAGAAAGAGAGAGAGAGAGAGAGAGGGAGGGAGGGAGGGAGGGAGGGAGGGAGGGAGGGAGGGAGGAAGGAAGGCCTCTCAAACATTCCAGGAAGAACTAACCCCTCTCCTTCTCAAACTTATTTCAAAAATTCAAGAGGAGGTAAAGCTCCCAAGATCATTTTAAGAGACCAGCGTTACCCTAATTCCAAATCAGATAAAGACACTACAAAAAAAAGAAAATTATAGGCCAGTATCCCTGACAAACAGAGATGTTAAAACCCTCAAAAAGAGTGACTACTGAATACATTTTAGAAAGAAGGCAAGGATATTTGGAGAAGAGAGCAATGGTTGGAGAAAAAATTTTAAGTGAATTCAGTTTGGTAGCCAAAGGGGTTAGTTGGTCATGGTGATGAGCATAATTCAAGAACAGTAGTACAGCAATTAGATAGGAAAACAATTGGTATTCTATGAAAATGGTCTCATTTCATATAAGAAATGTTGTGAAAGACATTGCAATGTTTTGAAAGCAGAACTGGATTTCTAAAAATAAATAATATCTAAAAAATAATTAGTTTTTGAAAATATGTAGAGGGTAGCAAGAATCCAGAAAAAAGGATTAGTTAGATGATAATACTGATATTACTAACAGATTAGGCCAAGCAGAGCCAATTGCAAACATTAAAATTCAGTTCCTACAGGACAGTGGTACTTTTGAGTATCACATGTAGAGTACCAATGTATGCATTGGTTTTTTGTTGGCTTGTGCATTTTTTATTAATTCAAGTATTCATTCATTCATTCAACAAATAGATACTGAGTGCATACAGTGTGCCAGGATCCTCAGGGTTCTATATAAAAATAAATGGTTCCTTTTTCAAGAAATGTACAGTCCAGTGGGATGGAGGGGGGCAAGAGTTGACAATTTTATATTTGCCAGTCATTTTATGAAATGTTTTATGTTTATTCTCATTAAATCTACAACCTAACCTTACATTATAGGTATTGTTATTGCTATTCGACAGGTGATGGATTGAGGCTCAGGGAAATGAGTAGTCTTAACAAACACTGTAAGAAATAAATGACAGGTCTGGGACTCAGACCAAAGTCTGTGCCTGGACATTCACTATTTATCGAATTGAAGTTTTGTGAATATATGCCATAAAAACATGAGCCACATTTCCGAGTTAATATATGTAAAAGCACTTAGTGGCAAACACATCATGAATGCTATATGATCTTAATCATCATCACTGAAGGTTTCATTATTTCTTAAAGCACAGCATGGGGAGAAATAGTATTTATTCAAAATTAAGCAAGAGAAATATAATGCAGCAGAATGCCAAATGTGCAAGAAAGTTTTGAATTAAATAATTTCCTTCAAAAAACTTTTCCCTTTTAGTTTGTCTGATGCTCCCCATGTTACCTGGGAGAATGTCAGGTATTTTGATATTTAGGGGTACTTGGGTGAAAAGAGATGGAGAAGCATGAGCTGCTGTGCCTCATCTCCCTGGACAGTCCACTCTACCAGGAGACAAATAACAGAGAGAACTATCAAAGTCACTAAGGAGTGCTCCAAGCTCTGTGTCCCCACTGAGATCACAAATGAGGAAAGGTGGGAAGTCTCTGGAAAGAGTCCGACCTGCCTACTCTTTACATTCATTTGTCTATGAAAATGGTTTAGTGTGGCAGAAAGAAAATTAAAACCAGGTTTACTTAAAAGCTAAGGACAGAAAGAATTAAATTAACAATGATAAGAGGGAAATGCTGAAGACACCCTTAACATAAACCATACTTTGAAGAAAAGTGTAATGACCTGTAATCTTGCATTTAAATTTTCCATTGTCACAAAACCAACCATATAGATAATTGCAGCTGAAGTTGGACAGGAATTGGCAGCACTCAGCCTGGCATATTTGATGTCCAAAAACAACTACAAAGAAATATAAATTGAGTCTTAGAGGCAAGGCCTTTTACAACCTTAATTACCCAAGTGGTACGGGGGCTGAGGAAGTGCCTCCCATGACTAATTCTGCTTTCTTAAAAGCAACCAAATAATGCAATGATCTAATGCATAACTCTCCAGCTTTTTCTCTTCCACCTACATTTCTGAGGAGGATAAAACACTGCTAAGTAATGTACTGGTTCTAAGAGAAATGAATATAACTGGCAAAATGCCATGCAAATCAATAATTCACACTTTCTATAAATGAAGGAGGATCCTGCTATAATTTTGTTACCATATACTTTTTTCTGGCTTATGGTTTAGGCACTAAATCTTAGTAATGGAAAAATCTGGTCATAAGGATCTCTTAAATATAGTGGCTCTAAGATGCTGTTCCAATTTTGATCAGAATTGTGAAATTGTATGATGAGATCCTATTTAAGCAGGGGCACAGTTACTTTATTATTTCATATTTTGTATTGTAACTCCACAGAGAAAGGCCTTTGGGGTTTGCTTAACTTGTTAACAGTTTACATAGCTATTAAGTATTTATTTTTTATAAGAAAAGGGGGAAATGGTTCTGTAATAAAAATCATGGCAATGGAATTTGGAGCTCATTGCTGGTTTGGTTCTTACAAATAGCATCAGTGTTTCCCTGAAAGATAAACTGTCTTACTGTAGAAGGAATCCTTTGAACAGGTCCTCAAAAATTCCTGGTTACTGGTCCAGATCAAAGGGCTAACTCGAAGTGGTGTGAACAGAGACTAGCCACACAGATTCAAGCTCTGGTATTACCTCTATTCACTGCAGGGGGTGAGCAAGTTAAAGTTTATATTCCATAGCTTTTAAGATATCTGACTTCACTACCTCCCAGAGTCATTTCAAAGGAAACAAAACTACTTATTTAAACTGCTCCAAAAGATTGTGATGTTATGTAAGCAAAGATTTCTCTCTTCCTAACTCCTCCTTTACCATGGCTCAACTATTCCCCTCCATGAGAGAGAAGTGCCCTTTGTGTAGAGAAAATGAATATACCCTCTCAGACCATTTGGAATCTAACTGTTATGAGCCCTGTGTGACACTTTCATCCAGTATAAAACTCTTTTTTTATTAAAAAAATAAAGCAAACAAACAAAAAACATGTGAATCCCAGAGGTTGTGAAACTTGTACAAAACTACAAAGGAAATCAATGGTACTGCAAGTCCAAGAATCTGCTCTTCAGCCCACCAGAGCAACAGCCAAACCATTTGGCAAACATGTGCAACAAAGATAAGGGCAAAACTTGGGATTGGTGTAGGAAATGTGGTCTCTCTTAGCTAGTGGCTGTAGCTGTCCTTATAGTTCTCTTACTCTTCTCATTCTCCATCAGCTATGTCCAAATGGTTATTATCTCTCTTTAATATTACTTATGATATATTTGTTGATCTCCTATCTTATTTTCTGCTGTCACTGTCTGAGAATAGGCCACGCCCCCTCTGTCTGGGCACTAAGTTTTGAAAGAGGCTTCCATCTCTAGATAGTTAGAAGCAAATAACCACATGCAGAAACAGCATTTTGCAAGCTATAAATAATGCAGCATAATCTGTTGCAAAAATACAAGAAAAATGCGGATTTTTACCATTAGCAAAAAGATTCAACATTTAGCTCTAAGACTTTTAAAATTATGATTTTGTAGTCTTTGTCTATTTTTCATTTAATTACCAACAAGATAGGCACACACATAAAAAAATATTAGAAATTAAGCTGGAAAAAGGGCCCCAAATAAAAAACTAAAAGATTTGGTTCATGTGGATGCAGCCCTGTTATTAATGCTTGCTAGGGCTGCATTACCAAGCTTTGATAGAGACTCATCATGAAGAAGACTTCAGATAAATTCCATGAACTTTATTTACATTTCAGTACAATATATTTGACCTTGACTTTGGCTTAGTATGAGAAGTTCCATTTGCGGTGTTCTCCTACTTTATAACAATAATAGCAATGCGAATGCTCTGCTTAAGAGACAAAGAAAGTTTACAGTGGCGGCAGTGTGCATGGTGGGGAACTGCCACGGAGTTGTTTCTTTGTTTCTCCATAACACAACTCACCCACCCATGAGCAATCTTTTCCTGGCTCACTGGGTCTAAATGCTCTAGCTTACACAAGTCATGTTTTTCAAAAAGAAAAAGGGAGGAAAAACCAGAAAATTACCCGGGGCGGCCTGTTTAGTACTAACAGATGATGAAAGGTCTCGGCAGAAAATGACATCGGCAAGAGAAAATTCCTGATGATGAAAAAGACAAGAATATTTAACCTTCCTCACAATGAAATTGTTCTCCTAAGTCAGAAAGCTGTTCTTATTTGTAGAATGTGGGTTAAATATAAAAAGAACCCAATTACATTTCTGTTAAACTACATAGAAAAATTTAATTTTTAATAAAGAAAACAGAAATTTGGATAAATGAATTTTCAGAGTAAAATCATAGTGTTTAAGAAGGAAATTGTAGCCCTGGCTGGCGTAGCTCAGTGGATTGAGCGCAGGCTGCGAACCAAAGTGTTGCAGGTTCAATTCCCAGTCAGGGTACATGCCTGGGTTGCAGGCCATGACCCCCAGCAGCCGCACATTGATGTTTCTCTCTCTCTATCTCTATCTCCCTCCCTTCCCTCTCTAAAAAAATAAATAAATCGTTTAAAAAACAAAGAAGGAAATTGCCACAGTATGTTTGTGTCCTGGAACTGATAAGCAGGCAATAGAGGAGACACCCAGAGTTTTGCCCCACTACCCTCCTTACCCATTGCAGTGTAAATGAAACTGCTCCTTAAGCATACCTCCAGGAATTAGCATATTTCTTGGCCAATCACAGCACTCCATCCTCTCCAGAGACTGGTTCAGAAATGAGTATGTTGCCTGAGCTCCGTTTGCACCCATGTCCTGAAGTGTCTTAGCAGCTATCATCTGTCTTGCCTCAAATTATAATGCAACACAATCCTGTTCACATCACAGGCATTAATTTCTTGTCAGGGCAATCTTAGTTTCTCAATGACTCAATCTCAACAAAAATGAACAATAAAAATATGAACATCTTCAGAATATTGCACTGATAGTTGCAAGGATCCCTCCTACAGCTGGTCTCTGGCACTTTTAAAAAATTAGTTAAATGCATCCTTTTTTTTTTTTCTGTATTGACAGGCACAGTCCTAACTTCTAAATCCCACACAAGAAATATAAATTTGGCCAAAGGAAAATGCAGTCATTTCTCAAGGAGTGGGTTAACTAATGTCACATGGCATTGCCTGACCCACTCTAACTGCTGAGCTCTGGTTTTCAACTTGGTCTTGGTTCAAAGCTACTGGTTGTCTGCCTCAACTAAAGCAACGGTTTTCTAGCCATGCTGTTACTTCTTGGCTTCCAGACACTCATTACATTGGGGCCTGACATGTCTTAGCTTCTTCGCTGTTGGAAAGTTTTTTATTTGCTTTTTGCTGCTGTCCAAATGATTCCAGACAATGTGTGTCGTTGTGGGTTGTGGAGAGCGTGAAGTTGGGATAAGTGATTGGGACACTACTGGGTGTGAAAACAGCCAATTCGAAGGAAACTTTTTGCTCCTTTCAAAATAATTTTGAAAGCACATGTAGGCAAAACCCTAAAATCTCCTTTTGGGACCAAGTTGATGTATGTTTTCCATGTTGCCTTAATAACTTATGTGCAAGAATTCTTCAAAAGCTAATTATCAATCTATGGAAAGAGAGAAAATTATACTACCTGACAAGACAACTTCAATAAGATCACCTTCCTGGATATCACTAGCCGTTTTCACCAACTGAAGGATGTTTTCAGAGGTAGGGTCGTGGCGAAAAAGCAGGATCTTATCATACATTCCATAGAAACCACATTCAGGAAACTGCAAATACAAACAGCACAATAGGTTAAATGTCAAAATCCTCTTAAATTTAAAATAAAAATGAAATAAAAGCCAGAAGACAAATACAAGTAATTAGAAAAGTTCAAAATACATAGAGATTAAAATGAACAGCAAAATTGATATTGACATGACTCCAAGTCAGGAGGAAAGGAATCACATATCCTAAGAGCAATAATGACAAAATGATCTAATGAGAGAACCAGAAAACAGGAGAATATGAGATAAGATTTGAAGAAATTTTTGGCTATAAGTTGGTTAAAAAATTTAATAGGTGGAAAGAAGTTCACATTTTTATATGATCTACAGCAATCTGATAGTATAGAAATGAGTCAGTCTTTTATAATTCTGTTACATATACTGTTGCATTTGTTTGCAAAAGAAAGGTCAGTCCAGTTTGGCATGTTCTGAAATAAGAGATGACTCAATATGTCTAAGCTTGTGCTGTGTGTGGGCAGTAGTGTTATCTAGATCCTCTGACTCAGGAAAGCACCAGAGGGGACAACACAACTGCCCCTCTGTAACTGCCCTTACACTGCATTTAGTTTTCATGCAATCTAGGTTAAATAAAAAACCACAACAGTTAAAAGTGCACTTGTTTTTAATACCTAGTTTGTATTTTCCTTGAAGGGATAAATCTAAGAGTTTATCACTCAAGGACTATCTCCTGATTGTATGCATATAATGAAAGCTAAATAAAATATACTTTATAATGAACTCACCTAGAAAATTATGAGTAACAATTGCTATCATTATACTAACAATTAATATTCCCTGCATTTCCTCATTTCCTTCTAATGCAGGAAGAGGTACTAAATTCAAGTCATTACCCTAATTGATAAAGTCTGTTTTAAAAGTACAAAAATTATTTAATGAAAAGGTAGGAGCATCCTTAAGGATTTGAAAGCAACTTTCAAACTGATTCCAAAATTCTCAGCCCACGACCTCACAACCTTCCCCTGAAGGTCCATCTACTCCAGCACTGGGTATTTTAATTCCAACACACCATCAAACAATAGGCTAACTTGGTAATGTGAAAAAGGTTCTTTTCTTGTATATGACATTTTCACGCAATTATTAAAGATTTCTATAAATTAATATGTGTAATGTAGTAGGAAAAGGCCACAAGTCAAACAGAGAAAATTATCTTTCTTGTTCCTAAAACTGGGGATGATTCTGACACATGTCAATAAAGGTGGATTTTTAAGGGGCTACTGTTAAGGAGTAATGTCTAGAATTTGATATTTTTGAGGATAAATACAATATATTGTAGGTTGCTCTTTTCTTATTAATAAAATGTGATATATTTTGTATGAATTAAAAGCATATCAGAACATATTCTTTCTCTTAAGAGTCTGTTGATAACCGGGCTTAAAACCATATCTACATATCACTTAGTAAAGCTGGCTTCTTAAAATCAATAAAGAGCTGAAATGATGTCACTGCTTCCTTTGTAGTAATATTTAAAACTTTTCCTTTTTTTGTTGATTTCTCCAAAAACATTATTAGAATACTAGAAAAGGGAATTCTAAAATATCATTTTCCCCAACTTAAAAACAGTGAATAGTTTGTGTACTATTTCAAAAACCAACTTCCTTGAAGTATCTTTTACGCAAAATAAATGCTCCTGTTATTAATTTATGAGTTCTGACAAGCATCAATACCTATGCAACCAATATCACAATCAAGCCATGAAATATTTTTAACAGACTGTCCCCCCAAAATTTTACTGTGCCCTTTTGTAGTTGACACCACCCACAATTCTGACTCTAGGCACAGATCCACTTTCTGTCACCATAGATTAGCTCACCTGCTATAGAATTTCATACAAATGGAATCACACAATGGTACTACATACTCTTTTCTGGCTTGCTTCTTTGGCTAACTCTAATCTTTTTGAGACTCATTTATACATACTGCATTTCGTGCTCCAACCAACTGTGCCACCTGGTCAGGCCTATACAAACTGCATTTGAGATTCACCTTTTTATTAGTTATTAGTATCTCATTACATGGATCCAGGATAATTGTTTACCTATTAATCTACAGATGAACATTGGATTTTTATTCAGCTGTGGTTATAGCAAATAAAAATGCTATGAACATTTTTGTGCAAATTTTTCAGTGAGCACGTTTTTTCATTTCTTATGAGTACCTAGGAACAGAATTTCTGAGTCACATGATAAGTTTATGTTTACTCCGTATGTCTACCCTTATGCCAACTGTACTTACTGGAGCTTAGTACTAAGCCTTGAATTGAGGAAGTGTAAGCCCTCCATCTCTTTCCTTCTCAAGATTGCTTTGGTATTACAGGTCTTCTGAATTTCCACATACATTTTAGAATCACTTTGTCAATTTCTGCCAAAAAAAATCTGCTGTGATTCCCAATGATATTGTACTGAAACACAGATCATTTGGGGTAGACCTATATTTTAACAATGTGCAGACTTTTATTTTGTTATGAACAATGTATATTACTCTATTTATTAGTTTCTTTTAAAGATTTCTCAAAATGTTTTGAATCTTTCAGTGTACAGATCTGAGACACATTTGCTAAATTTATCTTTCACACTATTGTAAATTATAAAGATATAATTAATATACAATAAAATGCACATTTTAGTCTGCAGTTCTGCGAGTTCTGAAAACTGTATACAATAACCACGTATCATATATATAGTACACACAAACACAGCCAAGATATAGAATAGTTCCATTATCCAAAACACTTCTCCATGCTCATTTGCAGTCAAGTTTTCCCCTGAGCCTCAGTTCCTGGAAACCACCAAAGTGTTTTCTGTCCCTGTAATTTAGTTTTTTCAAGAATGTCATATAAATGCTATCATAGAATTAATCATTTTTAATCTGGCTTTTTTATACTTAACATTTGAGATGTGCTCATGCTGATGCTTTTCATTGCTAAGGAGTGTTCCATTTTATTGTGTGGATGTACCACACTGTATATATATCCCTTTCTCAGTTGAGGGGCACTTGAGTTAGTTCCTGTTTTTGACTATTATAAGTAAAGCTGCTAGAAATGTTCACTTAGAGGTTTTGTGTGAACTAAGTTATTACTTCTCTGGATTATGAAAATATCTAGATAACTTTATAAGAAACTGCCAAACATTTTTCAAAGTGGCTATACAATTTTGCATTCCCACCATTGTGAAAGTTCCAGCTGCTCTGCATGCTTGATAGCACTTTGTAATGTCAGTTGTTTTCGTTTTAGACATTCTAAAAAGTGTATAATGGTATCTCATACTTTTAATTTGCATTTCTCCAATGACTAATGATATTCAACAACATTTTGTGCACTTACTTAACACACACACACGTGTACACACCAGGCTGGTCAAATCCTTTGCCTACTCTTAAAAATGTGTTGTTGTCTTATTGTTCAGTTCTAGTAGTTCTTTATATGTTCTAGATAAAAACTGTTTGTATGATGTGCATTCTTCCAGTCTGTGGCTTATCTTTTCACTCCCTTAATGTTGTTTTTTGAGGTTCTTCATTTTATGAAGCACAATTTATCAAATATTTCTTTATGGATCATGCTTTTGGTCTAATATCTAATAAATATGTGCATACTTGCATAAACTAAGGTAACAAAATTTCTCCTATGTTTTATTCTACAAATTTTATTCTTTGGGGTTCTAGATTTGGGTTCTATGGTTCTATGATCCACTTCAGGTAATTTTTAAAATATATTTTATTGATTATGCTATTACAGTTGTCCTATTTTCCCCCCTTTATTCCCCTCTGCCCTGAACTCCCCCCATCCACACTCCACCCGTTAGTTCATGTTCACGGGTCATACATATAAGTTCTTCAGCTTCTATATTTCCTCTACTATTCTTAACCTCTCCCTGTCTTTTTTGTATCTACCATTTATGCTTCTTAACCCTTGTACCTTTCTCCCCATTCTCCCCTCTTCCCTAACCCACTGCAAACCCCTGTGAAATCTCCATTTCTGAGATTCTGTTACTGATCTAGTTATTTGCTTAGTTTGTTTTTGTTTTTGTTTAGGTTCAGTAGTTGATAGCAGTGAACATTTGCTTGTCATTTTACTGTTCATAGTTTTGATCATCTTCTTTTTCTTAGATAACTCTCTTTAACATTTTATATACTCAGGGCTTGGTGATGATGAACTCCTTTAACTTGACCTTATCTGGGAAGCACTTTATCTGCCCTTCAATTCTAAATGATAGCTTTGCTAGATAGAGTAATATTGGATGTAGGTCCTTTCCTTTCATGACTTCAAATACTTCTTGTCAGCTCATTCTTGTCTGCAAGGTTTCTTTGGAGAAATCAGCTGGTAGTCTTATGGGAAATGCTTTGTAGATAACTCTCTCCTTTCCTCTTGTTGCTTTTAAGATTCTCTCCTTAGCTTTAATCTTGGGTAATGCAATTATGGTGTGCCTTGGTGTGTGCTTCCTTGGATCTAACTTCTTTGGGACTCTCTAAGCTTTGTGGACTTCCCAGAAGTCTATTTCCTTTGCCAGATTTGGGCAGTTTTCCTTCATTATGTTTTCAAATAAGTGTTCAATTTCTTGCTCTTCCTCTTTTCCTTCTGGCAACCCTATGATTCGGATGTTGGAACACTTAAGGTTGTCCCAGAGGTTCCTATGCCTCTCCTCGCTTTTTTGAATTCTGTTTCTTCATTCTGTTCTGGTTGAATATTTACTTCTTCCTTCTGCTCCAAACTGTTGGTCTGAGTCCTGGTTTCCTTCCCATCACTGTTGGTTTCCTGTACATTTCCCTTCATTTCGCTTTGCATAGCCTTCACATTTTCCTCCACTTTGCAACCATACTCAACCATTTTTGTGAGCATCCTGATAACCAGTGTTTTGAATCCTGTATCTGATAGGTCGGCTATCTCTTCATTACTTAATTCTATTTTTGGAGCTTTGATCAATTCTTTCATTTGGGCCATATTTTCCCCCTTGAGGCAGCTGTTACATTGTAAGGGGTGGAGCCTTAGGCATTCACAAGGGTCAGGCATCCCACTTCACTAGGTTGTGGTGCTGTCTGTAGGAGAGGGGTCCAAGAGAGAACAATGCTTCTTGCTGAGCTGTCAGCTGTATTTCAGTCAATTCCTCTGCTACCCACAAGCAAATCCGGCCCTTCTGGTGCTGATTCCAGGGTGCATGGGTTTGTGTACATTCTAGGACCCTGAGAGCCTCTCCAACAAACTCACCTGTTTGGGAGTTTCTCCCACCACTGCAACCCACACAGGTTTTTACCACCAGAGTTTTGAAGCTATATTTCTCCTCACTGGAACCCTGGGTCACATGGTTTGTTTGGCTCCCCAGTTGTTCTTCCCAGTTATCCACATGAAAATGTGGGACCATGGTCCACCTGTCGCCACCTCGCCCGTCTGGTCCTCCAGCCACTGCCTTGCTACGCATCCCCTCTGCCCAGGCTGCCCATCTCCCCCTCTCCTACCAGTCTGTATGAATATTTCTTCTTTAACTCCTTGGTTGTTGGACTTCCATACAGTTCAATTTTCTGGCAGTTCTGGTTGTTTTTTGTTCTTAAATTTGTTGTTGTGCTCTGTACTTGAACAATAAAAAATGTTTAAAAAAATTTTTTAAAAGAGAAGTGAAATGGACATCCCTGGTTTATACCCAGTCTTAAGGAGAATGCTTGTAGCTTTTGCCCATTGAGTATGCTGCTGGCAGTGGGTTTGTCATTTATGGCCTATATGTTTAGGTATGTTCCCAACAGTCTCACTTTGCTGAGAGTTTTTATAATAAATGGGTACTGGATTTAACAAAAAAAATTGTTGTCCTTCTTTTGGCTGTGTGAGGAGGCAAAGTGTATCTACCTATGCCTCCATCTTGGCTGGAAGTCCATTTTGAGGTAAAATTTTTGAATGAAGTGAAAAATATGGATTGAGGTGTTTTTTTTTTTTTTTTTTTGCATACTCTGGAAGATTTGTAGAAAGTTTCTATAAGTTCTTCCTCAAATGTCTGATAGAATTCTCCAGCAAAGTTACTTGAGCTTTTATCTCTTCTCTTTCTTGCCTTGCCTTGCCTTCCCTTCCCTTTTCTTTTTCCATCTCTCTCTCTCTCTCTCTCTCTCTCTCTCTCTCTTCCCCCCCCTTCCCTTCCCTTTTTGTTTCTTTTTTTCTTCTTTAATTTTTTGGAAGGTTTTAAAACTCCATATTCAATGTCCTTGATAGATATAAAACTAGTTAGATTACAGTTTCCTCTCAAATAAGTTCTGAAATTTGTATCTTTCAAGGAACCTATTTATTTTACTCAAGTTGTCAGATTTATGGGTATAAAGTTTTTTCCACATTATTTCCCTATCACCCTTCTAATGTCTGTAGGGTCTGTAGTAATATCTCTTTATTCATTTCTTATATTTGTAATTTGTGTCTTCTCTCTTTTATGATTGATCACTCTATTGATCTATCCTATCTGTTTTTATGTTAGTACGATACTGTGTTAATTACCACAGTAGATTTTGAAGTTAGGAAGTGTCATGCCTCCAGTTTTATTCTTCTTGCTACAAAGCCTTGAGGTCTTTTGTAGTTCTATGTGAATTTTAAAATTGTATTTTCTATTTCTGTTAAAAAGGCCATTAGAATTTTGTTAGGGATTGCACTGAACATGTAGATATCTTTGAGTAAAATGGCCATTTTAACAATATTAATTCTTCCAGTACATGAATTTGGGATGTGTTTCCATTTATTTGTGTTTTATTTCATTTCTTTCAGCAGCAGTGTTTTATAGTTTCAGTGCATAATTGTTCACCTTGCATTTTCATCTAAACCCTTGAAAGTTCTTTTGTGCTAAGTCCACCACTTCTCTTATTTCTGGTCTGTTCCCATTCACTCTTTTAATCCTGGTATGGGTCATGTTTTCCTGCTTTTTCCTGTGTGTACTTTTAAAATTACATGTCAGATATTATGAGTTAATGTGAGCAGTTGGATATTTTCATCTTCCTTTAGAGGATGTTATTTGTTTTGGCAAAACATTAAGATACTTGTATGTCAATTTTATGTTTTCAAGCCTTACACTTATGCTTTGTTAGGGAAGCTTTAGAATAGCATTTGCACTCAGATAGTTCAGCACTACTACTAATGCATGCCTCTTTGAACATCTCTATGGAATGAATGCTTCACATGCTCAGTGCAATGTTTCCCCTTTGCTCAGCAGAAATTCAACTGTCTCTCAGCACTATGTGAGTTCTGAAAAATGCTCATTCCATAGCATCCCAACAGTTGCTCTTTCTTCTGTCTTACAGATGTTTACCCTATAGATATGCAGATCAGATTTTTACCCTATAGATATAGAGATTCAGCCCACTACTCAAGTGGACCCCTAACCCAATCTCTGGAGTTTGTTCTTTGTATATGTCCAACCTTTCTAGTATCCTCCCCTAAAAATCCTGCTGACTCATTCTCCTTGAGCTCTCTTGTCTGTCTCCTCCACACAGCCAAACAAGGCTCTGATTGGCAGGTTCTCTCTTTCTACTCCACAATCTGGATCCTGCTTCCAGGCAGAAAAAGCTCAGATGAGTGTAGTAAACTTATTTGTTATATTTTTCTCTGGGATCACAGTCCTGTTGCTGCCTGTTGGCTAGTATCTAAAACAGACATATTATACATTTTACATCGTTTTCTATTTTTTTGAACCAGGAAAGCATGCCCATACCAGGTACAACTTCTGAGTGAAAGCCAAAGTCTCATGTGCTTTTTAAACACAGAATATGTACTAATCTTTTTTTACCAACCTTTACATACATTTAATTCAGTGTAAATTGCATTTGCAAGAAAAGTACATTAAAAATAAAATGTCTGTAATTGGTAAGAGTACATTTTCAAGATTAGTAATAACATAAATATACAAGATTTAATAATTATCACATAACTCTCAAGTTGCAGTTTGAACTACACTGGGTTAAACTTTAACTGTTATAGGATATTCCCTGATTAGAATACAGATGTTCTTCAGAATATAATACATTAATGCGCAGATCCCATTATCATATCCTTTCTAAAACCATGGGAAGCTGACTCTGACTCAAGGGTGGAGAGAGAAAATTGAAAGGATTCAGTGCTTGGGCTGGAGTGCATAAGAAAATAATAGCTGGAGTTGAAGAGATATGAAACAGCAATGTTTCCCTGAGGAAGAGCTCAGCTCCTCAGTATCTTCTGACTAATGCCTCGCCAACATGCCTATGTGCTGCAAGGGGCAGGTGGGAAAACTGAGGAGGATTCTTAGGAGACAAGCATTCTGGCAGCTCATCACAGTTTCAGTACAACCTGGTCTTACTCACACGTCCCTTGTTTTCTTCAAGGACATCTCTATATTCCAGTCACCAATGGCCCAGTATTACTGGCATTTGAACATCACATTCTGTGCTGTGCCTCTCTGTAAAGCCATGAGTATAATATGATAAATGGTTGGTGTTCAAGTAAGGTTTGAATGCCTCACATCCTAATTATTATATTCCTAAGGATAACACAGAAAACATTTTTAAAAATAAGAATAGGTAGAATAATACCAATATATGCCATACATATTTAAGGTTTTATTCTTAAAGACTAAATTTCAAAAATGAAAATAGTGTTATAAATGTTCATGAAGATTATCTGTCCAATAAATAAACAACTGAAGTGAGGATATCCTCTGGCTCACTTTCCTTCTTGTTGGGTGATGGACGTGGCTTTTCTCTCTGCATTAACAAGCCATTAAGAAACAGCTGGAGAGCCTAATGAATCAGGGCACAGGGGTGAAGCTGGATCCCTCAACCCTTAGTTGTCATGGCAGCAGAAGCTGAGGGTTCATTTTCTTCAGATTGTACCTTTTTATTGGACAGAAAAATACATATCCATATTTATATTTTACTGTTGAGAAATAAAATCTTTGCTTTTATGTAACATAACAATCTGCTTGAATAGAAACTATATACAATAAGACTTTCAAAAATTATACTTAAAAATGATGTCTGGAAGGTGAAAAGCCTACCGGAACAATGCCTGACAACTGAGAAGAGAACATATTGGGGGAAAACATTCCCTAATTTGGTCATAATCATCTGTGTTTATGTGAAGGTGTGTGAGCTTTGAAATTTGAAAACCCTCATTAAACTAAACAGGCTTTCAGTTTACGGGCTCAGAGGCTTGTAAACTCAGCTGGAGCTTATTACATGATCAGTTTTGTGTTTCTCAGAGGCTTTGTGGCTGTGAGTACAAACATCTAAGGTAAGTGATTTCAAGCTCTCTCCAAGTTTGACTCAACAAAACTGGCCACTGTGAAAATACGGCCAACAATCCCAGCACTGGTCTTAAGCTCTTTAATTCCACCCTGTGCTGGAAACCTCTGTGCTGCTGTGTGTATCATTTGGCATTTTTGACCACAGAGCACAATTTACTGTTACATTTCACTATAAATTCATGGCTCACCAAACAATGTGCTCCAGAGTAGAATAAATACGTTTTAATGAGTGGCTGAAATACGACCTGGCTAACGGGAACTCAAAGGAACAAAGGCTGCTTTTCCATAGTTGAGGCCAATCACAAAGGGCAAGGAGCAAGCAATACCAGAAATAAATTAATCCATGACTCAGTCAGGTAGAATAATAGAGAGAGAGAGAGAGACATGGCCTGTTTAGGAAATGAGTACACTGCCATTCTACTCTTGCTGAAAGGTGATGAAAGTCCTGAAATTAAACTATTCTGCTTAATAACCAGACACATCAGGCTGTTGAATACTGCACTCTTCTCATCGACGGAGACTCCCAAGTCACATTCCAAGAACTCTCCTGTCTACAACAGGTGGTGCCATGCCTGGTCACCCTTACTGAGCAAAGGAACAAAAAAGCTCTACCACTTCCTAGCTTGGTCAAAACACTCCCTCAGTGATGTTCCAGGAGCACCGGGATGGCCACACTGTGAGCAGGACTATCAACATTAATTTCTACTTACAAACACAAGTTATAAAATGTACATGAAGGGGGGAAAGTGAATAATCTATATTATTTGGAGGTACATTTCTGAAATGCATTTACATTTGGGTGCAAAATCTTTTACTTGATGATTCATATCCTCAAAAGGAGACACATGAAAAGAATTTCATACTATGACCACATAGCTATGTGACCTATGTGATGAGTTTCTAAATGTAATCTGAGGAAACAGAAATAAGAAAAAAATTGTGAAAAATGTCAAAAACTTTTATTTTTTCCTCTTTCCCTCTTCTACTCAACACTCCTTACCCCCATACTCCCACCAAGCTAGGCATAAAGTGAATGAACGGTGTTCTGTCATAGTAACTAAGAACAACTATCACAAGTAAGGCTTTGCTAACCTCCTAGTAGCAAATTTTACTATAGATTCTTGGTAGAATCATTGATCATGCAGTCCAAAGGATGTGATACATGAAAATAAATCTGTAATGCTTATTCTTATAAAATATTTTTGAAAGTCTGAAAAATTCTAGTTTCCAAACTGATGAAAACTAAATGATAGTTACAGTGTTGAAATAAGGTCCATTATACATTTCCCAAACCATGTAAAACAGCAAAATCATTCACTGCAGACCCACTAACACACGCATTCTCCATTTCACTTTGCATTTTCTGGGCCACAGGAACGCTGTCCAAATGCAGATAATCCTGGCAAGCCATCACACAGCTTGCCTTCCCCCTTTGCCAGTCTTCCATTCACACCAGCACCTGCAATCACAAGACTGCTCCACAAACCCAGTGCTTCCTTAGGAAGGGATGCCTAACACCAGGGGTCTATCAACTTTAGAAATCACTTAAGTCCAAATTCCAAAACACAGGAGTCCCCTCTAGCTAGTTCTCCTCTCTCCACTTTACTGCCAAAAACTTCCTTTTCTCCATAAAGATGGGACTTTAAAATTATTCCATTTTTTGGATAATTTAGAACCTTACTCAGGGACTCTCTTTTCTGCTTAGATCCCTGATTTTTAGCCACTCTCTTTTTCATTAAGTTCAAAATGCCATTCTTTCAACAATCATTTTCATTCATAATTTTAAATTTGGACTTTAGCTTTACCCTCTATTTGTATTACAAGAAAGAAAAATTTAAAAATTTTAACTGAAAACTTTGGCTTTGATGAATATTTCATCAAAGAGAGGTCCTGTTTGGAATCTTTCGAAATTAAAGTTTAGATTAAATAGGAAATGATAGATTTTGGCTAAGAAATACTACAAGACATAGAGACATGCATGTAACCTAAACTTGCAATACCTTTGGGAAATAAAGCTAGACTATAAATTCTTTTTCCTTGTGAATATAAATACATTAATGCCTTTTATCAGATATTGCTTAAAAAGTCTGTTTAATAAATTATCAGTTTATCTTGGAGGCAGCAGATGTGACTCAGTGTGATGCATAATTGTTGCAAAAACTTCTGTTTGTATTTTAATTTCAATAATATGTCACCTATTAAAAAGACAAAAACAGTAAGAAATTATTTAATGCATCATGAACTCTAACACAGCAACTTCTGCATATAGACTTCCTGGAGGTATTTTAAATCATTATTTTGTTGTACATAATTTTTAAGTTTTACAATAAATGTTCATATTAAGCAATTATAGGTGGTAGTAATTAATGAGAGCCTCACCATTGTTGTATAAAAACATATTATCCTGTATTATACCTTGACAGTGATAGCTATTAGAAGTCTTAGTAGGCACTCTGAAATTATTCACATAACAGTAATTAGGAGTGTGGATGTGCAGCTTGGAAATGGAAAAAATGTACTTCACACTCTTTATCTCACTGAATAAAACTGTCATTATCATATACGGCAGTTTTTTATATTTCATGATAAGGCCACATGTTTGTTCATTACTGTAATGAATGCATGTACTGGATAAATTAAGCATATGACAGCAACTAAAAAGGTTTTTGCAAAAATTAAGAATCATCAACTCTGGAGAAGAAAACCTTCCAAAGTTTATTGATTTTTATCTCCTCATTCAGAGATGAGCAGATGGACACCCGGAACATATTAAGGACTCTAGCCACGGTTGCCAACGCTAGGTAATGCCAGGGCCAGGAGGAACAGCCCAGTCTCCTCGGTCATACTCCCTGATCTTCCCTTCCAGCTCTGCTTCTCTTAGAAAAGAAATACAGGAAGAGTGGCCAAATGTCCAGCAAACAGTGATTCAGAACTGAAATCATTGCCAGGAAGCCTGGGCCCAGGCTTACAGATTTTGAATTTTGAACAAAAACAAGGTAAATGATCTAATGAGCTTTGCAGCAGCTATTCCCTGGCATTCTTAGTTCTTACCAGACAGATGTGTCATTGAAAGGGTAGTGACAGTGAGGGAGTCCACAGCAACAGGGCAACCAGTCGGGGTCATTAAGATGAGGGGCAATCAGTCTTACACATCTCACTCTCAAAGGAATGAAAAGATTTTAATTGAATTACTAAAATAAAATTGGAAAGTAAAATGCACTCTTTTTTTAAATGTATACATCCAGACACCATCTGCAGTGATGATGATAAGTGAAGAATAACTCTATTAGTAAACTATAGTAGGGTTTAGATTTCAGATGCATGAAGTATAATTTTTTCGTTAAATTAAAACTAAATTTTTTAAAGATTTAATTTATTTATTTTTAGAGAGGGAAGGGAAGGAGAAAGAGAGAGAGAAACATCAGTGTGCAATTGCTGGGGGCCATGGCCTGCAACCCAGGAATGTTTCCTGACTGGGAATTGAACCTGCAATGCTTTGGTTTGCAGCTCGCGCTCAATCCACTGAGCTATGCCAGCCAGGGCAATTAAAACTAAATTTTAACATTACACATTCACAGACTATTGACTAAAAACTGCTAATTTTTAAAGCACATATTTGCAACAATCTATTTAGTTAAAGGTGACACTAACCTCAGACATTTATGAGACTACATAAACAATTTGCAACTTTATTTCAGTTTAAAAAAATCAATCTTAGTGATTAAAATAAGTACATAAATAATCAAACCATCTCTTTTCAAACTTACTCTCATGTTCTAAAATGTATGATTAAGTTAATTTTATTCTAGGTCATTTTTCTTTAAAAGGAACAACTGGTTAGATCTGCATATGTGTGGGAAACCAGAGGAGGGTGCAGGACAGCAGAGAACTGCTTGGATTGGGCCCCAGGTCACAAACAAATGGCGGGCAGGGAGAAGAGTTTGGAGGTGAAATCTTTTTTCTCACCAAAGCTATCTGAATGTGAATGGTATGCCATGGAGGGACACAAGTCGGCAGACACCGGCCTTCCAGCTGAACTGGGAAGGCTGATGTCATGAACCGGACAATGATGATGAGAACTCACCTGATCACCACAGCACACACAGCACAGACAGCACCTCTCACACCAGGCAGGTACAAACATCCTGGCAAACCACAAATGCTCACTGCTCGGCATCCACTCAGCAAACACTGAACAAACACATAGGCACCTCCTCCCACGCTGGACTTATAATGATAAATCAAACCAGACCTGATCCCTCGTTCTCACAAGGTAAGTAAGAGGAGACTACCAGCAGGAGAGTAGAGGTACTGACATGACACAGGTCAATCACAGAGGGGAGGGGACAGCAACAGCACAATGGGATAGGTGTTATAAGGAAGTGGGACAGCATTCTAAGGAAGCACATAACAAAAGACTATAACAAGGACTAGACAAGGAATTAGGAAAGGTTTTCCTGAAGAATAACATTTCAGCTTAAATCTAATGCTAAAAATAAGTAATTTCAGATGGAAGGTGGTCAGAGGTGGGAATTGCAGGCATAGCAAGTATCTGGACCAAAATCGTATGTGTTCTTTATTATCCTTAAAAATAACGGTGCTAAATCTCCTGGATTAAGGGTAAAAACAAGTACTGCTGTCTCCCACATATCATCAGCCCTCACCTGTCATGATCATCCACACCAGGCCCCATGCTTGTGCCAGGATCTGCTTTGTAGTTCTGATACCACATAGCGTGGGGCCCCACACCCTGCTCAGTCATTTTAAGAATCCCCTGGACTTGGACCTAGACCAGAATTCAATGATTAAGCTAAGACGGCCCAAAGTATATGCACTAACTCCAGGAGAAGCACTATGACAATGAGGTTTGCAAATATGTCTGGAAAATGTGGCATGCATCATCTAGAAAATTCATCATGCACATTATCATAATTAATGTCTATAAAGAAACTTGTTTCCCAATCGTATTTCTATACATGGCACATATATATGTAGCATATATCATATGTGTCTACGCATATGCTTGTTTACATACATATGTGCATACATATACTTGTTTATGTGTTGACTGATTGGTTGCTTCCCAGGACCACTGTAATGACTGATTGATTGCTTCCCAGGACCACTGTAAAGATTAAATAAACATATGGAAAGTATTTATAGGGCCAGACCCATAGGAATTGCTTGATAAATGTTTGTGCTGTTATTTAGTTCATTAACTATTAGTTATAAGAAAACCAAGATTTTCTAGGCCACTCTGTTCTTCACCAAAAAAGTCTAGTTGAGGGACGACTCAGCAGCATGGACCAGGCATGCTTAGTGTCCTGCCATTTATGCACGGCTCCTCCAGCTTCCTTACAGCTCCAGTGATTTCTAACTAGCTCTACCAGGTCAAGAAACCAAAAAGGCTTCCCTAAAGCTTTCTTCACTTCCAATTTTTGTGAATTTTCTTATGCATATATTCATTATACCTAAGATATCTTATTTTTTTCAAAACATATATATGGTTAAGAAGAATTTATTGATTTTTAAAACCCCCCTCCTTATATTCGTATTATGCCATTTTTGCATTAATTTCAGGTACTGTATTAGAACCAAGAAAGGGTCATAGATATGGAAGTTGGCATTGATACTGTGGAATTCCATTGTTCTGAGTGTGTTGCTAATGATCCTTTGGTTCCATGGATAAAAATCTCATTTCCTGAAAGCCAAATCCCCAAGGAGCTAGTGTACTTTTTCTTCTTTGTACTGATAAGCAGGCAGTGCATCTGATTTAAAGGAGCAAAATGAAAACAATTTCTCTAATTTACTTTGATGTTCCCCAAGATAGGAAAGAATTTTCCCCCTTTGTAAAATGCTATACAGCTTCTGGAAAGAATGCTGTAGCTGTAGCTTGTGGGAGAGTCAGGGGAAGCCAAAGATAATAAAACCACCTGCGACCCCACCAGAAGTAATGTCTAATAAATTGGCCTTTCACTTCACTTCCAAGCAGTAATATGTCCTTAGCTGAGCTGATGGTCAAGATCGGGCTTTTGCCCCACCTACAAAGTCCTAAGCTAGTATTGAAAGGATGTATACAAGGGCCTTTATAGATGTTAATGATGTCTTAGGACCCCGATTCACATTACTGGGTCATGGAAATAAATTATATTTCCAGTAAAATTGCCCAATGGTCTGTTGCTGTCTCTCATAAAGGCAGATATAGATAACTTACAAAGACTAAATATGAAGAATGCTGAGAGACAGCAGGTACAGTTGATCCCAAGAGTAGTGGATTAAAGGATTAGACTTTGAGGGAAAAAAACTATAGAAGTCTGTGTTCTTTGATTTAGGATACAGTGAAATTGGATATAAAGATGAAGCCTTACACTATGACTTAGCAATAAGTAGGTTAATTTCTTTCATTTTATATGTGTCAAAAGTCATCTATAAATATATACTAATATGAAATAACTTATTTTTTTGAATGAAAAACTGTAGTAGCTGACCTGCCAATAACAATAGTAATACCTGTGACATAAGTTAGTCCAGTACAAGTTTGTATTTTTTTATTTTATTGGGTGCCTGGAGACGCAGTGGTAAACAATATATAAATAGCCCCCACCCTCATGCGGATCTGAGATGATCTTTGTTTCCTCTGCCCTCAAAATCGATGAGTTTCCTATAGGTGCCACAGGCAATCCCCCACAAAATAACTTCACATTCTTCATCTTGTTCCTTTTGCATTTCTATGATCCAATTTTCTTATAACAAAACAGTAAAGGTAGAAGAAGCCAGTGTGGAAAATGCTTTCAGTGAAACATTTTGAGAGAAGCTTCTATTTACTTTTAAAAGAGGGCAGAACAAAATCCTCTTGAGAAGAATCTGGTTTACACTGTGATATCTGAGAAATCTGGGCTGTCTGAATAGCCCAGCAACTGCTGGTTGTCAAAACTCTCTACTGTGTCCTTGAAACAACTGGCAGTTTATAGAAGGGTGGCCTGTGACTATGTCATTTCATCTAGACCCAGTCATTGCACTAATGCACACTCCTTTTCACAGGGAGAGAACAGGTGCACATAAAAATGAAAAGTGAAACATTTGCATGAAACACAATATTTTAAACCTCACTATGTATATGATGAACCATACTGATTATGTCAGTACTGAAAATAAACTGTAGTTTGTTGAACACAGAGAACCAAAAAAAAAAAATGAGCACCAAAGAAATTTGATATCTCACTAAATTCACAGAAAATAAAATTCACTAGTTGAGACCGGAACATGTTAAGAATCAGAACATCATGCTTCACAAAACTTCAAATGCAACAATCAAAATTCAGATTGCTGACAGAACACCCAAAATATACTGGACTCCAAATTCCACCCAATTTCTCTTGTCCCATTTATAGAAATTCTCCTTACAGGCAGTAGCTGTCTGTGTTCACTGCATACTCTCTCATTTGAATCAATTCCAAGGTCTGTCCAACCTCTACTCCCCAGCCAGATTCGATGGGTGATTATCAGTCCTCATAGGCAACATCTCAGCAGCATTTGACCCAGGTGATCACTCTCCCCTCTCAACAGAACACTTGGATTTCCTCTACTGGACAGGCTGTAACTTTTCAGTCATATTCACTAAATTTTCCCCTTCTTTCCAATTTCTTAGACAGATGTTGCAGTGTTCAGGGCTCATTCATTACAGTTTATTTTCTCTGTTTATATCACTCCTTCAGAGTATCTCATGCAGTCACCTGGCTTTAAATACCATATATACCCAGATGACACAAGTGTCTCCTCCACCACTGAGCTTTCTTCTGAAACACAAACCCATCTATCCAAAGATATTCAACAACTCTGTGCAGGTATATCTATGAGCTAGTCACATAACCATGTTCAAAGCAGAACTCCTAATACCAGTCCCTAACTGCTCCTCTTCATGGCTCCCCATCTCAAGAAACAGCACCAACATCGAGTTGTTCAAGTTCCAAACCCTGCAATCACCTTTGGCTTTTCTTTATCTCTCACTTTATATGTAATCCATCAACAAATCCTGTTAGCTGTACAATATAACTACGATATGCTCCAAATCTCAATATGTTGCCATCTCCACTGTCATGGCCCTAGTCCAAGTCACCATCTCTCAATCATACTTCAATAACTGCTCGAGCCACCTGATGCTATTCTCGCCCCCACAAGTCTACTCTACACACAGGAATTGGAGTCATCCTTTGAAACCATGCATCAGGTTAAAGCCCTCGGATGGCTCTGCTTTCCACAGAGTCATCCACAGCTGTCACCACAGCCCATAAGGGTCTTACTTCAGCCCTTACCTCCATCTTCATCTTCTAACCCTCTCCCTCCATTGCGGCTCTGTAACTATTCCAATAAATCATAAACAGTTCTTCCTCAGAGCATTTTGCACCTGTTCCTCTCCTCCTCCTGGAAATCTCCTTTTCTCCATATTCACATGGCTAACAACTTCATGTTGCTCAAGTGTCTCTTTCTCGGTGGGGCTTTATTCCCTCACAACTCTAAGTAAAATAACTGCTCCCCTAACTCCCTTGTCCTTCAGAGAAATCATCACTACTGGAAGTTATATGATACTACATTTTCTTAAATTTTCATCTGTCTTCCAACTAGACTATAAGAAACATTACAGCACAGAATTTTCCCATCGTATTCACTTTCATAAATCAAGAGCCTAGAATAGTGTCTGGTACATAGTATGTGCTCAATATATAGTGTTGAATGCATTACTAAATAAGACACAATAAAGCAAGCTATTTTACCTTACAAAAGTAATAGAGAAATTAGTTAACTAATATATATCATTTTTCTTTAACAAAATAAAACCAAGCCCTGGTTGGTGTGGCTCAGTGGATCAATTGCCAGCCTGCGAAGCAAAGGGTCACTGGTTTGATTCACCGTCAGGGCACATGCCTGGGTTGTGGGCCAGGTCCCAGGCAGGGGACATGTGAGAGGCAACCAAACACTGATGTTTCTCTCCCTGTCTTTCTCCTTTCCTTCCCCTCTAAAAATAAATAAATAAAATCTTTTTAAAAAAATGTCTCAGGTAGGGTGCCTTAAAAAAAAAACAAGAAGTACTAAAAAGAAACTTGTAACTTTTCAATGGTGGTTTTAGAATCTATTTGGAAACATTTTAAGAAACTGGCATCCAGCGATCTATGAGAATAAAGAGATTATCTCTCTTCGTATTCTAATTCCGCAATTAAAATATGTCAATGACCTGTATATCCTGGGACGGTCTGTTCCCTTTTGACTCTTTAAATAAAAACAGTTTTTATTTTTAGAAATCAGGATTTCCTTTCCCTGCAGGGGCTACAGCCCAGACACATTTGAACACTGAAATGTTTACAATGACTTTGGCAGACTGCTCGCACTGGAGAAGCGTGTTTCCCCAATTCAGACACTTCAGGTCTCTAAGGGCCTAACTCTCCTGTTCTGTGCCACAGTTGCCTTATCACAGCATCCTGACCTTATCATATCTCAGAAACTTTAGATTAAGCAAGGAAAACTGAGTATGTCCATTCACAAAATCAACAGATAACCACAGGATTCTGGCTAACTTCACCTCTTCCCACTCTCCACTCTCCCCTCAGTAATCCAGAAGCTTCAAGCACCAAGCACAGCAGGACTCATGGTCTTTGATTTTGCTGTTCCTTCTGGTTGGAATGCTCTTTCACCTAATAATCCACTGGTACACACCCTCACCTGATTCAGGTCTGTGCCCAAATACCTTTGTACTTTTTTATCTCATTGCATATGCACACGTACAGTGTCTCTCTAATCACTAAAATGTGTGCTCATGTGAGCAGGGACTGTGTGTTTGGTTCAATGCTATATCCCAGTACCCAGGACATGGCCAGGGTCACAGCAGACAGTCAATAAACAGTCATTGAATGAATGCTCCATAAATAGCCAGCATATTTTCATCATCCCTTCCTAATTCCCCTCATTATTCACTGAATGAATTTTCATTAACTTCAGAACTATTAAAAGCAGGCTATTTTGACACCTACTTTAGTATATAATTTTCTTTCTTAGTTATGAAATGATTTACTTTATTGATTGGAAGAACATTACTGGCATGTAAACAAATATTACAGCTAACTATTAGTAATATATTCCATTAATTTATAAATTGATATACTTCAGGAATCTATGATTTTGTTTCACTGCTTTTCTGGAATGATCTTCTCATTTCAGTTATAAGATTCTACTGCCAATATACTGTAAGTCATACCTCAGTACTCGTCAGCTTCAGAACTTGTCAAATCCTATACTCATTGTATTTTGACAAGAAAAAAAAAATGTTTCAGCACTTGGCACTCAGGACTCATCACACTTGCTAGAACTTGTATAAGTCATGATGCTGCCCCACCAGAGAAAACGCTTCATCATTTGGTGCTCATTGGTTTTGACACTCGTCGTGAGTTCTGGAACAAAGTGACAATGAGTACCAAGGTACCACTGTAACTTCAATGTAAGTAGCTTCAAAAAATCACAGTTAAAAATACAATTCTTTCTAAATGCATATACAAAACCACTCCAAATACTTTACGTAACATATCTATGGGCACTGTGTAATTGAGTTACAGAATTGCTATTTGCAATTTTTCCAAATAGAAACCATCTATAAAAAATACTTTGATTCTATTAATAATTAGAGTCACAGTTATAATTTACTGACTACATATAATGCTCTATAATTTTGGATTTCAAAACACTGGGGGAAAATAGATTTGAACCTCAACAACTAACCAAACTACATGCTAAAGGAATTAAATATATTATAGTTAAATAAATCAGAAAGAAATATGAATATGTCTATCTGATGAGAGTAAGTAATTTCTAATCATTTAAGCTAAAAAGTCTTCTGGTTCAAGATGGCAGATGAAACACAAACATTAACATTTAATTTCCACAAATTCTACTGGGACAACAGTAAAGTACAAAGAAAATTTAAACCACATCACCAGTGGACACAGGAGTGAAAAGAGTCATCAATGAACCAAGACTTCTGACAATTATCAAGATGAAAATCTGATGGAAATCTGTGTCACATAGGCCCTCATCTTTCCTGTGCTTCTATTTACATGGAGATTCTGACTAAGTTTCCCTTGGTATAAGCTTTCAGGGAGCAGAGATCTTATTTGCATCATTCACTGCTACATCCTCAGCACCTAGAACATGCTAGACCCATAATAAGTGCTCAATAAGTGTGTCTGTTAAAGGAATTAATAACCGGCAATATAAAACTCAAGAAATAAATTAAGATTTATCATGTTAATGTACTACAATGTCACCTTTAAAATCCAATGCCAGTAACATGTGAAGTGTGAGCATTATGCTAAGTGAAAGACGCTACTAAGAGAATTGTAAGTATCATATGATTCCAGTCACATGTGGAATCTAATGAACGAACTGAACTAACCAGCAATATAGTGACAGATTCATAGATAGAGAGCAGATGGACAGCTATCAGGTGGCATGAGGAAATGAGTGGGGGCAGGGAGGAGGGAATGAGCAAAAAAGTAAAACAAAAAAACAAACAAACAAAAAAAACCCTCATGGACACAGACCATAGCATGGTGATTGCTGGAGGGGAAGAGAAGGTGGAGAGAGGTGGAGGAGGGTACAGAAGGGACAAAGGGTGATGGACAGAGACCTGACTTGGTGTGGTGAACACATAACACAGCAAATACATGAGGTGCTGTATAACTGTGTACCTGACACCAGTGTCACCCAATAAATTCAATAAAAAGGAAAAATAAGTTAAATAAATAAATATATATGTTATGAATGTATAAACAAGTAAATGAATGCTGGAAAATGAAACCTTTAACGTTTTGAGAAATTTGTCATGATGTTCCGGCAAGTGAAAAAGATTATAAAACAGTAGAGACAATGGTGTTCTTATTTCATTAAAAATAAAAGCATTCATAAAAAGGAACTGAAGAGAATCCAAAAATATTAACTATAGCTATATCTAGAAATGAAATCAAGAAAGACTATATTATCTTTTATGCTTTTTCTTAATTTTTCAAATTTTCCACCTCAAATGTGCAATCCCTTTGTAATTAAGGAGGTTACGAAAGCCACTGCATAACAGAAGAATTTAGTTCTGCTGCTCTCCTGGAAGTAATGTGCTACCTCGTCTCCCACTCTCTAGCCAGCCGGCTCGTCCCATGTCATGTGCCAGATGATAGCCCCATTCTTCCAACACACAAGAAAGAAAAAGAAAAAAATGGGGGAATTGCAAGCAGGCAGTTATAGAGGCAGGCAAGAACCAAGCTCTGGGTTGCATTCTGCCTCCCAGAATAGAATTTTATAGCCTATTCAGGTTGGAATGTAAGCCAAACATATCTGTATGTATGTGTATGTGTCCATGTTGGGAATGAAATGTAGGGGTGACTCTTGCAGTGACTCATTTCCTACCAACATTTTCAGAGTGCTTCCTCTGCCGAGTCCAGTCACCAGCACCAGGATGGCATCCTGAGATACTACGGCTGAGGTCTGACAAAACAGGTCAGGCACCCTTAGCTTGCCTGCTTGCTTAATGGTTATTACTGACACATACTCAGCAATGGTTATTGCTGTCACCTTCCTTACTTATCTGAAGATAAATCATGTGGTTAAAGTTATTAGAACAGAGCCCAGAGTATAGTAAAGCTCAATAATTAATATTATTATAATTAGTTATTATTAAGTAATACAAAGAGATTATATAAATCAGTGGTATGAAACTCTATACCACTAAGCCCTCATTTAACACAAATCCAGTATATATTTTCCTCCTATCATGTATACAATTGCTTTATAGAAAATAACACAAGTTGGCAGAATCAGCTGGGAATGTACATCATATTCTGATGAAACATTACACAGCAAAAAATATTACAGAAATGTGTTCACAATCACAATGAAATAGGTGTCACAAGGCAGAGTCTGATGAATTGTCAAAGGAATTACTGCCTGGGCCTGGCACTGTGTAAAACAAGGACCACTCCACAGAGTTCATCATAAAGCTCCCTCAGAGGTGTAATCACTGTCCTGACAAATGTGGGCCAAGCAAAGTCCAGTAGAAGGAACAATTTGTTCTAGTAAAGCTAATTTGTGAAAAATTATCTACGGATTTTAAAACTTACTAAGCTCACCATAACTTCAAACCATATACATTTGTGCCAGGAAATTAAGCAATGCAGCACAAAAGTCATCTGTAATTAATCAGAAAATTTTATCTTTTCAAAAGATCTGTCCCCATGACGGAAGACATTTGTAGCCATTCTATATCCATTTCTCTCCTGTGAAATAGCCTCTCCTCTTTTGGTGGAGGGAATTACTATTCCATGTTTGGTCTACTAAATGTACGAAGAAGGAACATTTCCTCTTCTGGTAGAGGAGTGACGATATGACCCCAGCCATGTAAATTAGGCTCTGCTGTGTCTCTAATATTTGAGCTGAGAGACACAAGGGCATGGAAGGGGACACTGTCTCAACTTTTAATCAATTGTGGGATCCTAGGACTTCACTGAGTGCTGCTCAGTCACTGTGAGTTGACTATCATTCAGGTATTCTCATCCTTTCTTGGAAAAAGACTGAAAATAGCTATTCTAGTCTCTCAGTGCCATGGGAGGTCATGTGACCTAATTCTAGCCAAAGACACTTAAGGGACAGTCTACTGGAGGTTTCTGGGAATGCTTTTTCCTTTATGATAAAAGGGAAAGGCACACAAGTTATGCTTTCTCACTGCCCTAACCCCTTATCTACTTTCTGCTTTTACTCAAAGCTTTATAAGGACAATATGTCTAGAATGTGAGCAACCAATTGTGGCCAAGAGAATAAAGCCAAAGGAATCACAGAGATACCATCCCTACGACCTAAGATTATGAAGCTAAGGAAAAGACCTTAGAACACAGGTAGCAAATACAAGGTCCACGGGCCAAATCTGGCCCTCCACCTTGTTTTATCTGGCCTAGCACCTTGTTTCTACCCAGCAGCAGCACTGAGCTCTCTCGCTTAACTGTTAAGGAGTTACATTTATACAGTCTTAAAATTACACTTGGCCCTTTGAAGGGCCAAATAGTTACATTTATACAGTCTTAAAATTACATTTGGCCCTTTGAAGGCAACCGTGAGGCTGATGTGGTCCCTGGTGAAAATGAGTTTGACAATCCTGTCTTACAACCTCCTATCCTCATGAACTCTATGTTAAACACATTTGCATGCCCTTATATTTACATATTGTTCTGTAAGTTTTCTGTCACAAGGTACTAAAGGCACCTATCCTAGATTGAACACATAACAACGACCAGCAATTATTTCCACCCCTGTGTCCATGTCCACTCGGGTGCCCTATAATTTCTAGTGCCCTCCCACTCTAAGTCTGAGACTGGCCATGTGACATACTTTGGCCAATAAGACTCAAGCAAACATTCAAACAGAGGCTTGAAAAGCTGCATAGATTAGGATTTGTCCTCTCATCCTCTCTTGCTACCTTTGAAACCTGTGCCTGCCAGGTGAACAGCACACACACATAAAAGAAATTTTCGCCCCTGGCTGGTGTAGCTCAGTGGATTGAGCATGGGCTGCGAACCAAAGTGCTGCAGGTTGGATTCCCAGTCAGGGCACATGCCTGGGTTGCAGGCCACAGCCCCCAGCAACCGCACATTGATGTTTCTCTTTATTTCTCTCTCTCTCTCTCTTTTCCTCCCTCCCTTCCCTCTCTAAAAATAAATAAATAAAATCTTAAAATAAATAAATAAATAAATAAATAAGAAATTTTCTTCTACTGTTCAAAACTATTACTCAGTTCAGCCAACCACTCAACCATGTCACTGATGAGAATGTAAAGTTCTGACATCCATCTCTGTTGGCTCACTTTCATCTTCTCGTTCCCCTAAACAAAGAAGTAAACCAACAGTCATGCCAGAACTATATTCATTCATCACTTACAAAGTAGATCGCATTCATAGGATTCAAGAATGTAGAAAAAAATAGACAAAATTATTCTGTGAGATATAACTGGCTATGTTAAATTTCTAAATAAATGACATTACACTATTTACATAAGCTATATGCTATACCATTTTATGTCATTAAAATTTACAATAATTTTTCACTGAGTTGGTTGTTAAATATTTACCAGCACACTACTGTGCACAATCTAATGTGCCACCTTGCCCCTTAAGTCCTAGAGGCTGAGACAGAGAAGACGTTCTTCCAGTTCTCCATCACGAAAAGAAAAGATAATAAATTATTTTCTCCAAGAGAATGCTGCTCAGCTCTGTAGGAAAAGAGCGACATAATCAGTGAGAGAGGTTTTAACTTCCTTAGAAATCTGCAAAAAAAGCTAAAATAATGGTTGAAGGTGGAGTGGGAAGGTAGATTTCCAAACACAAGAACTTTTTATTGGCATTCTTCCCTAGGAGTGAACAGCTAATTATTTTTTCTTCTATCCATGCTCTCCAAAATGTTTGCACCAATTACAAAAAGGAATCAGGTAACAATTCCTTGAGGAGGCCTCATTTTTGAGGATCCTTTGTGAGGATCCACCTCAATTAAAGTCAAAGGCCAAAAAATGACATTAGTTGATGCAATGGTTAAATTTAATTTTTCTGTTTCTGTGAAATTATCAAAGAAAAACCGACAGTACTTGAAAAAATATAAAAGGAGAATACTTAGAAATAAACTTTTCTGAGTTCCTGATTTTTCATAACCTTTACTTTTTATTGCTAAAATGTGTGCATGAAAATAAGATAAAGGAACCTAGTAGTTTATTCCCTCCTACCATCTTTTTTCCAAAGTCATATTAGGAACAGTGTGTGGGAGGTGTGCAGGGTAGATTTGCAGGCTGAGAAAAATCAATTTCTTAGCAGAAAGAAATGAGAACAGAGGCTGTGTGACAATTTGAAACAGAAAAAATCTAGAAAGAAATAACAAGATGAAATATTTTTTAAAAATATAGATAGAAAGGGGATAAATGAGTGGAAAGCAACTTGATGTGGTGGAAAAAATTACAAAAGAACAGAGCCAAGAAATGTGAATGAAGTTAAGAGGCACATTAAAAAAACAGGAAGAGGAAAAAAGAGACAGAATCATAATAAAAGTAATTTTACCAGAGCTAACAAGAAACCTCTGCATGTGATATAATTAGTTTCAGACTTACTGTGCCACTATGAATATTTCAGAATCCATTCTACAAATGGTTGCCAAACCTGCTCCTCAAACTGAAGTAGCTAGCCATTTTCTCCAGATTTTGGGGGCCCAAGACTTGGAAGGCTCTCAATTGGATAGTAACTATAAATAAAGTCAACAGTCTATGCCTTAGGCTGGTGTTCATGGAATATTCTCATATACTCCCTGTCTATCACAGTCTACTTTTGATGTTCTCACTTCTCAAACATTCCTGACACTTGCCATTTTGGCTAAAGAGGAATCATTCTTCCATCACTGGAAATGACAGCTAAGTGCCCTGCTTCCCTTGGCAAATGTCTTTCTTTCCCCTTTATTCCTACAACTCAAATCCTTTACTCTCTCCACCCAAGAAAGAGCTTTCATAATGTGTTTCATGTGTATCTTGTGTTTGAATGGGTATGCATGTATTTTTATTTACATAAATTCTATTTATGTAACATCTGTTTGTTTCTTTTTTCTTGTGAGATGTACCCAGGCTGTGATACACACATCAAGTCCAGAGTTCCCAAATGTTGCATAATATTCCGTGGTGTCCACTATATTCTATTTACCTACCTTCCTAGTGATGATACCCAATCTCTACCAACATACTGCCTCCCAAAACAATGCTACTATACATGCCTCCTCATGTACCTGTAAGGGATTTCTGAAGCTATATATACCCCAAAGTGCTAACTTATAATATTGACAAATTTTAATTTGATTGAATAGCTAACTTGTTAGGAGGGTGGCACCAGCCTACAATTTCACCAGGAGTGCCTGAGACTTCCTAAATACACAAATCCTCATCAACGCTTGGTATTATCCAATTTCAATTGTTTTGCATAATAGGTGAAAGTTGACATCTCATAATTCCTTTAGTTCATATTTATCTAAAACAAAATAATTTGGGGTAGTGGGCTTTAGTGGTTCCTTCTTATATAAGTTAGCTCTTCGTGTTCTTTGCTTATTTTTCTATTTGATTTGCTTTCTTTCTCCAGCTGATTTTTTGAAACTCCATATATTGTATATATTGGTCCATTGTTTGGTTTCAGATATTACAAATATCTTTACCCATCTAGTCACATACTGAGTTGGCCAAAAAAGTTCATTTGATTTTTTCCAAACCACCGTAAGATGGCTATAGTAGCATTTAGTTATCTTTTACTTCACTCAGAAAGATTTTGTTAGATTGTATTGTGACAGATGTCATATCAGTGTGCATTTAAAAAAACTTATTAAAATTGGTGGATTTTTGTATATTTACTTTAATATTGAAGATGGCAGAAAATAAGCAACATTTTCAGCATATTATATTATTTCAAGAAAGGTAAAAACACAACTGAAATGCCAGAAAAGATTTGTGCAGCATATGGAGAAAATGCCGTGACTGATTGAACATGTCAAAAGTGGTTTGCAAAGTTTTGTGCTAGAGATTTCTCACTAGACAATGTTCCACAATCTGGTAGACCAGCTGAAGTTGATAGCCATCAGACTGAGACCCTAACTGAGAACAATCAGTGTTCTACCATGCAGGAGACAGCCGACACACTCAAAATATCCAAATCAATGAAGTTATTGGTGAAAATTAAAAATGTGTCTTTTATTTTACAGAAAAAAAAATATGGGATTTTTGGCCAACCCAACATTTATTAATGTCCCTAGTGTCTTTTGATGATCAGAAATCCTGTTAAGTGATGTCATCAAACTCATCAGTTTATCATTTAATAATTCATTTTAAGATGGCCTTCTTTCTTCTCGCCATTACAAAATCGTCTCCTAAATTTTCTACAATTCAATTTATACCTTTAGCTTTGATATTTAAGTGTATCACCTACTTGGAATACACATTTGTATGCGGTATTAAAAAGGCACTAGTTTGATTTTTTTCGCCATTTGCAAACCAATTTTCCCAACATGATCTAGTAGTCAATCCGTGCTCCATGTTGCTTTCTGGTGTAACCCTATCATATGTAAAATTCTCCCATATATATCACTTTATTTATGAGCCCTTCACTCAACCTCTACAGTGTATTCATCTGTTCTTATACCAATGGGTCTATTACCTTAATTGACTCACACAGAATAAACCCAGAATTCTCGAGTGAAGAGCTGGAAAAACAAAGTTCTTCGTTATATGGCTTATGGTAAAAGAACGTGAGGTTTGAAATCATAAGGGGAGGAACTGGACTTTAGGAGTGTACTGTGCAGGCTGGAGACAAATACGGAATCAACAAAGTGAAGACATACATCCTTGACACTGAGTCCTGGATAAAATCAAATCTACCCCTGATCAACAAATATAGTTTAAATGTACCAAGAGTTTCTCATGGGAAATTTTTCAACTAGTTTCTGACATTTGTAATCACAGGATTCCTAAAAATTTGGTCCTAACAACTCAACCCATTAACCTGGATCCTCCTAGTGGATTACTGACTTCCTGTGCTCTAAAATGATGCCTGAGGGAAATTGTTGCTGGGTGGCCTTTGCCTTCATATCCTGAGCCCACATTTTTGGCTTGCTCTCAAGTGTGCTAAGACAGTGAGCCCTCTTAAGCAGTAGTCTTTTTTTAAAGATTTTATTTACTTCTTTTTAGAGAGAGGGGAAGGGAGGGAGAAAGGAAGGGAGAGAAACATCAATGTGAGAAACATCTATCGGTTGTCCCTTGCGCACTTCCCGACCACACCTGCACCCCTGCAATGTGTCCTGACTGAGAATTGAACCTTTCGCTTTGCAGAACAATGCCCAACCGACTAAGCCACACCAGTCAGGGCTTAAGCAGAAGTCTTGATCTCATTTTCAGACCTTGATTTTCACTGGATCCTGTGAAGAACTAACTTTTTCTTTAACTCCTGACTTAGTCAGCACAGCCCCACACTGCTGGTCACAGTGTCACAGATCTGCAGATAAAATAGAAATTTCCCAATTGTCACACACATTTAGCACTTAATTTCCATAGTTAAGCCCCAAGTGTGACATCAGTGTTTCATAAATCTAGTAAGAAAGAAATAGGAAAAAAATGTATGTACAGTCATATCTATATCTATAATGGTTATACATATGCATTTTTCCCTCTAGTAAATGCTGGCATTCTCGATGCCCCCATTGAGTTTTCAGAACATATGATATCATTTCAAAGGCATATGACAGAGAAACAATGTTTAGATTTCTAAAAGTGCCACAAACTGAATTTTAACTGTAACAAACTGTTGTACCAAGCTATGTTTAAAAACTTTACATTTAGAAACAATGACACATGCTGCCAAAGTCTGTGTGAAGTGTTCTTTTTCTGTACTATATATAGAGCCTTTCTGCTCTGAAATCAAAATTCACTCAGTAATGAAGGTATATTCAAGGTTTTTAGAATTTCTCAGAATTTGAAAATATGCACATGGTAGTTCATCTTTTACCAATTAAGCTTTCAAGACTAAAGCAATGTTTTAAAAAAAAACAATAATATCATAGACAGTTCTTTGGATATTCTTTAAAATAAAGCAAGACAAAACTCCCACAAAAACTGCCCAGTGTCTGTCATTTATACTTGAGGGAAGAAGGACCAGTGTGCGTATTGAGTACTCATGTCGTTTCAGGAACTATGCATGTGTGCCTTCTAACCCTTACTGCAGTCTTTACTACATATCAGAGAGTTTGAGATCCTGCTAACAAAGCTTAGTGAGCCTGCAGACTAGCAAAACCACAGTAGTAGCCCCACCTTGGGAGATGTGGTATTTCAGAAACTGTCTGAAAGGCTAAAACATAAGGCAGTTTATGTTTAGACAGTTTTATGAATTTTATAAAAAGGGTGGAGTAACTAAGGACCATTTTCTGTCTCTTGAATGCTCTGTGGTAGAACAGACTATTTGACTTTAAAGTCCCTTTGTCTTAGTCCATTTGGGCTAGGTGACTTTTAAAAGATTTTTTTTTCTCACAGTTCTGGAGGCTGGAAGTTCAAGATCAAGATGCCAGCATGATCAGGTGAGAGCCCTGTTCTGGGTTGCAGGCTTCCCACTGTTTTCTTACACGGTGGAAAGGGGCTAGGAGCACTGTGGGGTCTCTTTTATAGGAGCACTAATCCCATTCATGAGTTCTACCACTGTGACTTAAGAGCAACCCAAAGGGCCCACGTCCCAATACCATTACGATGGGAATTAGAATTTCACCATATGAATTTGCAGGTAACACAAACACTCACACTATAGCTTTCTTATATCACATAAACTTCATGTTTTTAACTTTAGATGTATCTGTCTGTGTAGTTAAAAGACTAAATATCATTTAATTATAACCCAGCATTTTTAACTATATTAAAAAATAATTTTAAGATACAGCATAAAGATCAGAGAAGGTGGCATCAGGATAGGAGGGAGCAGATTCCACTTCTCCCTACACACAGGAGAAAATCCTAGCCATTCTACGGAGTAAAAGAGCAAACAACCAACAGTACCTCAGCATATATGAAAATAAAAGACCAAAAATTATAGTGGACACCGGAAAACCAGCCGGTAAGGAGAGTGCTTCAGGACAATAAGGTCCCAGGGACCAGCGCAGTGACCAGGACAGCTGCAGCCCCAGGCCTAGTGCCCACTACTGGGTTTGCCATGGAGTCCTTGGGAGAGAACCCGGGCAACTGTTCAATCCCCAGCCAAACAAGATCTGAGCAGCACCAGGACAGAGGTGGTTGCTTGAAGTCATAGAGAGGGGAATAAAGACTAAGTGGCAAACACATACGGGCAGCAAGGACCCGTGGAGTCTGTGGATGCCAGCAGAGTTGAGAGTCACGCAGTGACAGGCCCTGACTCCTACAGTCACCGGTCAGGCTGGAGAATTGGGCTGTGGGAGAGGCCAGGCCGCTGGGGAGTGGTAGGCTTGAGTAGGAGGAGTTTCTCAAAAAGAAAAAGTGAAGAGACACACTGCTTGGGGACTTCTCCCGTAGCAACTGCTCCAGTCTCCCCCCAGCCCAGCCAGGCAGTGATCCTGAGGTTGTGTGGAAGGTTGTGAGGAAGACACTGCACACCCCCATAGCACTGGGAAGGGTGTGCACCCACAGGACGGAGGCAGCCTGGCTGAGCCAACGTGCGCTTGCACCCCAGTCCACAGCAGTACCCAGGGGAAAGTGAGCACTCAGAAAGGCCTGGATCCCACACCCAAGGCACTGGGGAGAGGCCACGCTAGCTCCAGGGAGAGTGCTAGTCAAGCTGACTCAGTGAGGATCCCAAAGGAAGAAAAGCCATACCAATTGCCCCTCAGCTTGCTGCAGCCATCAAGACCAGAAAAACCAGTTTGGCCACTTTGAAACCAAGAGACTTTTTTATTTTATTTTTTAAATAAAAAAATAATAAAAATTAAAAAATAAAAAAGTTATCTTCCAATTCGTTTTTCCTCTCTTTCCTTCTTTCTTGTTTTATTCCTTCTTCCTTTCTTTCCAATTTTATCTCTTCTTCCTTCCTTCTGCTTTTTTTTTAATGCCTACAAGTGAGACAAAAAAAAAAAAACCTAGAACTGTGAAAACACCAGAGTTGTATCCAAAGAAGGGGCATCCCAACAGCTGAGACAGTGAGATAACTTTCACTTTGCTATTACAGAAAACCTGCAAGTAATTGCATATTTGTATTATTATTTTTTCATTATTCTTATATCTTTTATTTTAATAGTATTTTTGTATTCCTCTTCTTTCTCTATAGTCTGCTTTGCTTGGCTGGTTATATTGTATCATTTTACAGGTTTCCCCTGAACTCTCTTTCAGAGGGTATTGCTACCTTACTGTCCTTCACTTCACTTGTGTCCCATTAGCACATTACTCAAGGTCCTATACGCCCTATGCTTGTTATCTAGATCACATAGACTCTGTCATATGATTGTTGCCCTCATATTATTGTAAATAATAGCTGTTCCATACTATTGTGAATACTTCACAACACCTCTCCCAGATCTTAGCCCACTTCATAGTTTCCTTAACTCTATTACTGTAGTGGTTAACTCTATTCTCTCATACAATACACCTATTTACTATCCTTTACTCTCACCTTACCTCAGAATATGACATCCCACAACTCACTGCTTCCTAGATCCAACTCATAATCCTGCCGTCCCCAACAAGAGCCTTATCTTCTTTCCATCCTTTATAAAAAGTGGCTAGTTGGGTGGAAGATCATGGTTAACACTATACATAGCCAAAGGATCTCCTATCTTTTCTCTACTAGCTGCCAATGTAAATATCATAGATTACTCTCTTGCTGTCTTAAACCACTTTGCCTTCCCCCTCCAACTGATCACAGAAAAGAGTAGATGGAAGAGGTGAACACCAGGATACCCACTGGAAGAGGAAATCCACCAACAAAGGAACCACCAACAAATAACAATAGAAGAATGTGAAGGAGGGAGTGGAAACCACACAAACCTCAATCCAGGACCTATCTGGAAATACAACTAAATAGTGGAGAAAATACCCAGTACAAACAACTGAAAAAGAGCAAGAGAGGATCCTCAAAACCTTGTACACACAGAAGAACCAGCTTCAATACAACCTGCCCTCACCAGCACAGCAAAATACAAGAAGTGGTGAACAGACTGACCCTTTATTAACCAGCTGGTTAGAAGGACCCAACAAAGAAAGAGTCAACAACAATCAAAACCCAAAGACAAACACAGAGCCAACTTAAACAACAGCCCAAGACCAGTGAGCTCGGGAGATCAAGGAGACTGCACCACTGACTCTCACAGGTATTCTACCACAGAAGATCACACCATAAACCTAGGGAGCCAAAACAGAACAATTTAAGAAGCTAAGGCTATCAAGAAGAGTCTCACAAACAATAGAAAGGCAAAGAAACAATCCCCAAATGAAAGGAAAGGAGGAAGCCTCAGAAAGAATGCTAAGTGAAACAGAGGCAATTCAACTATCAGATACTGAGTTCAAAGCAATGGTTATAAGGAAGCTCAATGAGCTCACAATGAATTACCAGAAACTACAGGGAAACTACAATGAACTCACTACAAACTATATCAACATGAAAAAGGAAATAGAAACTATCAACAAGGACCAAGAGGAAATGAAGAGTACAATTTCTGAACTGAAGAACATAGTAAAAGGGATCAAAGGCAGGATCCACAAAGCAGATGATTGGATCAGTGAGCAAGAGGACAAAGTAGAAAAAAAACACCCAGAAAGAGCAACAAAAGGAAAACAGGCTCAGAAAGAAGGAAGAGAGATTAAGAGAAATGCAAGACAACATGAAACAGAATAATACCTGTATAATAGAAATACCAGAAGGAGAAGAAGAAGAGCAAGGAATAGAAAACCTATTTGAAAAAGTAATGATGGAAAACTTTCTTAATTTGATGAGAGAAAAAGTCACACAAATCCAGGAAACACAGAGAGTCCCAATCAAGAGGAACCCAAAGAGGACCACTTCAAGACATATCATAATTAAAATGGCAAAATACCAAGACAAAGGGAGAATTTTAAAAGCAGCAAGAGAGAAACAGAAGTAACATACAAGGGAGCCACGATAAGGTTAGCAGCTGACTTCTCAATGGAAACACTCCAAGCCAGAACAGAATGGCAAGAAATATTCCAAGTAATGAGAACCAGAGGCCTGCAACCAAGGCTACTTTACCCAGCAAGGCTCTCAATCAATATAGAAGGCCAAATAAGGAGGTTCCCAGACAAAAGAAGTCTAAAAGAATACACCTCCACCAAATCAGCTCTGCAGGAGATACTACAGGGACTGCTTTAAAGAAAGGAAGGAAAAGGAGAGAGAGAGGAACACAGGTACAAAAATGACAATGAATAAGTACCTATCAATAATAACCTGAAACACAAATGGATTAAATGCTCCGATCAAAAGATAAGGAATAGCTGAATGGATAAGAAAGCATGACCCACACATATGCTGCCTACAGGAAACCCACCTCAGGAAAAAAGACCTATACAAGCTGCAAGTGAAGGGCTGGAAACAAATTTTCCAAGCAAACAGGAAAAAAAAAGCCAGGGTAGCAATACTGATATCAGACAAAATAGACTTCCAAAAAAGGGTCATAAAGAGAGACCCAGAAGGTCACTTCATAATAATCAAGGGAAGAATCCACCAAGAAGACATAAATGTTGTAAATACATATGCACCCAACATAGACGCACCCAAATACATAAAGAAAATCTTAGAGGACTTGAAGAAAGATATTGGCAGCAACACAATTATAGTGGGGGATTTTAACACCCCACTGTCAAAAATGGACAGATCTTCCAAACAAAATATCAACAAAGATATTGTGGTACTGAACAATGAATGCCCTAGATGAAATGGACTTAACTGATATATATAGCCCTTCATCCCAATGAAGCTAAATACACATTCTTTTCAAATGCACACGGAATATTTTCAAAGACAGACCACATGACAGGACACAAAACAAGCCTCAACAAATTCAAGAAAACTGAAATCATACCAACCATTTTCTCTGACCACAAGGGACTGAAACTAGAAACCAAACCCAAGGGAAAAAACACAAAACACTCAAATTCATGGAGATTGAATAGCATGCTATTAAACAATGAATGGGTCAAGAATGAAATTAGGGAAGAAATCAAATGAAATTGAACTCACAACAACCCAAAACTTATGGGACACAGCTAAGGCAGTTCTGAGAGGGAAGTTGATAGTGATACAGGCCCACCTAAAAAAGTTAGAAACATTTCAAACAAATAACCTAACCCTATGTCTACAAGAACCCAAGGAACAACAACAAAGACAGCCCAGAGAAAGTAGAAGGTAGGAAATAACCAAGATCAGAGCAGAATTAAATGACATAGAGACTAAAAACACAATTCTAAGGATCAATGAATCCAGGAACTGGTGCTTTGAAAAAATAAACAAAACTGACAAGCTTCTAAGCAGGCTCATCAAGAAAAAAAGGGACAGGACCCAAATAAATACAATCAGAAATGAAAGAGGAGAAATTACAATTGACACCACAGAAATACAAAGGATTGTAAGAAATTACTATGAAGAACTGTATGCCAAGAAATTTGAAAACCTAGGTGAAATGGACAAATTTCTAGAAAAATATAATCTTCCAAAACTCAATGAACGAGAAGCAAAAAGCCTTAACATACCAATAACAGCAGATGAAATAGAAGCGGTCATCAAAAAATTCCCGACACACAAAAGCCCAGGTCTGGATGGTTTCACAGGAGAATTCTACAAAGCATTTAAGGAAGAGCTAAGTCCTATCCTTCAAAGACTATTCCAAAAAAGTCCAAAATGATACAAGACCACAAACTGTTTATGAAGCCAGCATCATCCTAATTCCAAAACCAGAAAAAGAAACATAGAAACACAACATAGAAAGAAAACTTCAGGCCAATATCAATCATGAACATAGACGGTAAAATCCTCTACAATATATTGACAAACCGCATCCAACAATACATTAAAAAGATCCTACACCATGACGAAGTGGGATTCATCCCACGGATGCAAGGATGGTTCAATATTCGCAAATCAGTAAATGTAATACATCACATAAACAAAAGCAAAGACAAAAATCGCATGATCATATCAATAGATGCAGAAAAAGCATTTGATAAGGTACAGCACCCATTTATGATAAAAACACTCAGCAAAGTGGGAATAGAGGGAGCATTCCTCAACATAATAAAGGCCATATATGAGAGACCTACAGCCAACATCATACTCAATGGGCAAAAATTAAAATCTTTTCCACTAAGATCAGGAACAAGACAAGATTGTCCACTTTCACCACTTCTATTTAATATAGTATTGGAAGTTTTAGTCCAATACTATATTGGACTAGTCACTATAATAGTCACTATAGTGTGACTATTTAGTCACAGCCATCAGACAGGAAAAGGGAAAGAAAGGCATCTGAATTGGAAAGGTGGAAACAAAAATGTCATTGTTTGCAGATGACATGATAGTGTTCCTAGAAAATCCTATAGACTCCACCAAAAAACTGCTCTACCTAATAAATGAATTTGGCAAAATAGCAGGACACAAAGTCAATATCCACAAATCAAAGGCATTTTTGTATACCAACAATGAAACATCAGAAGCAGAAATCAAGAAAAAAATTCTATTTGATATAGCAAAAAGAAAAATAAAATACCTAGGAATAAACCTAACCAAGGAAGTAAAAGACCTGTATGCAGAAAACTACACAACACTGAAGAAAGAAACCAAAGAAGAGACAAACAAATGGAAACATATACCGTGTTCATGGATTGGAAGAATTAACATAACAAAAATGCCCATACTACCCAAAGCAATTTACACATTCAATGCAACACCTATTAAAGCACCAGTGGCATATTTCACAAACATAGAAAAAACACTTCAAAAACTCATATGGAACCATAAGCGACCCTGAATAGCTGCTACAACTTTAAGAAAGAAGAGGAAAGTAGGAGGGATCACAATACCTAATACCAAACTGTATTACAAGGCCACTGTCATCAAAACAGCCTAGTGCTGGCATAAAAACAGGTATATGGACCAATGGAACAGAACAGAGAACCCAGAAATAAACCCAAGTCTCTATAGTCAATTAATATTTGACAAAGGAGGCAGCAACATAAAATGGACTAAAAATAGCCCCCTCAACAAATGGTGTTGGGAGAACTGAACAGCTACGTGCAAAAAAATGAAACTTGAGCACCAACTTACACCATACACAAAAATAAATTCAAGGGGGATAAAAATTTTAAATATAAGCCATGACACCATTAAAGTCCCAGAGGAGAACATAGTCAGGAAAATCTCAGATATTTCACACAGCAACATTTTCACTGATATGCCCTTAGAGCAAAGGACATAAAGAAAGAAAGAAACAAATGGGATTTCATCAAAATAAAAAAACTTCTGCACAGCTAAAGAAAACAGTATTAAAGTAAAAGGAGAACCAACTGTATGGGAAAACATATTTGCCAATGATACCTCAGACAAGGGTTTAAGCTCCAAAATATATAAAGAACTTACATGACTTCCCTCTATGAAAACAAGCAACCCAATTAAAACATGGGCAAAGTACTTGAACAGACACTTCTCCAAGGACATACAGAGGATCCAGAAACACATGAAAAGATGCTCAGTATTGCTACCTATCAGAGAGATGCAAATTAAAACCACAATGAGATATCACTTCACACCAGACAAAATGGCCATCATAAACAAAGCAACAAACAACAAGTGGAGAAATTGTGGAGAAAAAGGGACCCCAGTGCACTGCTGGTGTGAGATTGTAGACTGGTACAACCACTATGGAAAACAGTATGGAATTTTCTCAGAAAACTAAAAATGGAACTGCCTTCTAACCCAGCAATTCCACTGCTAGGATTATATCCTAAGAACTCTGAAACACCAATCCCAAAGAACCTATGCACCCCAACGTTCATAGCAATACAATTTACAACAGTCAAGTGCTGGAAGCAACCCAAGTGCCCATCAGTAAATGAACAGATCAAAAACTACGGTACATTTACAGCTGGAATACTACACAGGAAAAAGAAAGAAGGAGCTCCTACCCTTTGCAACAGCATGGATGGAACTAGAAAACATTATCCTAAGTGAAATAAGTCAGATGGTAAAAGACAAATACCATATGATCTCACCTTTAAATGGAACCTAATCAACAAAACAAACAAGCAAGCAAAATATAACCAAAGACACTGAAATAGAGAACAGGCTGACAGTGACCAGAGGGGAGACGGGAGGGAATTTCAGGGGAAAAAGGGAAGGGTTTACAGGATCAAGTATAAAGGACACATGGGCAAAAACTAGGGGGGAGTGGAAATGGGAGTGAGGTGGGGAGGGAGGGGGCAGCTGGGATGGAAGTAAAAAACAGAAAACTATACTTGATCAACAATTAAAATAAAAATTAAAAAAATAAGAAAACAAAAAAAGATACAGCATAAAGACACAATTGTATATGATTCTTAATACAGATCAGCAAAATTAACATGCTATGTTGCTAGTAAATTAGAACAGTTCCACACCCTGAGGGAATGAATAACTGAAGACTGGTAGCTATTTCACCATTCTGAGGTTCCAGACAGAGCCCGAAAATACAGATAAACATCCCATTAAACCCTGAAAATTCTGAGATGAAAGATATTTCCTGCTTTCAAGAAGCTCACAGTCTAGTGAGAAAGCTGGAAAATCAGGCAGTATCTGCACTATAATGAAGCTAAATGCAGGGTGCCAAGGAAACAAGACAAGGGTTATCTAGCCCCACCTGAAGGGTACCTGGAGAAAGGGATGTCTCACCTGAGATTTTAACCATGAGGTGTAGCTGGGCCAAGACAGCAAGGTCATATGCAAATACATAGCACTCCATGAGAATGACTAATGACTGATTATGGCTGCAACAAATCATACCTCAGGAAAATGGCAGAAGAGATAGGCAGGGAATAATCCTTGACTGCTACAAGGAGTATTTGTTTTATTGAAGACACAAGAGAGTTTGATTGATTAAAAAAAATAGAAATATGGCTGATCATATATGAGGTTTTTCCACAGGCTGGCTTAACAGGACTGAGCATGGAGCTGACACTGAGTGGCAGCAATCCAGACAGGAAGCGTGTGGAGTGCCTTCCCAGGGCAAAGCAGTGAGGACACAGTGAAGGGCAGCAGGCTGGACATGGGCATGTAATATGCACAAGGAAATGCAGAGAGGAGACGACTTTCAAACCTGGGGCTTGACCTGCCAGGCAGCTCATGTTAATGCTCTGTGGAACTGGGAATGCAGGAGGAAGAGGAGACAGGAGAGATGAGGAACTGCTCTTAGGAGCTATGAAATGCCAGGACTCGAGGTTATTTCCTGGGTGTGCCTCTCTTTCTGATCACACTGCTCAGAAGCTAGTAATTTCCTGCCAAAATTATAGTTTCCTACAGGGTAAATAAAAGTCTCTTCTTAAAGAGAGAGGGGGATGAAAGCATGGAAAGGAGAAAGAGAAAAAAGACAGTTCAATGAGCAGAATGAACAATGTGGAAGAGGAGGGAAGTGATAACCACAGAAAGTGAACACAGTAATTAGAACCATGACAGTGAGCCACACTTAGCAGCTGCACAGGCTTAACTTCACAGTGACTGCAGTGAACATCTTCCAAACCCCTGGGACCCACAGCCATGGAAAAAAAAATTCTAGAGGGGGCTGGCAATTCATCAGGAGGTCAGAATCCTCCTGTGACTATTGTTAGTAAAAGCCTGCTTTCTCCCTGAGGGAGCCATGGAGGAAAAGGATCGGGCAAATCATATCTCACTCCCTTTCCACAGATGCAGACAGCAAAAATATAACCAGAGAAGTTGAACTGCAGTATTGGGACTTATTGATGTCTTAGTGGTAAAAAGTCAATGCCTCAATTGAGCTTTTCAGCACAAGAGGTCAAGTTCACCAAGGTGTTGGACATCATCCATACTTTATTTTTGACCTATATTTAAAAATTGGGAGATTTCACAGAGTTTCTGATTTCTTTTCAAAAATTAAAAGATCTGGCCACATGAGCCTCACCCTCCCCCATAACATTCAGCATTGGGACTGAGAGAAGTCTCTCTTCAGGCAAAGAATCTGCAAGTTTTGGAACCTTGATCTATCCCTTTTGAAGTAAAAAATGCTCTGTCACATCAGTTATTTTCCGTACCACAATTATATTCATTTGGTAAAAGAACATTCACTTCCAGAAGAAATAAACTTTTAAATAGGAGAGTTCCTATACATATAAACTCTCAATCCATACACTTTCATATATGAGAATAAAGCTGTGCTCCACAGCAATAGTGTCTCAATATTTTACAGATGGTGTTCATTAGTCACAGTGCTCATTTGATTTTAACCATCACAGTGTTCCCTAGTCTAAAGAGACTGTTGTAGCTGTGCAGGTTCTGTGGGCTCCACAATTGCAGTTAGCACACAATATTGGGATTAGTCACAAAGACTAATTGGTAAGTGTGGAAGTGCTAGTGAAATGAGGCATGCTGTTGGGAGGCAAACAGAAGAGGAAAAAATGTAAAAAGAGGAATTGGGACTATGCCAAGTGCACATGAAACTCACCTGAAGAGTCATATGAATCACCTGGTGTGTAGAAAGCACAGGACCCAGCTCTCGAACCCCAATTAATTTAAAAATAGCAATCTTACTATTAGTATGAAAGCTCAATCATTAAACTGGTCACAGTAATAAAATATGTTAAGCATTGTCACACTTTAGGTAACTTTAAACACTGTTCTAACAGTAATTTAAAACTGTAAAGATTCCAGAAGCCACCACAGACAGGAAGGCAACTGCTTACTTGCCCTCTGCATTTTGGCAATAGTTTGAAGGTTGAATAACTTAGTAATATTCAGGTTGTTTGGGAGTCATTTTAGCACAAAAGGGATGGCTTCTATTAAAATTTACAACATCTTACTTTGAGGCAAGAAATATGAGAGCCCACCAAGCACACAAAAGGCAAAAGAGCCCAAAGAAGACAAAAGACCCATATACACAGCAGTAGACGTGGGCATTGTGAGTCACCTGTGGGCACCAAACTCACGAGAGAAGCTACTGCATTGTGGGAAAAATTCACTAAGTGAAAACTCTTAAAGAGGGCACTTGCACAGAAAATTCTGTACATACGTTTTCTTTCTTTCTTTAATGTTTTTATCCTCACCCAAGGACACTTTTTCATTGCTTTTAGAGATAGGAAGGAGAGGGAGAAACATCAATGCAAGAGAGAAGCATCAACTGGTTGCCTTCCATACACACCCAGACCAGAGATTAAACCAGCTAGGTGCCCTGACCAGAAATCAAACCCACGACCTTTCAGTTATTGGTGAACACTCCAACCAACTAAGCCACACTAGCCAGGGCTACATGTTTTCTTTATCACTAAGAGACTGCATTTTGGTTGGGGGAGGGGGGATGGAGACAACTGTACTTGAACAACACTGAAAAAAATGAAACTGCATTTTAGTCACTGGCAAAGTAATTTCTATGGCAAGGGCTGGGTGAGGGTGGGCAAAGGGTGGAGGGAATGGGGTCATCTATAAGAGTGTCAACAATAAAAATGAAGAAAAAATATATATTTAAAAAACTGATTTCAACTTTTTCACATTCAGGTTTTTGGCCAAGAGTTAAAATAATCTGGCTGACCATAACCTTGACCCTAAATACATGCAAAGGCTTTAGAAACACAGATCTCCCCAATGTTATTAAATAAGAGACTACTGGGTCCAATTAGTAGGCAAGACTGTTGTTTACGATTCTTATATGGTAAAAGTTTTCAGTAGCTCTATTATTTTCCTTTGAATAGGCAGCATTCCATTCTGCCAGCCTAAAATTCCCTTTTTCTTCATATTGGAGAAATGTTCTGCATTCTAGTTTGCACAGTGGCTGAGTTACACCAGTAAAAGACCACACACAGTTCAATACTGCTGGTACCGATCGTTCATGAGAACAGCTTCTGGATTTCGTATTTACTTTAAGGTGACACTTAAGTTTCACCATCTGCAGTTTTCTCACCTTTAACACTAAATATGCCAGTTAAAATGCATTCTGGTGAATTATTTCTTGATTATTAACTAGTATTTCCATTCCATCAGGCCTTATGACACAAGTCATTCTACTTTGTCCTTCAGTCTTTTGAATTCCTTTGTAAGACATATATTTACCCTAATAATAGACAGCTATGCATTTATTTATACTTTGGTAGGTTGTACTTACACAGTTATACAGTAAAAGTTTGCCCTAAACAAAACTCAGACTTGGTGGTCATAGGCATACATTTGTTAGCTAGACTTCATCATTTTTTTTACTTTTATCATTTTAACCCCTTATTTTAAGCAACCAGAACTGAATCTTTATAACACAAAAAACATGCTTCCTGGCCCTAGCCAGTGTGGCTCAGTTGGTTGTAGTGTTATCCCATACGCGAAAAGATTGCAGGTTCAGTTCCTGGTCAGAGCATAAGCCTGGGTTGTGATGTGAGTTCAGGTCCCAATGAAGGTGTATACAAGAAGGCAGCCAGTCTACGTTTCTCTCTGACATCAATGTTTCTCTCTCTCTCTCCCCACCCCAACCCCTTCTTCCCTCTCTAAATGTAATGAAAAATTATCCTTGCATTGTTACCAGTAAACAGTCTATCCACAGCTCCAGGGAGCATGGGGGAGTCTCCCTCATTGGCCAAGATGGTGGCAGGGGGAGGTTGTTCCATTCAGCCACCCAGAAAGCTAGAAAAAGATCAATGGATAGTAGCTTCTCTTTTTACCAAATGTAAAAAGCCAGCAAGCTCATTGGACAGAGATAAAATCCCATCCCCTTCCTTCTGGTACCAGAGTAGGGTGATGGGGTGAGGGGAAGGCAGACACACGCACCAAAGTCGTCAAAATGCTGCTGGTGGAGGAGCTGGACCAAAGAAGCCCATCAATCTAGCCTGGGGAAAAAAAGGACTGGGTGATATGTGGACCCATCTGAAACACATGAAAGTTTAGGAAGCTGATTGGTCATTCTGAGAAAGCACCAGGCTCATCTTATACCCAAGCTAATATAATCCCAGGGGAACAAGGAGGCTTGCTCTTGCTCACTAGCTTGCTCATGATCTGCGCTTGCATGGTACACTCACCTGTTCTCTCCATGGTCCACGTGGTCTTAGCAGCTATGTGGCCCATGGCCGCCAGGAGGGAGTCTCTTGTCTCCTGCCCAACTGGTGATGCTCTTGAGCACTCTCTTCCATGGGAACACGCAACCATGTAGCTCAAGCAGCCACATTGCTCATGGTCACAGAGCCTCCACACACAGGCTCCAGGAGGAAGCTTGAAATGGACAGCAGCCAAGAACAAGCTAACCTACACGATGTGGGCTAAGACCGCTTAGCAGCCACCTGCAGGCTCCAAAAGACCATGCTTTAAAATGGAGAAGGAATTCTGGACACCGGCTTTTTTCTTGGGTTTGGTGAGGACATTTTTGGACTTTTCCCATAGCAGAAAGAGGGATAGTTTTTGAGACAGGAGTACACCATTCTCCCTGGTTGGGCAGCACCTAAATAAACCACTTATCTTTTGTTCTAGCACCTGCCTCATAAGAGGCAGCCCAACCCCTGTTTATGTTTGGTTACAGAGTGAGTGCAAAAAAAAAAAAAGCTTCCTTGACTCCTAAAGTATATTTTGTTAAACATAACTTAAAATTTGAACATTGACCTGAAGTCGTTATAATAAACACCAATAATTACTGTAAGCAACACAGTGGAGCACCAAAAGCACAAGCATTTTGAAATCCTGGGCTCAGTTCTCAAATTCATCAAATTTTCTAGGACTGTCTGAGCCTTGGATTGCTTACTGACCAAATGGGAATAAGAACACATTTTTCAAATGGTTATTGGGATGACTTAGATGATTAACAGCACTCAAAAAAAAAAAAAACTGTCTGTAACAACGCTCTAGAAGACTGGAGTGCTCTCAGAATCTGCAGAGATAAGTGAAATGTCTGCTTGTAGTCTGAACAGCTCCAGGCCCCTGCACCTTTAGAGTCCTCATGCTTGAAGTCTATTATTATTGTCCATTTGTCCAGGTTCTATGCTCACACTATAACTGCTATCATTACGTTAGCCAGTAGTCTTTAACAAGTAAAAAAGGTGTGGTGAGGGTCACAGATACAATAAGTGAATGTTTCTGTATAAAACAGAAAAGAGTCCCAGCCCTGACCAGTGTGGTTCAGTGGGCTGGGCATCCTCCCACAAACCTGGAGGTTGCCAGTTCAACTTCTGATCAGGGCACATGCCCAGGCCATGCCCCCACTTGGGATGTATGAGAGGCAACCAATTGATATTTCTCTCTTGCATCGATGTTTCTCTCCCTGTCTTTCTCCCTCCCTCCCCCTCTCTCTGAAAATAAATCAATAAAATCTTTTTAGAAAAGAGTTCCTCTTTCCCCTGTAAGCAAGAGAAGTAGGTTTTCCTAAATAAAGATGCTCTTGAAGGAAAATGGGGTAAGAAGAGGTGCTATATACTAATTTACACCAATTGGGCCAGTCACAACTGTCCAATTCTTTTTAATAAACATATAAGTAGCCTCAAATAATCAGCAAAACATGTTTGTAGTGAAAATAAGTCTTAGACTGAGTTCAGCCACAAGTTCAAACAAGTATGAGTGAACAGGCATAAATACCACCATGCCACCTGTTACTCTAGACTCTTAAACTCCTTTCTCTTAGTCATTTCAGGCACAGTCATCACTCTGTGTGAAAAATTCACCATTCCAGGTGGATCAGGTCACCCTTTAGTCAAATCAGGAGGCAAGACGCCCCCTTGAGTGGGCCCACTGGAAGTCTCAATCTAGGTGCATTACTCTGAAGATACTAGCTGTTCTACTTGCAAGATTCTTGTATGCACCTTTCATGCAAAGGATGGAGGTACCTACATAACCCCTAATGAGCCACAATGGCCTCACCATTGGAGAATTACTTCTAACATCCAGGTCACTAATTATGAATTCTGTGATTTACATTCATAGCACAATGTTTGAAGAGTTCTTAGTGACCACTTCAGATTGCAGACACCCGCTAAGTTCCTTTTTACATAATGGACCATACCTAGAATAGAAAGTAAACTTGATCACACACATATATTTCACTCTATACTGAAGTATTTTTAAAAAATTACATACTAGTAATGGGAAGGAGAGAGGGGTTATGAATTATTCTTAATTTTGAGTTTCTGGTGGTAAGGAGAATAAAAGGCAGAAACCTCCCAGCCAGGAAATGTACCTCCTGTAGCCTTGGGTGGTGCCCCAGGGCCTTCCATAGACGTTAGAAGTAGCGAGGATTTGGTTTGCACCTTACAGAAGCCACAGAAAGGACAATGGACTGGGAACTGAGCACCAAAGAGCAAATGCATTCCCTGTCAATATTCCTGCTGAAGAATCCGTACAGAGCAGAGGGCAGGTTGCAGCAGCTCCTACTCCAGTTGGGATATACTGTCTGTTGGATTTTGACTCATCTTGGATCCAAATGCAATATAGACAAACTAAGTTACTATTCTAATTTACTTCTTCCAATATGCTTGAAATTTATAAGTTAGAGTAGTCTCTATTGTTTCTTTGTAAAATAGTCTGTATCATTTCTATCTGTCAGTCAATCAATTGGTAGATAGCTAGATGATGAATAGATAGATACATTTTGTTTTTACAACCGTACTTCAATCATTCTGCAGAACAGAATCGCCGAGGGAGACGTTTAAAATTAGACTTGTCCCACAGACATGCTAAATCTGATTCTCTATAGTGGAACCCAAGTATGTATACTCTGGCGGGTTAAAAAGAAGGTAATGTTTGGTTGCTAAAGAACCATGGGAGGACTGCCAGTTTGCAGTAATAATGAACTAAGTTTACAAACCATTTTCCACTGAAAAAAATTATTTAAAATGCTGGATATATTAGAAAATATAAATTACTTAAAAAGCATCAAAAAAGGTAAAAATACAGGTGCCATACAATCCAGTGATTCAACTTTTAGTATTAATATTTATCTGAAGAAAACAAAAACACTAATTTGAAAAGATATATGCACCCCTATGTTCATCGCAACATTATTAGTAATAGTCAAGTTATGAAAACAGCCTATAATATATGTATATCGACAGATAAAATGGATAAAGAAGTTGTGATATACACAGGAAAGTATATAAATATATAAATATTTATATCTATATATAAAATATTATTCAGCAATTAAAAAAGACATCTTGCAATTAGCAACAACATGGATGGACTTAAATGGTATGCTAAGTGACATAAATCAAAGAAAGTCAAACACCACATGATTTCACTTATATATGGAATCTCAAAAAAAGAGAACTCCAAGACAATTGGATAATTAAAACAGAACAGACACATAAATGAGAGAATAAGATGATGGTTGCCAAAGGGGAAGTAGATAGGGGAATGGGGGAAGGAAGCAAGGAAGGAAGGAAGGAAGACAGAATGAGGTACACGGCTCTGTGGGCATAGGAAGCCAGTCTGTGGACAAGCAGCAGGGGCTGACCAAGAAAAAAATAGGTATTTTTGTAGGTAGGTAGATAGATACGCATCAAAGAGCTGACAAGATAATAATAAATGATCAGGTCAATACTTCAGGAAAACAGGAACCTAGAGAAATAAGCAAGCATGGAAGATACCTTTCTACAAGTGCATCTGCCAATTCTGACAAATTTCAAGATTCCTACAGATTTGAACCTTTGTAAGGCCAGCGTCACTAGTAATAGATGACTGAAATAAAATTCCCAGATTGACATAGAGTAGAGATCTAACAGAAAATCACCCTGGCAGAAGCAAATACAGTTTCCTTTTGGAATTCCCAACTTAAATTCAGGGTAAAGGTAAAATAGAATAGATTTGCAGCCCAGACTGAAGGCCCACCAAAGAAACTCAAGCCTTGAATTTGGTTGGTGCTAGACTCCAGGTATCTCCTAGTGCCTGGCAGAAACAAAGAGAAATTCTCTCTGAAGGAAAGTCTTTGCATTCCAGAATTCACTCATGTGACTATTCAAATAAAGTGCTTCATCAAAAGACATCATAAATAAGGGGAAAAGGCAAGCCACCCAATATGAGAAGAATCTGCAGCACACATAACAAAGGACTAGTATCCAGAATATAAAGAGACCTATGTAAGATTTATATAGGCACTTCACAAAAAAAGAAAGCCCATTTTGTAAATAAATAAATGAAAAGGTGCTTGACTTCAATAATAATCAAGGAAATACAAAATTAAGCCACAAATAAAGACACTAAACACCCTCCTTATTGAACTTGGGAATGCAACATATTTTGGAGATATAAAAAATATATTCAGCATAAATATAAATTTCAAAATTAAAATATACTAGAAAGCATGTACCCTTTTCTCTTAAAGTGGAAAGTCACACATGCTACAGAAGTTCCACTCCAAGGTATACATCCTACAAAAACTCAAGAAGAGGAAACATCAGGGGCATATACAATAATGTTCTTGACAGCCCTGTTCTTAATACACCAAACTGGAAACAACCCCAAATTCCACCAAGAGTAGAATGGATAAATTGTGGTACAGACACACAATAGAATATTTTATCGCAATGAGAATAAACAAACAACTATATTCCCAGCCAGGGTACATGCCTGGGTTGCAGGCCATAACCCCCAGCAACCGCACACTGACGTTTCTGTCTCTCTCTCTCTCTCTCTCTCTCTCTCTCTCTCTATCTCCCTCCCTTCCCTCTCTAAAAATAAATAAATAAAATCTTTAAAAATAAATAAATAAAAGAGTAGCAATTGTATTTAAAAAAAACAACTATAAATAATAATATAAATAATCATCATAGTGCATATAAAAAATAAAGTACATATGGTACAATTACATAAAAGTCAAAAACAGGTACCCAACAATATTGTTTCTGCATGCATACATAGTGGTGATGTTTTTAAGAAAGGAAAGGAATTAGGGAGTGAGGGAGGTTACAACTGGGAATGGATACAGGGGAGACCAGCCATGTTCTTTTCCTTGACTTGTTTGAGATGACTACAAGAATTGTGCTTCACAGTAATTCATTAAACCATACTCCCAACTTTGTGGACTTTGCTGGTTGCATGTTATATTTCCCAATAAAAATGTTTGAAAAAACAGATGAAAAAAGAGGAGCAATAAAAAGAAGTAAGAAGAGGAAAGAGAAGAGAATTAGGAGGAGAAAAAGGAAGAGGGGGAAGTAGAAGACAGGAGAAACAACACTGAGTTTAATCCCAAATTCCACAAGACAAGTGATCATATCTTTTCCTGAGAGAACAATGTCAGGTCAGTTCTTACATACAGTATATTTCAGTAAACCCTCTCTGCTGTTCACTGTAGTCTTCATTTTGCTATTGCCCTGACTTTTGGTTCTCTTTGATAGCTTTCTCAGCCAATAAAAAACTATAACAATACATCCTAAAATAAGTATTCTAAGAGCAGGAAATACGGGTAGGATCCAATAGGGGTGACGCTTGCTCAATACAATTATGGCTACATTTAATCTTTTTTATAAAGGTTTTGTTTATTTATTTTTAAAGGTAAAGGGAGGGAAAAACAGACAGAGAGAGACATTGATATGAGAGAGAAACATCGATCCGTTGCCTCTTATAAACGTCCATACCTGTGTTGGGATCGGTAACCCAGGCCTGTGTCCCCGTCTGGAATTGAACCAAAGACCCTTTGCTTTACAGGACAATCAATGCCCAACCAATGAACCATTCAGGGCAATGGCTTCATTTAATCTTATAGACATCATCCTTACAAGTATGATAACTACCTTAACTATGGCTTCCTTTTCATGGGTACTGTCCAGGAATCTCACTAATGCTGAACAATGTTGACAATATGATAACCAATGTCATGCTCCCAGATGTAAGAAGAGGAAGTATGTAACTTTCCTCTCTTCAACATCAGCAGAAGCACTACCTGTACCTTGTAAGTGCTACCTGTCCCCTTTATAGGTATACTCACACAAATATGTTCTTAAATACTTTTTTAAAACATAGTTGGAAAATGTGGCTGCGAAACATAATTCATGACTTCTGACAGATTTTAAGATAACATTTTAGGAGCCAAAGAATGTGATTCTTTTAAATTGGAAATTCAGTTTAGAATTTAAGATTATAGGTGTTTGGAGGGTAGAGGAAGAAACAAAAAAAAATTTATATTATAACATTTGTTCAACACACTGCACATTCTTTGGATCACTTTGGTATCACTCAATGCCACTGGACTTACAAATGGACTAATTAACCCACTCCTGGCTTAAGGGAGAAATTCTACTTAAGTTTCAGAATTTGTTCCTTTTCCCAAATGAATCATGTTTTACTTAAAACACTCTCCAAAAAATAATGATTTGAATTCTATGTCATGTTTAAATTTTTTAAATTTACTGATATTTAATTTCATATCACTTCTAATTATATACAGCCCCCAGACCTCAGCCCTCAACCCTGACTTGAGTGCTGTCGGGCACTCCTAAATCTTTTCTGCCTCTCCAACAGAAAAGCTGCCAGGAGGATTTTCTGCTCCATATGAGCAGCCTATTCAGTTTCTGGAGGCCTTGTCTGATCCGTCTTCAGAACTCCAATTCTGAGAGAAGTAGTTTCCCAAAACCCACACAATAACGCAACCTGATTCATCTTTGTTGAGTGCTCATCCAGCCTGAAAAACTTCAGCAATGGTGAACTCAACCTCTAATGAGACAGGATCTAAATATGCGTAACTTAAATTTTGAGGAAGTTCTAATTAATTCTTGTCAGTAGTACAGCTGGCCCTTGTTGTTCACTTTGCAGCCATGCAAATATCTCTCTCTATTCTCTCAACCTCATGCAAGTCTATCGTATATATCTAAAGAGGGTTCTATTTTCTTAGTTCCAGGTTAAACAGTACACTTCTTCATGTTTTTCAAAATGCATAGTTTCAGGATCCATCACTGAACTGAATTTCATTTTGTCAATGTTCTCTCCAAAATCAAGTGCTCAAACTGAACATGTTAATTTGTACTTAAACCATGACACTAGAAATGTAACCTGGAATAAAGCCTATTTTTGTCAGTGATGTTATATTATTACTTGAAAATCAGTCAGCAAACCCTTAAGAATCTCTCTCTCTCACTCTCTCGCACAATTATATTTTGTATGTCACTAATTTCAATAAGTTTTATTTTGTTTTACATTTGTATATAATAATATATCACTGTTAATTATAGAAGTTTTCCAGTTGCTTGGAATATTTATCTTTAGTTTTTCAACCAAGAAGTAAATCAGTTAACATTTGATGGGTATCTATTTTTTTGTATTATAAAAAAAAATTGGTTATTTTAAAGGTAAGAAAATAGAGATCCAAAATCTTTAAAATTAACCTGCCTTGGAATCTGTATTCATACCTAGTCTGTGTGACTCCCAAGTCTGTGTCCTACCTCGCTGCCTTTTACTAACTACCCACTACTTCAGATACACGAGATCTGTTCATAAAACATCCAGCCATTGTTAATATAATGGGAACAGTTTGCATAACATCTATGTAACTGGCAGCCAAAGAGAGTGGACTGGAATATGCATGTATGAACAATGATGACTTCACTGTACTAGTCAGTGGGAGAGTAGACTCCAATGAGTGAGCATGTGTACTCTGTGGCAATCACACTCATGACTGAATGTAGAGCAATGAATCAGCATCAAATTTTGTGATAACCTTGAATATCCCTCCACAGAAACTATTTGGATGATTCAGAAGGCCACAGCTATGGGCAACTGGTGATTGGCAGCTTCATCACAACACACCCGCTCATGCATCACGTCTCAGGAGGAATTTTTTTGGCAAAACATCAAATCACTCAGGTGACTCAGCCCCACTACAGTTCAGATTTGGTGCCCTGCGACTTCTGGCTTTTCCCAAAACCAAAATTGCCTTTGAAAGGGAAGAGATTTCAGACCATCAATGAGATTCAGGAAAATATGAGGCAGCTGATGGCAATTGGGAGAACTATGTGAGGTCCCAAACTGCCTACTTTGAAGGGGACTGAGGTGTCATTGTCCTATGTACAGTGTTTTTTGTATCTTGTATCTTCTACAATAAATGTCTCTATATTTCATATTACACAGATGGCTAGATACCTTCTGGACAGACCTCTTGCACAGAATTGCCAAGCAGGCCTCCTAGTCCCTACCCAAGTAACTGATAAACTTATGAATGGGGTGTCCCAAGGATGGAATTTTTGCAACACATCAGAAGAAAACTCCCACAAAAAAGAAGACATACTCTCCCCTTAAATAATAGATTAACTTCCCAACTAAGAACTAAGCTAACCATTCGTAAAGCCCATACTTTTCCATCTACTCTATTAGTCTATAAAAAGGCATTTTGTAAAACAAGCTAGACTCATCGCATACACAAAGATCCCCAATCCAGTAACTTTAAAAAGAGATGTCAAATGTTAAAAAATAAACTGAAGCATACTAAAAATTTTAAGTTTATTTGAGCAAAAAATCCATTGGAATAAGGCAATACCAAATTATAAGTGATTAGAAGTGCTCCACCAACAGGAATTAGGGACAAGAGTTTTGTAGAAAAGAGCCAAAAGCAAATCTTTGGCCATGGCATAAATGGTTGCATCATTTGGAAAAGCGTAGTTGGCTGTGATTGGTTGTCCTTAGGTTTTGATTCAGGCTTAGGTTTTGGTTCATTACATAAACTAAATATCTCAATCTAATGATAGATATCTGTCTAATTAATTCAACCCAAGTTAATACAGCATGATTTGTTCTTGGATTCTGGACACCACACCATCTCTTATTAGTAACTGCTACTTTTCTAAGAGTGTGCACATTTTCACAATCTGTTGTGAAATTTGCTAAAGTTTGGGTTTAAATTTAATAATTTATAAATTCTCTTAACCCTTTTGGAAAATTATGTTTAATCTCATAAGTCTTCAGTTCTTTAAATCTTGTAAAGATGACTAATGTTTCCAAGACCCCTATGTGGCAAATCTGAACTAAAGATTTGAACAAAACTCTTTCATTTTCTTAAGAGCTCATTCACTATTTCCACATCTCTTAAGGCATCAAATTCCTGTTAGCCATCTTTGTTCTACCTCTAGAGTCTGAAGTTCTTTCATTTAAAAACAAAAACAAAGATAATAAAAAAAACCACACAAAGACCAGTTCCAGTGGCTCCGTTGGTTGGAGCACTGTCCTGTACACCAAAGGCTATGGTTCCATTCCCCATTCCAGGTCAGGGCACGTACACCTAGGTTACAGGTTTGATCCTTGGTCAGGGAGAGATCAGAGGCAACAGGGTCAATGTTTTTGTCTCACACTGGTGTCTGTCTCTCCCTCTCCCTCTCTCTGTTCCTCTCTCTCCCTTCCTCTCTCTCTAAAATCAATGAAACATATCCTCAGGTGAGTATTAAAAACAAAAAAGATCAAAGCAGAACAATTATTAAGTACATCTGCTTTCTCTCTGTCATCTAGGAACAGCACATAACAGGCCTCAATCTACCTACCTTTTTACACGGTACACTTATTTTTAAACTGGTTCCAAGAGCCTGCTTTTGGGCAATGTTGCGTATTTTAGATTGCTGTATTTTGCCGTGTATAATGCCCACTCACACTTTTGGCCCAAACTTTCAGGAAAAAAATCTTTTTTTAATTTTTAATTCAATCTTTTATTATATATAAAACCAATTATTGTATTCCAGGGTACTATTTTGCACATGGATATTGTACTGCTTTCTAGAGTGATGCTTTTAGTGCATAAGCATAATCATACATGGCAAAATATGGTACTCTATGTTTTACATTTTCTGAAGCCAGTTTTAAAAAATATTGGCCCTCTATTACAACCATCCATGGTTACATGTAGTAACCATGATATGTACTATCTTGAATCTGGGAGACCAAGTCACTTGTAATTCCCGAACTCTACATTTCCTTCTGTCCCCCACACCCCAAAATGCTGAACTTGGGCCAAATGTTAGCTGATAAGAAGGAAACTAAAAGCATTACAGTAACTTGTACAAATACCAGGAAATAGCAGCATCAACAGATAAGATTCTTGAGGAGAAAAACAAAAAAAAAAAATGAAGGTCACGGGAGCGCCACACATCACCAACAGGAGAAGCCGAAGCCACACAGGTCTCCAGGACGTGCACCCTTCAGGGACACCAGAGAGTGGCTCCCTCACCCACAGCTCTTTTCTCTCCTATTTTTTATGAATATGGAATATCTGTGTTCCTCAGGGATTTATATAAAATTTTCTTGAAAAAAAGCCCAAACCAACATATTCCTTTATGTGAAAAAAGCAACATTTTACTATCTCAACCAACAACTCACCTGTATATTAAAGAAACTAACAAACTACGTACCATATACACAAATACATAGGGAAACAGTGGTATGGACTATTACATAAGGACATTCATTCATATATGTGCAAACATTCGCACTAACACATTATTATGGTAGACACTGTACATATACCATATAAAACAATACATAATGAGTATAAGATATTATATATTATGTTGCATAATATACAAGTTACAAGACAGAGATCCCACCACTGAACACTGACACCTCAGCTGCACCCCCAACACTTCCAAAGGAAGACACTGCTATCAGGTTATCTAACTGTGTTTTCTTAGGAAACTGGGTTGAATTAGCACAGCTGCAGCCACCACTGACAGAATGGTCAGGGAGGCCCCCACTGCACAAGTCCAAGCCCAAGCCAATCAATCACATTGCACTAAGCTACAAGAAGTCTTAGAAGGGGTTTTCGGTTTCAGTAATGGCTGAGGGCTCTGCCTCAAAAGGTGGGGAACTACCCAAACTACAGGAGAATCCAAAATAATGACAAGATGACTGGATAAAGAGGATATGGTACACATATACAATGGGATATTACTCAGTCATAAAATAAAATGAAATCTCATCATTTGCAACATGGATGGACCAACAGGGTATTATGCTAAGTAAAGTAAATCAAACAAATAAGACAAATATCATATGATTTCACTTATATGTGGAATCTAAAGAACAAAATAAACAAACAAAATAGAAACAGACTCATTGATACAGAGAACAAACTGATATTTCCCAGATGGAAGGGGGGTTGGGAGACTGAGTGAAAAAGGTGAAGGGATTAAGAAGTACAAACTGGCAGTTACAAAGTAGTCATGGGGATGTAAAGTACAGTATGAGGAATACAATCATAATATTATAATAACCACATATGATGCCAGGTGGATACTAGACTTTTCAGGGGGATCATTTGTAAATTATATAAATGTCTAACCACTATGTTGTACACCTGAAACTAATATAAAATAATAATGAATGTCAACTGTAATTGAAAAATAAAAAATAAAATAATGACAAATGTTGACCAACAAGTTAGAGTAGAAACATTATTTTTAAAGTTCATTTTGTACATTATATATTCAGAAATTTCAGTTTACAGGAACACTTCCATAACATAATCATAAAATACACTTTTACTGAAGTAACTTGGCAGGGGAAAAAAGAGCAGACAACATATTCTCCCTAAAGAGTACTTAAAATGAGACAATTATATAATTTGTAAATATTCTCAGAAAATTCACTAATATATGCAATTCACTTTGCTGCCACTTTTACAAAGTTAATGTTTTAGATTCTTTCTGTTTGATTAGCCCCGTTTTTATCAAGAATATCCATCTGGTCCATGCATCCAGCAACATAGCAGGTGGGTTCATATATGTTACCATGTTTACTTTAACAGCTTAACTAAGGTACGCATGATGTACTAATAACTACAAACATTTACAGTGAGCAATTTGCTTGTTTTTATACATCTGAACACATTATTGAAATCAACACCAAAGTGCATATTAATATATGCTTCATCACAAAGTAACTGCTAAGAACTGAATGTTTGTGTCCCCCACAAAATTCATATGCTGAAACCCTAATCCCCAGTGCGATGGTATTAGAGTGTGGGGTCAATGGGAGGCAATTTGTTACAAAAGTGAAGCCAGCATGAAAGGGATTCGTGCCCTTAGAAGAAGAGACACAAGAGGTGATCTTTCTCTCCACCATGTGAAGATACAGCAAAAAGGTGCTATCTGCTGCACCACAATCTCAAACCTCCCACCCCCCACAACTGTGAAAAATTTTTGTTGTTTAAGCCATCTGGTCTACGGTATTCTGTTACAGAGCCAAAGTGGCTAAGACAGAAACATGCACACTACCTCTCATGCTCCTCTGTAATCCTGCCCTTCGCTCCTCCCCACCCCGTGACTCCAGACAACCACTGATCTACTCTTTTGCACTATATATTAGGTTGTACTTTCTGACATGTTCCATAAGTAGAATTACCCATTATGTATATTGTGTATGTAGCATCTTTTACTCAATGTAATTATTTTGACATCCATCTATGTTGTACCATATGCCAAAACTCCCTTCCTTTTTATTACCAAGTATTATTCCATTGTACAGATACACCACAGTTTGTTTACACATTCACCTGGTGATGGGCATCTGGGTTATTTTCATTTTGAGGCTAATGCAAAAAAAGCACTTATAAATATTTGTAAATAATTCTTAGTATTAACATCATACAAAGGTACATTAAATTTCTCTTGGGTAAATACTGCAGAGTGGAATAGCTTAAGTATATATAAGGTATTTGTTCAACTCTTTAAGAAATTGCCAAGTTGTTTTCCAAAATGGTTATGGCATTTTATCTTCCCACCAGCTCCTTCCTCACCAATACTGGGTATGGTAAATCAATTAAATTTTAGCCATTTTTAGTAGTGTTTCTTATTTAATTTTCAGGCTATGAAAAAAACATATATAATCTCCATGTTACAGATCAGAAAAGTGAAGTTCCACCCATGTTTTCCTCCTAATGAGATAAATTACAAAAAGTCTCTTGAAAGTACACAAAATTGTTATAATAAAAAAATTAAGCCCTGGCTGGCATAGCTCAGTGGATTGAGCGCAGGCTGTGAACCAAAGTGTCGCAGGTTCGATTCCCAGTCAGGGCATATGCCTGGGTTGCAGGCCATGACCCCCAGCAACCACACACTGATGTTTCTCTCTCTCTCTTTCTCTCTCTCTTCCCTCTCTAAAAATAAATAAATAAGATATTTTTAAAAAATAAAATAAAAAATTAACAAATTAAAAATGTCAAAATTCTATGTTATTTGAAATGATAATTGAACTATCATATTATAGATTTAAGTCACTGAAAAATAAGATAACAAGTGAGTTTAAATTCCAAGCACAGACCAGAGCATAAAATAGCATTAAAATGAAACATCTTTTACAAGGTCAGAATGTCCGAATTTTGTACTGCAATCCTACAGGATTAGGCAGGATTAGACACCTTCTTAGTAAAGTTACTAACTCTTAGTATTATTATGAATGGCTCACATATCAATTTATCTCAAATGTTATTATGAGAAATTCCTTTCTAGAAAAGAATATTATTCAATATTTAAAGTTTCCAAAGCCAACACTTGACACAATTTGATCTTGTGAAATTTCAACCACGATGCTGACATTTAATGATCCTGATACATAAATCCAAAAAAAATGGAGAGAAAATTATTTCGCCATCTTAGTGACAGCAGCGGCCAGGAAAATTGCTAAAATGTCATGTGCCAGAATGTGACACTGTTGGAAGAACTCAGGCAAAATGTGAAGGTTTATTATCTACATGGAAACTTGCTGCCCACTCCCAAATACCTGAACACAAAAGTACTTGGAAAGAAAGCAATGACATGATGATGGAAACTAGACAGGAAAAATAATTCAAATTCACTTAGCAAGGTTCTAGTAAAGTAGCCAGTGTGAAAGTGCTGCCAATTTGAAGCCATTGCTTCGAGAAGCCAAACATCCCTCTAATGTCCACTGAATCAAAAGCTATCTAATCGCAACACAAAACACATTCGGAAACTTACGAGAGAATGCAATGGCAATGTAGGGACAGCTACAAATCAGGACCTTTTTTTCAAATCGGATTCTTTTTTAAACACCTCACACTTGTAGCATGGAAAAAAAAATGAAAATCCACAAATTATTAGTGCTGCCACAATTGGGGAAAGTTCTTGTAGTTAAAATAAAAGCAAAATATGCATAAATATACAAGGATAACAAAAGACTATTTTCTGCCTGTAGGAGCACTATAATTTTATTTAAATGGTAGGTGTTTCTGCAGAATAAAAAATGAAATTGCACTTAAAAAGACATCCAATTCTATATCTCATATATAGTAGTCATCTTTAAAATGTTGGCAAGAATAAAAATGCCTACAGGAAAAAGAAAAGCAGCAAACTAGTTTGAAATCATCCAAACTATAATAACCACAGAAACACTTTATCTCTTCACTTTTTTCCCCTTTCAGGTAAATTTAAAATATGTTCTCCTTAAAGAAAAAAAAAGCCACTACCAAGAATTGATTTGTTCTAAGATACTTACACCTAAATCCCACATCCTGTAAAGAATACCACAGCTATCTTTTCAATGTGGGAAAAGTAGGGAGGTAAAAAACACTATTTTGTTTGAACAATTTAGTTTCTTAGAGTTTAACAGGAGTACTGTTCAAAGTAGTCATATTCCTGAACAGTGGGTATATCTGATTTAAATGGGAAGAAATAAATACAAGTTTGGTCTTTTGGTTTGTTTTTGTTTGCTTTTAATTTCTTAAGCTTTGAAAATGAACCTGTTCTCGAGAACTCTTCCATATAACTCTCTTAAAGCAGCGGATTTTAAATATCCACAGCTGCTGTCTAACCACAGAAAATGCGACATAGAATTTAATTATATTTTTTCTTAAACATGGTATTATTTTTATCCCAAGTATAGGTGTATTTTGCATTAATGAGAGAGCTAAAGAAACAATGAAACCAGCAGGCTAAGGAGCACCTTTTCTATGTGGGAATTTGTAATTATTTTCAAGATTGCTCATTACAGTCTCCTTGGAAAAGGTTGATGATCACTTTGTGAACTTCACTAGGCTAACAGCAGAATAGAATCTGATTTGTCTAAAGTATGTCCTGCTAAGGAGATGCCCACACGCTACCAGCCTCAGCCTCTTCCTGAACAGAGCTGTCCTTGGTCACCTCCCACCCACACCCAATCCCATCTTCTCCCCACTCTCTCCCCCACCCCACCCACACACCCCCTTATTAATCTGCTCATGCTGCCACAGCAAAATACCACAGAGTTTGTAGCTACAAACAATAAAAATTTATTTCTCACAGTACTGGAGTCTGGGAAGTCTAAAATCAAGGCACTGGCAAGGTAGGTTTCATTTTGAAGCCTCTCCTCTTGGCTTTTGGTGGTCACCGTCTCTCTGTGTGCTCACGTAGCCTCTTCTTGTGCTCACACTGGATGTAAGGAGGAGAAGGGAGAGAGACAGACAGACAGAGACACAGAGACAGAGACAGAGACAGAGACAGAGAGAAGAGAGAACCTTTCCTAAGAAAAGCAATCATGGACTGTGTTCTAAATTTACTAACATCAGTTGTTCCTTCCATCACAAATTCCAATTGTGGCCACTGTAGATCAAATGTACTGGCAGTGTGCACGTTTCTGCAGTGTATACACTTTAAGTTTGTTTTGTTGCCATAAAATGCAGCTATATTAACAGATACTGTAGTTTAAATCTAACTTGTTAATTTAAGGTTAGTATGCTGATTTTTAAAAGGGGGGCTCAGGATTTTGAAGTTATTTGAGTGTTTTCAAGTTTTAAATTTCTTCATACAAAACAAGGACTATGATTTATAATACATATTATGTTATACAGCAAAGTATACCATAGTATATAAAATTATTGTATTCCTTTTTAAAGTAGAAATATGCAAAATTATTATAACTAGAAATTTAGATTAGTGAAGACATCCTTTACAGTAAATAAAATTTCAAATTATTAGGGAGGCTTTGGTTGGCCCTGCTCCTTTCATTCTTCTTCTACATCCAGACTTAGATATTTATAATCATTGCACAGAAACAATATAGCATGCTGACTTATTTATTTAAAATGAAGTTGTTCCATATTCATAATTATATATATTATATTACATATAAGTGTATATTATATTATTATTTTCTATTCTATTATTATATATTCATAATTAATATAAAAATTGATGATCTCTTTCTCTCTGGTTTTGTCTCTGCCACTGTATTTTATTTTGGGATTATTTTCTTGTGAATAAGTCTCAGAATTAAAAGCTAAATGGTAGAGTCAGAGGTATAATCACAGTTGTAACCATCCCAATACACTGATAAATTCTTCCAATTTATCACACTAGCAGCAGTATGTGACTTCACACACATCCCTACAGATTCACCTAAAGTGGACTTACGATTTTAATTATTTAATCATTTGATAGGTAATAGTACACACCACATGCCAGTTTAATATATATTTCTGTAATATCACTAAAATAAACATTTTTCTTTTCAAATTTGTATTTTAATTTATATGAAGTTATTTCGTTCTCTGAACATTTGTCCTTTAAATAGCACTCTTACTCATTTTCATTAATTCTGCAAATGACATCAGTGTCAAATTCTAGTCACCAAATGTATCAATAGTTCATATTATTAAATTTACTGAGATTCTATATTTAAATGGTCAGAAAATATCACCCCTAAATCATTTTGCCTCTGTCTGTTTTTATATTTCCTTCTACCTCTATGTGTTTTAGATATACTGTTTATGTACATATATTTATTACTTTTACTCTATTTCTATATTAAATGCCGCTCTTCAATCACAGGAGAGATAAGGAAAGTTCACCTGCCTCTGTACTCTCACCTCAAGCTCACTACATCGTTCGCTCAGTAACTCACAGCCTCATTGCATTCTCACATGGCTTTCACAGGATAATCTAAGAAACATTTCTGGAATCTTCAATTTAACTTTGTATTGTCTTCCACAGGAGTAGCACTGGTATAACTTAGAGGATGAGTAAACATTTTGGTGACTCAAAGGTTGGAATAAAGCAGTCCGAAACTTCTTTCAAGTCACAGTAATTTTCTAGTAGGAAATAACAGCAAAACTGGCCAATCGGGAATAATGATAAACACAGTAATTTGGAATATTTGAAAACTCCATGTGCTGAAATAATTATTTAAGACACTTAACAAAACACAAATGTTCTAGGATGCTCAACATTTAACTTCAGACATTTCTAAGCCTCAAAACACAGGAAGTCTTCTGCATAATTTAGTTATAAAATTCATCTTCTCAACTTGTTTAAAACAGTTAACTTTTATTGACAGACAAGCAAAAAGTACATTTACCAAGGAAAGTAAGACAAACATAATTTACTAACATCATTTTAAATGTGTTAGCTGGTTGTATTAGTATATATGTGTTTCTTAATTATACATGCTATACTCTTTCATCTATTGATATATAAATAACAGTGCTATGTATATTTGTAACACTCTTCTAAATAAGCAAAAGACTTCTCTGGCTAAATGATATCTCCCAATAGAATTACATGGCATATTATGTTGGCATGAATTAATTTGTTAGGTAAATAGCCTTAAATATGAAATAGTAATCAACAAGTATGCATGAAGATCATTTAAATGTGTATGATGTGCTCTCCTGAATTAGGAGATGAGTCTAGTTTGTCTATCTGAAATTAAATTCCCTTACTCTTGAATATGGAAATTAGAATGAATGTTTAATTATAACAATATCAAAGTTTTAAAACTCCCTTCTTTACTTATCATCTTATACACAGCTTTATCTTTTTGGTGGAAGATGCAAAACTGGTCTATTAAAATTTTGGGATATAAAAACCAAAAATTCCTGTAACTTCTACAATAGGAAAATTGAATGTTTGAGAGAGGGTTCTGAACTGATGATATTAATTTGGCAGTTACCAGCCTACAAATGATACTTAATGTCACTGTAACCAAAAGCAGGTCTGGCTGCCTGCTGCTACAAAAGCCAATGCTTAAGAGGCAGGTGCTGATGTAAATAAAGAAAAGTAGTTTATTTGCAGACACTGGCCACCTGGAAGATGGGGGACTCATGTCTCAAAACCCATGTCCACCTCTCATTGGAGGCAAAGGTTTTTTATAAGGTCGGAGAAGGGAACAGAACAAAGAGATTAAGGATGCGGGTTGCAAAACTCTCTACATGCAAGCAAGCACAGTCCATTCCAGTAAGGCAAGTGATGGTATGGTGTGCATCATCCTGGTTTAGTCATCCTGGCTTCACATCATCCTGGCTTCACAGTTGAAGGTCAGCAAATATCCTGGAGCTAGGATACTTGAAGGTCAGGGTCTGTATTTTTTGAAGTTAGTTCCTCAGGCTCTTATGGAAACATACTGTTCATCTACAAGCTACATATTAGTCAGAGTCAGCATTAAGAGAAACAATGTCAAAAGAATAGTGGGGTGGACCCCCACACACACACACCATTCTTCCCACTGTTACAACTTTCCACTCTTACATCATGAGACCGAATGCAGTCCCCAATGAGTGCAAATAAAGAAGAAAAGAGGACTAAGCACTGATTGCTTGGCTACTGCAGCCATAGAGAGAGATTTGGAAAAAGAGGTGGAAGGAACAAGTGGGTCACAGACACCTGGGAAGGAGCACTGTCTCTTCTGCTCTGGGACAGGTCAGGTAAGACGCCCAAATACCAGCAGGTATAGAAACCTGGAGGTCACTGTTGAACCTCATCAGAATTCTGGTGGAGTGGTGGGGCAAAAGTCTGATTTAAAGCATGTTTAAGAGACGATTAAAGGAGAAGCAGAGAAAAGTATAAACTTGCTGTGTCTCATTTGCCAAGGGAAAACAAAGAATGGCTACTGAGGCAAGAGAAGTGAAGAGGCAAGGCAGGGTTTTGGTTTTGCTTTGTTTTTTTTTTTTTGACAGTTGAAAATCATAACAATTAATTCTTTAGAAAGTTTCCAGACAACACATCCCCTTAATCCAATGTAAAGCTCTAATGAAGAAGAGCATTTAAAAAATGATGACTGGGGCTAACTTTAGGAAAACATTTTTGTCTAGAAAACTGCAGACCCTCAATTAGGCCAGTCCAATTTTCAAAGTGGTTAATATTTACAAAAATTCTAATCACATAAAAAAAGCAACAGTCAAGTGCTCTTTTCCCTTTCATAGGTGATCCTGGGGTAATGGGAAATCCCGTGAGGGACACTGTCCCCAGAACCTGTACAAAAGCAAATCTGTATCAGATGGTCTTTCAGGGAAGGTATTAACATGCCTTGCAAACAAATTGTATTTAAGTGACAAATTAAAATGTCTTTGATGTTGATTGGTCATATGTAGTATATTTAATTCAGTAAAATAGGACTGTAGGGATGAGTTATTATCACCAGTTCAATTTAATGTTTAAAATTTTTATTTATTGGTTTTAGAGAGTGAGGGAGAGAGGAAAGAAGGGGGAGAGAGACACATCGGTTGGCTGTCCCACCCATCAACACATCCATTGGCTGACTTCTGCATGTGCCCAGACCGAACCTGCAACCTTGGTACACCAGGACAACTCAGCTCCAACCACCTGACCTACTCAGTTAGGGCTCAATCTGATGTATAAAATGTATTTTGGAAGTAATGGTTTAAGTGTCTTCCTACAGTATCAGAATTGTATCAGTATCATAAAGCATCATATCATATTGGTTAAATATGTAACTATGAGCTGATCCTGTCCTAGCCACACCTTTACAACTTGTCACCAAGTAGTAGCAATGTTGCTCAAAACACCTAAAACTTACATGAAAGAGGCTACTTGGCACTGACCATACTGAGTAACTGATTCAAACTCCCCATGGTGGGGGCCACAGTGAATTGGTGCAGGCTGTGTCCCACTGAGCCAGGCAATCTCAGAGCACATCACTGATGAAGAGACACACACCTGGGAGGAACAGCCACCCACCTTAGCTTTCCTGCTCTCCCTCTCCAGTGTGCCCAGGAACCATGATATAGGCAGCAAACCAAAAAGCACACAGATTGCAACTGCACTATTGTTCACTTTGTATTTCTTTGCAAAAAGAATACACAACTTTGAGGCAATCACTAGCTAATACCAAAATCCAGGCGACATATAGAAGAAATAATATCTCACAGTAAAATTTAGGCTGAACTCAACCAATACATACCAGTAACAGAGACATTCAATCAGGTACAATGGTAAGTTCAGAACTAATCATCAATTTTACCACGTATTTATACTCAAGGCATTCCAGAAACCATCATGAAGATATATCTCTCCACACTTAAATAGAAAGGATTGTCTTCAGATAATTTCCAAGTTGTTATGAAAATGTCAACAGAAACTTTAACAATTAAAATGGACAAATATCAGCTTTCCTCTTGTGAAAAATTTTGTCTTGAAAGACATATCTGAAATGAAATTTTACCCAAGTAATTTTTTTTCTTTGAGAATTGCACTTTTCTGAAAGCAATATGCAGTTCCACGCAGATCCGCCCACTTCCCACTGCTGTTCAGGCTCATGGAGCAGAAGCACCACCAAAATACACATACATATTCATAAGCTGTCTGAAGCATTAATTCCACACATGGCAATGTACACTTGCATCTGTGGTTGGAGCTTCTAATTTGCAAAAGCAAATATAATGTGTCTAAAAATCTTGATGAGTGAGTGAGTCTTTTAAATTCAAGCCTGGAACATTAGGGATCTACATATACATAATTTCAAGTAGCAATAGACTTAAGTTTTCTGACTACCTAATATAATTCTCTCCAAGTCAGAGTGTCACTATATGAATATGATTATTGCCAATGCTAATTTCTCTAATTTGCTTTTTATATTTATTTCAGGTTATAAATATTCATAACCAAAGTCCTCTGGTAGCGTCCCCTTCCACTAGTCTAAATTCAATTCTACTTGCTAGAATATAAATCTATTTTCTCCCATGCTAACTTATGAAACAGCTAAGGAAAGCAGCTTATAATATCTTTTCAAAATAAAGAAAAAACAGCCTTTGTTTTTTTAAGTGTACAATGGTCTGGCTGTTGAAACAATGACAATAAAATATTCAAATTATCTCCCATATCAGTGATTCTTTTTAATTTCTTCCTGTCTCCTTCTTTTTTCTTTTTCATAATAATCTCACCAGTAGTTGAGCGGATCTTCTTCCTCTGCCTCTGAGTTCTAATTTTGCTTCAGTAGCTAGAAATAGCAGCTTTCCCCTTACCTCTCTTTCTTGAGTGGGGGTACCTCCATGATGAGGCAGCTGTTTACGCCAAGAAAATCCCTGGTGTGCTAATTCAGGACTTCTAAGCACAGAAATTTGCACATAAGTATTTGACAAATAAAGAATTAAAAGACTAGCATCAACCTAAAAGTACATACACAGTGTGCAAGATTTGCTAATTTCTTGGCAAATTTCAACATGACAGAAATAATTAAAAGGTGAAAGCCCCAATTAAACAAGTAATTGTTTTAACAGTGGTTAAAGATGTGACAGGTTAATGAAATGATTTTGTAAATTTTGGTGAAAGAAAACAAATTGCATCTCCACTATTATTTTGAAAAAGATGACAAATTGCTTTGCTTGAATTTTGATTTTTTGTTTATTTGTGTTGATTTTATTAATCATGTCAGTGGTTCAAAACAGACACCTAAAAATGCTCAGGGTTTCCTGAGGAAAGCCTATTGCCATATTTGGAGTTTTGTTGTTTCATAGCACATATTTACTTTTACTAAAAAGGCTGCAGTTGCAAGAATTAAAACTGTTTATTAAAGAATCTTGGAAATGAACACGAAATGTTTAGAAGCCCAACAGCTTCTCTGGCAAAACTGCACTCTCTCACAGAGCGTCTCTGCAGGAGGCTGTTTAACTACAAACAACCGTACTACCCAGGAACTCCTAATCTATTTGCAGGACATTCTCATATTTGTAGGTTCTGTATTTGAGAATTCACCTACTGGGCTAAAATGTATTTGTAGCCCAGAAATCAACATTTTAGGTGCTTTTGAAGTCATCCACAGACATTTTGGCTTCACTCACAGGCATTTTAGGGTCATTCACAGATGGCCAAAATGTCTAAATGTCACCATGCACATCCCCAGTGGTGCTCTGCCTTGTTTCAGCTCTCATACTGTAAAAAGTATACTTTTCTCATTCTATTTGGCACCACATTTGGGGTTTTTTTTTTTGGCATTTTCCGCTTCTTATTGGTGATTCTGCTATTTAAAAATGACCCAAGCACAGTGCTGGAGTGCTGCCTAGTGTTTCTGAATGTAAGAAGGCTGTGATGGGTGTTACAGAAAGAATATGTGGGTTAGATAAGATTCATTCAGACATAAACTACAGTCCATCAGTCAAGGTGTCTTTAAACGGAAACACACATAAACACAATTATCTATTGAACACATGACCCAAATGCGCTCACAGGAACCAACCCCATGTACTTCCTCTAAGAGCAATGGTCTGATATGTGCTAATTCCATGTTCAAAGTGTCTGTGGAGAGAACACAACTACTGCCAACTGTATTTCCAAACCACTGGGACATATCCCTCAGGAACACACCATTCCTCAGGTGAGGCAGCACTGAGTAAAACAGCCTTCACATTAGTTTAAAACTGTTCCTAGATTTTGTCTGTTTCTATTTAACATAAATCTGCATGTTAGACCACTGGCTTTATTAGAGTGTTATCTCTGATTTACAGAAAACAAAAAAAAACTTAATTTCTATGGATTGACCATGACTTTGGGTGTAACAATGAATTTATTTTTCTACTGTAATTCAGATTCCTAAAAACTTCTCTTTTTCCTTTCCAGCATCTTCTTATTTGGAAAGACCATGTTTCAGGAAAATATTTGACTTGCTCTACCTCATAACCCCCTAAAAAATTATGAACATACAAACTACATTTAGACAGATGCCAACTTCAAAGAGGAGGGAAGAAAACTAGGGCTTGTGCTTGTTGTTGTTGTTGTTGTTGCTGGACTGTCTTTACGACAAAAACATCTTCAGCAATTTTATAAAATCCTCCCCAGACAGTCATCACATGAATATCTTTAGGTTTCAGCCCTCTACTTCAGTCACTTAGGGGAACAATCTGATCGATCATCATCCCTTTACTTCCCTCTCCACTTTCTCCCTGTTGGTACCAGGATAATACCGCTGGTATCAATCTTCCCTATTTAAAAGAATTACTATAAAGATTTTAAATTCAAAATATTGTTTTAAGATAATGGAAGAATCACTGTTTTGTATAATACTTTTGACTTTTTAATTGTCAGAACCTGTATCAATCAGCCAATCAATCTTTGTTTCTTTCTTTCTTCCAGAGAAAGAGAACCCAAATGTGTGTGTGTGTCTGTCTGTGTGTGTGTGAATGGCTCACATGACTGTGAAAGTTGACAAGTCCAAAACCAGCCAAGCTGGAAACTCAGGCATGAGTAGATGGTAGTCTTGAGACAAAATTTCTTCTCAGTTTTTGCTCTTAAGGCCTTCAACTGATCAGAGGAAGCTCCCTACATTATTAAAGTCAGCTAATTGTAGATGTAAACCAAAACTTCAAAATGCTTTCACAACATTCAGATTAGTGTTTAACTAACAACTAGGTACTATAGCCTAGCCAAGATGGCACACATAACTAACCATTACAGTAGCTGAAACCTACAGCTGCCCCCAGTGAACAACGATAAGAGGAAAAAATAACACACTAAGCCAACAGTTCTGGCCTTAAATCTCAGCTATTTCACTAAACTGTGTTGTTTTAAGAGTCACTTTTCTTTTCTGAAATATCAATACGCTTATTGGAAGGAAAGAAAGAAAAATGAAGGGGCGAGAAGAAAGTTGTATTAACATTCACTTTTTCAGGGTACTGCATGGATTTGATGAAGAGCTTAGGGCAGTCAATGGTAGTACTGTTATTACAGCCTATGTCTTTAATACTGTATCACAAAACACATGTGATAATTGTGGCATGTGATAATTGTTTCATAAATTGTTTCTTCCTTCTTATAAAGAAGGAAGAAAGAAACAAAGAAGGAAGGATGGGAAAAAATTAAGAAAAATAGGTAAATGAAGGAATGAATGTCAAAGTTCACTTCAGGGAAGAACCAAACAAAGCCACTATACTTGAGACTACAGAAAAAAACAAATGAGAATAAAAAAACAGCCCCTTCTCTCAAGCAATTTAGACTGACTAGAAGTAAATAAGGCCAGTTTGCAAATAAGCATAATACAAATATATAAAGTAAGAGATACAGAAGTGCATACACCTAATACATGAAGCAATTTCAGAATTCGGGCATATGGTCAAACAGAAGGCACATTCTGAGACGATGAAGGGCCAAAACCAAACACACAATGTATGAACCATTCAAAGACACCACAATAGATGGGTCTAAATGTGGTTGTGTAGACCTGAATTAGCTTACAAATTAATTGATAACGATTGAGTGTTGCTAAATTTAGAACAAGGTAACAAAGCAACATCTTTATAATGACACTATTGAAATGGAATATGTGAAGAAGAACTGTAATTCAGTCAGTTGGGCTGATGGGTAAGAGATTAGAACCTGAAGATCCACTCATGTGTATATCAAATTATCCAAGGAAAATAACCTTATCAGGTGACCCAATAAGGTAATGAGGTTTTCCCATAACCTAGATGGAATATCCTTCAAGACCAAACAATTCCTTATGTTTCAATTCTGGGCCAATTTAGCAACTTTCCAGCTGATTCTATCTCACAGGTTATCTTGCTTTGGAAAGGCAATACCCTACACCAGCACATCACTCACTCCCTGGAAATTAGTAAATAGGCATTCTCATTCATGGAGGTATTTTCTGTGAGCTTTATTAATAGGCGTTTGTTTTCCAGGAAATACAGCAACTCTGGTTAGGAGAAAAAAATAAAATTTTTGGAGCTTAAAATTTGAGAACCAGAAATTGCAACTCAATGAAACAGTCACGTGCTAGGTAGGTCAGCTCACCAGGCCAGGCCTGACTGCCCTCTCTCCGCTCCTCCCCCATGTTGCTCAGACCTGTGTGTTGAGGGTTAAAGGGTCTAGAAGCTTCAGAAAAAAAAGAGAGGGTAAGAAGTACTCTAATGAGCAGAGATTGTGAGTAGAAGATTCCAGATGAAGTGAAAAAACACAGCTAAGGTTCAAAAATGGGGAGACACTTTGAACATATTAATCAGAATAGTCTAATTTTGATGTTCATACATAGGAAGACTGAACAAGGAGACTGTTAAGGCAAACTGGCCATTTGGAGCACTTTAAGTGGCCACATTAGAAAATGTTTTTTGTAAATTTTACTGGCAATGGGAAGCCACCAAGTTTTTATTTTTTTTTTGAGTCATTGACTATACAAATTGTAATTGTATTATAGTATAATTAACTTGTTAAGAGATTGTAGATATTGCTGAGTAGGGCGTGACTAGTCCTTGGAGTTTACTACAACAGTCTATGCATTAGGAGGTAGTAATAAAAGTTGTTGGGATAAAAACAGAGGATGTGAGGGTGAGACAGAAAGACAGGACAATCACTGCAATTCTCTGACTGAGTGTGGAAGGTGAGGGACCCAGAAAGGTGGATGTGTACTCTAAGGTTAGGGATTCAGAGTACAATAGTGCCACTAAGAGAAATACACATGCCAAGGGGAAAAGTAGATATAGGGTAACAGGAAAGACAAAAAGGCTGGATTTAGACAATTTGAATGTGGCCTTAAAAATGAACCCAGGAGCAGATGTTAAAGTGATATTAAGATCAAGTAGTTTTCATTGTGTAAATGTGTCAAAGTTTTATTAACTCATCTACTGATGAACACTTGGGCTGCTTCCCAATCTTATCAATTGTAAATAACGCTGCAATGAACACAGGGGTGCATATATTATTTCAAATTAGTGTTTTGGGTTTATTTGGATAAATTCCCAGAAGTGGGATTACTGGGTCATAAGGCAGTTCCATGTTTAAATTTTTGGGGTAACTCCATTCTGCTTTCCACCGTGGCTGCACCAGTCTGCATTGCCACTAGAATTCCCTTTCTCTGCATCCTCACTGGTACTTGTTGTTTGTTGACTTATTGATGGTAGCCATTCTGATAAGTGTGAGGTGATATCTCATTGTGGCTTTACCCTTTGAGAGAGTATGGATGGACCTGGAGAGCATTATGCTAAGTGAAATAAGCCAGTGAGAGAAAGACAAATACCATGATTTCACTCACATGTGGCAACTAACAAACAAAATGAACTAACAAGTAAAATAGAGACAGACTCAGATAGAAAGCAGATGACAGCTGTCAGTAGAGGGGGGATGAGGCTAGAGGGCTGGGTAAGGGGGTGGAGAGATGGAGCAAAAAAATAAAAAGAGAGAAAAAAACTCATGGACACAGACAACAGTATGGTCATTGCCAGGAGGGGGAGAGGGAAGGAGGGGGAAGAAGGGAAAGGAGCGTACGGGGGGGACAAGTGGTGATGGATGGAAACCTGGCTTGGGGTGTTGAACACTCAATACAGTATACAACAATGTGTTGTGGAATTGTGTACCTGAAACTATAGAATTTTGTTAATCAATGTCACCCCAATAAATTTAATAAAAAAGGAAAATAGCAATATTAAGAGATTCAAACTGATAATGTAAAATGATGTTCAAAATTTATAGAACAAGTTAAAAAAACAGCAAATGTGAACACATATACAAGTATTAAGGAGAAAAAAAAGAACATCAAAATATAAAATACACTAATCATCTCTGAAAGTTTCCTTCAGAAAAATTCAGAAAATTGGATATATATAAAAATATATAATCTAAAGGTAAAATCAAAATGAAATAACAGCCTTTTCAGTAGTGACAGAGCAAGGAGGAAAAGCTGACACTAAATATTAAGCAATTCTTCTTATATAGTATGAATATTTTTCTGAGTGAAAATAAGACAAGATATATTTACATATAACGATACAGATCTCTTATTTTTAATGCAAGCTGAATCTCAATTTCTCTACCAATTGCTTTCATTTTATACTCATGCTCTGCAAGTTTAATAATGTAATAAGGCACATAATGAAGGCCTACCAATATATAATATGTAAATTATTGTTAATAAAGATACTGCTTCATCTGTTTCCCCTCAATTAAAAATATTAGTAAGGTAGCCATGAAGAATTTCATTGTAAATCATGGGAAAACTGACTCACAAGTTTTTAAGGACTAAAAAATATTAGAAATATAATATTTTTATTTCACAATTTAAGCAATCTATAATATATTTATAAGTCATGTTTGTTCATGGATGAGCAAACTCAGCAGTCCCCAGATGATAACAAAGGTGCACTAATATTATAGTGTGACATGTGTGATGGATGGTTTTATGTTGCAACCTGGTTAAACTACAGTACCCAGTTATTTAATCAAATACTAATATAAATGTGGTAGGAAATGTGTTTTGTAGATGTGAATAATATCGACAATCAGTTGACTCTAAGAAAAGAAATCACTCTCAATAACCTGGAACCTTGTGCAATGAGTCAAAAGGTCGTAAGAGCAAAATGGAGGTTTCCCTGAGGAGGATGAGATTCTGCCTAGAAACTGAAGTACCAGTTCCTGCTGGCCACTTTTCAGCCTGACAGTCTGCCCCATGGATTTCAGACTCTCCAGTCCCTATGATCAATCACATAAGCCAATTCTTTGAAATAAACTTCTTTACCCTCCCTGCCCTCCCCCACCCTTGCCAACATACACGCGCACACACACATCCTACTAGTTCTGTGTTTCTGGAAAACCCTAACCAATAATACAACATGATAAATGCCACAGCATTATGTGCACACAAGGTAAACAACCTGTGGAGTTAGGGAAGGTTCCAGGGAAGCAACATCACTGGGTGGAGTCGTGAAGCTTTGGCCGCAGGCAGGGAAGGGAGCAAGGAAAGGGGCTATGGTATAATCCAGACAGGGGAACCACCGTGGTGAGAAGTCCAGAGGTTTGGGATGGTGCCAAGTGTTCAGGGAAATGCCAAGTACTTCTCCACAGCAGGAACTCCAGGTACCTGTTGGGAATGGTCAGGAGCTCTGGCCCGATGAGTCATGCTCCATATAGGGGAGAGAGAAGCACTGGGGAATTTTATGTGAGAAAAAGACATATCTGAATTACATTTTAAAAAGACTGCTTTTGTTAGGCAAAGTATGGGAGACAGTCTTGTATTTCTGCTATATCTATGGAGAAGTAGTAAGTGTTATAGAGGCTCAATTTCTATTTTTATTACTAATTACAGATGCAATTGTAAAGAACACATGGTAGCTAAGGGGTCTGAATGAATTAATACACTCCATTCAGTTGTTCATAAATTGAAATCCAATTTAGTAAACTGCCCTTACTCTTCACAGCAAACTAAAGATTTCCCACATGTCCCACCCACCCATAAAGACAGACCTATGCAACTGATGAGGCGACAATCTAACAGCACAACTGTACAAGGTTTACAGGAGTAAATGGTCCAAAGCAAAGTTCTCCAGCTAATAATCTAGCACTTTTGGTCCTTTCCTGACAGTTGACAGAGAGAGCCTTCTGCATGCTGTCTACCCCATAAACGTGTCCGGTGCCTCCCCTTTCTGGAACCTTGTCTCACCCGACAAAGCAATATTTAGAAAACAACAAGAATACCAGACTGTCAGCAAGTACCTTATCAGTACCTGTCCATGTGCTTCTTTCTGCTCCCTTCCCCATTTACAATCCCAACTGAGAAAATGCATCCTGATTTTTAAAGGTGTTACTACAGCAACAAAGTGAACAGTTAAAAAGCAATGAACTTAATCAATGCAAGTCATTGTTGGAAAGATTATCTCATGAGATAAATCTCTCACTGCTAAGATTATTGCTATTTATCCGAAGGTTTCTGAAAAGCTAAGAATCACTGACTGAGGGCTTCAGATCAATGAGATGGGATTTTTTTTTCTTTCTTGCAATGAGCTAAAGCTCCCAGTAGACCTAAGCTACACTTTTAATCATGACATTAATCGATAACAATTACACCCGAGAGAATGCCAACATAGGTTTTCCAGGAAATCTCATAGGGCTTAGAGTGCTATACTTGTAGAAGTAGTCAATACAGTATGTTGTAAAATAGAGTTCAGGTTGGTTTCCTCCTACTTCCCTAGGGAAGAATTTTGGTGCTCTAGACCCAGAAATGTTAGCACACTGCTTCTCAAACGTTGATGTGCTCAAGAATCACCTGGGGATCTTGTTAAAATGCAGATTCTGACTCAGCTGGTCTGGAGTGTGGCCCTGAGATCTGCATTTCTACAAGCTCCCAGGTCATGCCCCAGCTGCTAGTCAGCAGACCACAGCTGAAACAGCAGGATGTCAGAATATATTACCGATTGTCTGGGGAAAGAACAAAAGGCATGTACATTCACTGAGGGATACCTACAAAAGACAGATTCTACTTCTAGATCTTCTACCTCAAACGAACTACCTGGCTTAGAAAATGACTGAGAAAAATGGCAATACTAAACCTACTTTAAAGAGTAGCATTCTCCAAGTGTATTCTGAGGAACCTTTCTTATGAGATATCAATAGGTGTTGTCAGAAAAATAAGATGCTATTAGGAGCATCAATGGTCACACACCGAGTTAAGTAATAAAATGGCAAACATTTGTTCAGCACTTACTAGGTGTAGGGCATTCATCAAAATAATTAATATGGAATAACTCATTTATTCCTCACAGCAACTGTGTGAGGTAGAAACTATATTAGCATCCCCATTTTACAGATATGGAAAAGGAAGCAAGGGGGGGTTCAGTAATTTGCCCAAGGTCACCACTGAGCAGTGGGGTCAGCAGGCTGCCTCGGGAGCACAGACTCTAATCTCTGACACATAAACCCTTTTCAGTGTTGATGGCAGTGTGAATCCCCACAAGGTGATATAAGTACCAGTAAGTTGCCAACAAAGGGGAATATGTAATGGAGAGAAAAAAGAAAAACTTCAAAGTCAGAGCAAGAGATAAGATGTAAACAAGCTGGAGAAGGGATAAATTAGACAATGAAAGCCATGATTTGAGAAAAAAATAGATTTGGAAGCATGGATTTGGGTGATGATGAGGGAGACACCATCCATCCGGACTAAATGCAATGCAGTCTTGGCAAGAGAACACCCAGGAGCGGGGAGCAGTCAGGCTGCCTATCCCACCAACCATGGGGGGACGGACAGGAGCAGTTTACTTCCACCAAACATAGGAAAATAGGCTCAAAGACAACAGTGTCATGATTATTCTTACACTAATTACCTAATTTACAGATTATCTGGGCACCTGCTGGGTCTCTTTCTTCTTCCTACAGGATTGTTTGGACATTTTGCTTCTAATTAACAACTTCCTGAGAGTGAATAGAGAGACAACAAATCAGATTGTGGTTTTTGTTTGCTGTTGCTTCGCTTTTGCTCTTGTTTGGGGATCTTGCAATAGGGTTGGGAGAAGGAGGTTAGGATGTGTAACTCGGGACAAAAATACCTCCTTACTAATCCTACATAAAAATGAACCCTCTTTGTCTGGTTTTCATGCCACTGGAGGAAGAAATATGCTGAGTGGACTCAGTATGAATAAGAAAACAGCCAGCACATGACACAAAGTATACTTCAGGTCAGGCAGAACTATAAACACAGCAGTTGTTTGGTGAGATGAGCATGGGAAAACAGTTCAGACTGTTCAGACAAACATTAAAACAAAAACTGACCACGGGAACTCCTGACATGCAATCTATGTGCAGAGATGCTCAGGGAAAATCTAGCACTAGTGTAAAGAAAAGAAAAACCTTAACTGGAGACAAGGAACCACCTCTGTGGATCCTGAAATAGCCTGTGATATAAATGTAGTTACAAACACCAAAATGAGGGTCCTTTTTCCAAATGAAACAAGAAGTCCTTTGGCCCCCAGGATTGAAATGTGTCATAACATACTTATTCTTCATTGTCACCTACCTCCACTGAGCACTACTGCCTGTTATTTACTGGCACCTCCACTTGTACTGTACTAAGGTGAAGCAATTTAATTTTGTTATGCTACTACTTCAACCTACATTTACAAACTTTTCAAATATCTTAATTTTATCTAAATGTTTTCCATCAGCATGTTCCTTTTTACAAGAATCACTCATTGTTCCAAGACACAAATCATATCCCTTTGAATGCCAGATGAAAACATTTTAGGCCTATTTATGACTGTATTTCAATAGACATGTATACAGATGTAAAACAGCTTCAATGTTATTTTAAAATACACTTTCAATATTTCTCATTGTGTTGACATTATCAAGGCACTTAAGAAAATGTTCCCAGGTGGCAGGCACCTGCTCCGGCTTTGAAACACCAACCTTGAAACCTACAGTCAAGCACCAAAACGGGCAAGGGAGACAAACTATGCATTTCAGCACCTAGCACTTTTGGCAGCTCATTGGAAGTGGTTATTGCCAGCTGGGCATTTTGCCATTTCCTTGAGGCAAAATTAAAGTGGAAGATGCAAGGGTTTTATTGTAATTTTCCACCACATATTTATATCATTATGGGTTTTGTGCTGCTCTAGTCCCCACACTGTCTCACTGAATATATTCTTATTATGTCACTGAAATCTGAAGCAAATATAGGACGATGCAGTGGAAACAAGTGGGCACTGTGTACAGTACACAATTGCTGCAGATAACACCATGCCATCAGAATGGGCTACATAATTTGCAGGGCCCCATACAAGATAAAAATGTGGGACCCCAGCTCAAAAGGCAGAGGGAAAGTTCCATTACAGGTACTAGAATATTAAGATTTTTCCTTTCTTCCGCAGTTTCTTTCTTAAACTGCCAGGGTGGTGTTTATTTGCTCTTCAATGTTGCTATTCCTCAGGCACAGGGACACTGGCATGGGAACACTGACCCTCTAGAGTCCCACCCCACATGCACACAAACTGCCCACACACTAGGTACTGAGTCTGCCCTCCCTCCAGTCACATACAACTAGGGAAGGGAGAGTCAAGTCGGGCATGCCCTCCTACCCACAGGCCCACCACCAACTCATAGCCCACCAGGAGCACTGCAGTCTCTGTGCACAGATGCAATGAGTTAGGTACCTAGCTGAGAGTTGGTGTGGCCGAGAGTTCTGTCCTACTAAGGCATCACTGTGACACTATGGGATGGGGACAGCCATATTCATGTCTTGTCCTGAAACATCCTAGGCTCTTGCTCCAGACCCCAGCACTCCCCTGCCAGGGGCTGCAGACAACTTCAGTTGTGGGGCAGGAATGGGGAGGAAGAGGCCAGGTAGGTCCCAGGGGTCCTAGGAGGTGGGGCAGCGAGCAACGAAGAGCAGAAGCAAACCCTCCCAAGGAGGCAGCCACCGGAGCCACGGCTTCCAGTTCCAGAGCAGACTCCATTATCCCACGAGACTTCACTTACAAAACACAAATTCAAACAGATAACTGAGGATTTCAAGACAGCAAAGTCAGGGCATTAAACCCCAACTGCATGCTCTGGCCCAGGCCCATGAAGCCAGCCCTGATTCATAGAAAGAGCCAAGACCTGTGCTCACTTCTGAAGCATATACACCACAACTGGACAACAGAGCCATTACCATGACCCTTGCACAGGACGACACACAAATTCATCATGTGTTCCACACTTTCATTTTATAGAACTAAGTACAACTAGACATATACACACACAAATGAGTACACATTAGACTGGAGAAATCTTAGTAAAGCTAGGGAAGGTGGACAGTATCAATGTCAGTCAACATCCTAGTGGTGATACTACACTATAGTTTTGCAAAATGTTACCACTAGGAGAAATCGGGTAAACTGCACAAGGAATTTCTCTGTATTACTTCTTACATCTGTGTAATTACAGTCCTAACTTGGTACTCGTCAGCTTCAGAACTCGTCAAACCCTGGACTTGATGCATTATGACAAGAAAAAAGTGTTTCGGCACTGAGTGCTTGCTAGGGACTTGCTGCACTTGCTAGAACTTATGTGAGTCATGATGCCACCTTGCAACAGAAAATGCTTCAGCACTCGTTGCCTGCTGGGTACTTGTCAGTTTTGGCACTCATCAGGCGTTTTAGAATGAATTAACGACGAATACCAAGGTACCAATGAATACTGAAAGTATCTCAATTTTAAAAAAAGATCCAAGGCCTCCTAAATGGACAAAATACAGCATAGAGACAATCATTATCAAAATTCCCTATACCTGGATACATTCAGAACATTAAAAGGGCTACAACTTGACTATATGATGTAAAGGGCTATATGATGTAAAAGGGCTATATGATGTAAAGGAACAATCCCTCAGATAACTAGCTTAAATACAAAATCTGCAATCAGCATGTTAGCCACAATGTGTACTATCAGGAGGAATGTATTTAGCTACTCTTCTTGTTAAAACTTCTTTTATCTACTTAAAATAAAATGAAAACATACAATCTAGAAACTATAAAAATACTCTAGAGACATAAGTGATCTATGCAGAAGCATGCCTTTATTCCCAAAGGGAGAGAAGTACGTGTGAATAGCACAAAATCAATTTTAAAATGCTATGTTCTTGCATCTAAAAAGTTGTCTGTGTATCATTTACAACCAAAAGACATATCTGAGGTAAGTATAGTTACTTAATTTTTATATACAAAAGATGAACATCTCGCCTGTCAGATACTGAAATATCAAAGGATAATAAAGAAAATTTTAATTTTCTAGACTAAATTCCCAAGTAATTGGCCAGATGAGAATTTTATGTTGCTCTTTCAGACTGTGTGAACAAACGCCCAAAGAGGATCAATCCTGTGACACTCCTGGGGAAAGGGTGCAGCCACATCTGTCGGGCCTCACAGGCAGAGACCACTCAAAGGGCACCCAATTCTCCCCCGCCTGCATTAAGTGAGGCAAGAGCTGACACACCCTTGCACCGCAGAACCCACCCTACTGAAAGTACTCAATAGACTCGAGCAATTTTATATACCATGGCACCCTGCCCCCACTCTGACATCTCAAGTCCTTAGCACCAACTCAATAAAATTATGCATCCGACTATTATGTCTTGCTGTCGGACAATGTGCATAGCCAAGATAAACCCACCTTTGCTTCCAGTTAGGATTTTGCAGAGACCTGAAGAACTGATTAAGCAAACAAAGAAGTTTGGGATCCAAATTAATTTTGCCACCGCTAACTCTGTACCTCTGGATAAAACACTGAGCTGTTCATCAGTAAAAATGAAATTTGAATTTCAAAGATGAATGAATATTCATTCACTTTGCGTAATTACATACTAAGGCATTCAAAAATATTTGTTGAATGAAAGACTGAATTAACGAATGGATATGTACAGACTTCTCTCCAACCTGGCTTTTTTCTCTTTACAAGCTAAATTCCCTTTCAGCTTCATTTTAGAGTTAAAATATCAAAGTAAAAGGGGAGGAACCACAAATAAAGCAGCACTTTGCTCACGACCTCACTTGACTGTATGGTGCTGCCCCATACATAATTAATCCCTGTCAGCACCCATCAGATGTGGATATGCCAACAACTCTATGTCAGGATTTGCCAGGTGTGGCAAATTACCGAGTGTTCATCTAGCCAAGCTTGAGCCTGGATGTCTAACAAAAAGCACTTAAGAACCTCCCGAGGCCGGAGAGCAGCGTTGGCTGCCTATCAATGTCTCCATGCTCGTGGTGCCCTAGTTTCATTCTGGCAGTCTCAAGTTCCTATGGATTCCTAGGCTCCTGACTGTGCCCATGCACTAAGGAAATGGACTTGCCCCCATCCCATCTTGGGCCTTCAAGTTCTGAACAGCTCACCTCTGATGTCTGCATGTGCCCTAACCACAGTCTGCACACCTGCTTTCAATACACTTTCTCAAAGGTATATTCAAAGCCCTCTCCACTTGGCACAGGCTCGGGGCCCAGGCTGGCTGTGTGCCCGTCGCAGTGATTCCCTGCTGCCTCCATTCCTGGCACCAACACAAATGCAGCTTTGTATCTACTCACCACAAAAACCTTGACTCTGTTCTATTCTCTCATTGATTCCCTAGCACTAAAAACTAAGCTAATTATATTTTATGAAATTTAATTAACTACATGCAAAATTTTTCATGACTAAGCAGGAGACTGGTAAGAGCCAACTTGAATTATGTTGCTATGTGAATACTGTAAAGGATGGCTTACTATTTAAATAAATACCAACCTAAAAGAAGATGACAAATGCATGGCTTCACACAGATAAACAATGCTAAGTGTTTTGTGTTCTCAAAAACTAGTGTTCTGTAACATGCCATTCAAATCAAGAGCTCTACCCTCCCTGCTTTTTCCCCAAGTTCTATCTGAGACATCTCTCACTACCTTTAATGCTAAAAAGATACTAAAAATGTGCATCAAATGACCTTTTGATCGTCAAAGAAAAGTGAACACAGTTGACTACGAACTACTATAATATTAAATAATTCATCATGACATGGCAAAACTATCATCATAAACATCTAAATTAGTTCAAATGAATCAAACATATGGTAACTAGCTATGTCTTTTCTTTCTAATGCACTAGTATACCATAGTTAGCATGAATACCATGGAGAGTCTCATGGTTATATCCTTCCAACACATTCTCACCTCTCCACTCCAGACATTCACTTTCAAAAGTCCCTAGAGGGAAATTGTTGAAAGCAAGAAGTTAAACATGACAATGTAAGAGAAAAATCCAAGTGCAAAATACAAGCATTTGGCACAGGCTCAAGTCTGAAATGTGAAAAGAGAAAACAGAATATAGGGGAGAAATTGTTTTTCATGGCACAAAATGCTTATTTTTACTTTCTTGTTTTTTTCTTTTCTTAATTATTTTTAATTGTTATTCTACTATAGTTGTTCCAATTTTTCCCTCTTTCCCCTCCTTCGCCCATCCCACCCCCCACCCACAATTCCCACAGTCCATTCCCCCACTGGTGTCCATGTAGATCATTCACACCATGTTCTTCAAACCATTCATCCACTGGTATCTAATTAGAGAATCTGGGACAATTTACAGACCTATGCAATGGACACTCACTAAGAATTCAGCCCACTGCATCATGTAACATCCACCTGTCTAGATAGTGGAACATACCTCCTCGTCTCAGGGTTCTCCCTGGGAGACCAGTAAGAATGCATGTTCTTAGATGGCTTCAGGTGGAATCACGGTCCACTAAACACTTCCACCTGTGCTTCTCAGACAGCACAACTCTAAACCTCATTTCCATTCCCAGGTAAACACCACAAATTATAGTAGCTCTATGACTACCAATATAAACGTGGTGCCTGTTTTGTATATATTAATAATACTCATTTTTTCATTGAATGATAAAAAATCCTACCTTCAACACAGGTATAAGCAAAAGAAACACTTTAATGAATGAAACACAACTATGTGAGTCATTAATCAAAACTCTTAGAAACTTGTTATGAGCAGTTTACAGAAACCAGCACAGAGAAGGCCGACTCCCTGAGCCACCACCACTGCCACAAACGTGATGGTGTGGAGCTGATTTTCATTCTTCTTTAACATGTTTTCTTTAATTAAATCCATGCTTATAAAATTTATATAACATAATTAACAAAAAAATGTTACTCAAATAGAAATTTAAAAATCTAAAAAGTTATTTGCTTTTTAAGTTCTCATTATTCATTGTCTACCACAAGAAATTTTTTCAGTTACATACTATCCTTAAGTGCTAGGTAATTTCTTTTTTATGAATTATATACCTTTTGCTACATCATTAATAATTTTTAGAAGTTTATATTAACTCTGAACCTGCCTTGTGTGAATATGTTGGTTTAGGGCATCTTTAGCTTTCCTGACAGTTTTACATTTCAATGGAGTATATATGCTGTTGCTGTAAACCATATGTTTGTGTTCTCCAAAGCCCCTATGTTGAGACGTGAATCCCCAACGTTATGGTATTAGAAGATGGGGCCTTTGGGAGGGCAGAGAGCAGAGCCCTCATGTTGGGACTGGAGTGCCTGTAAGAAGAGACATGAGTTTTCTCTTCTTGCCACATAAGGACACAGTAAAAACACGGCTATTTGAAAACCAGAAAGAGGGCTCTTGCCAGACACTGTATCTGTTGGTACCTTGACCTTGATCTTTCCCAGCCTCGAGAACTGTGAGAAACACGTTTGTTGTTTAATCCAGTCTATGGTCATCATTATAGCAGCCCAAATTGACTATGACAATTGTCAATGAAGTATGTAATTTATTCTGTGTAACCCTACGACTACTAAAAATGGACTCCACATGTTGAAATATCCCCAAATTCTTGGCAGTTCAAGAGATCATATCTTCTTTGTTGCTGCCTACAGTGTAAAGTAAATATAAACTACTAGTGACCTACTAGGATTCAAAAATTATTTATTATAACTACATTTAGATAAAAAAACATATTAAAGTCTGATGGTTCACAACCAATTTTTGTAAGTACACACTTACATACTCTGCTTATAGAGTAGCTGGTTTTTTATTTTGTTTTGGGTTTTTTTTGTTTGCCTTAAAAATGAAGAAATATCTCCTAGGATCATCTTTGGGTGAAAATGTGTTTTCTTTCAAGTTTATATACCTGACATCAAAGTTCTTCAGAAGGACTATGGACTGAGCTCCCTCTAAATTAAATGAAGACATGCTCTGAGTAAGCAGAAGTCCAGGGGTGAATAAACATAATTAGCCTTTTAATAATGCCTTCTCTCAACCAAACCATAGAACAAATTAGTGGCAAATCAATACATGTCAGCTTTTGAAATGATTAAATTTAAAAAATAATCTGTAGTTCTTCAGTTAAACTCCTTTACTTCTCTGAGGAGGACTCTCTGAATTCTAATTTTCACTAAGTCATATCACAAGGAAAAAGGACAAATATAGTAAGGTTGGGGAATGGGAGACACTTGCTTTTATTTAACAAACATACCATTTATGATATTCTAGGCATTATTTTAAGTGTTTTACACATATTAACTCAACAAATCATCATAACAGTTATATAATTAGGCACTGTTATATAATTCCCATTTTAGAGATGAGACCGTAGGGGACAGAGAGAACAACCTGCCTGAGACTAGGAGGGTAGTCAAGCTTTGAACCCTGTCTGTAAGACCACACTGTCCATGTTCTTAACAACTGCCTCGTTCTGTCTTTCCGGGCCCCTGCTTCCTTAATTCTTCTCATAAACTCCACCAAAAATCCAGTCAAAGAAAGAAAACATCTTTATTATAGAAAAAAAATTAAATCATATAAGCTTTAATCATATAGAGGAAGGTTTTCCCTCCTCCGTTAAAGGCAACATAAACTATTTTTCATTGAAAAAAGCTGACTTCCAAACACAAATGGCAAAAACAGCAGGGAAGAAAATGCTATTTTCAAGTTTCTAGGAGGTTACCATAAACAATAAAGAGAGAAAAACAAATTAAAGTTTAAAAAATGGCATTTGACAGTGTCCCTTCTACCTCGCTGCCTGTAACAATCTGACTGCACTGTTCATGGAGGCTGCGCAGAGCACCCCGCGGTGTGAAAATGAAAGATGACCACACTCAGAAAGAAAAGAGAAGCATATTGTAAGCAAGTGTAAATGCACAGTAAGGTCTGAATGTTGTGGAAATAAGCCCAGGCTGCTTCTAAATTCATGAGTTTAGCTGAGATGGCAGAACAGATGACAAACAACAACAAACAGAAACACCACAGCACACGATTCTCTCCAATGGTGGGGACAAGTATCCACAGAAGCTTCTTTAATTTGATGCTAATTTACTTGCTTGTTTAAACTTTCTAAATATTTGTTATCTATTAAATATTCATGTATTATGTTTTTATACCTTGAGGGTTTTATTTTCCAAGGAATTAATTTATATCTATCTGTTCAAAATAGCATACTTTCCTCAAAATAAAAGCAAAAGCTTTTATTCAAAAGCTTAATATCAATTAATTGGTCAACATATGGAACTGGAGGTGAACTCAATTTCTTGGCATTTAAAATTTCAAATTACTAAAATAAATATCTGATCTGAAATGCTCATTTTATTTTAAAACTAAACAAAATATTTATCTGTTATCCAATACAAATATTTTTGTTCAGTTTTAATATCAAGGAAACCCAATAGAATGTTTTTCCCCCTTTTTCTGTAGTACTGGAAAGAAAGCATCTACCAAAAATTGGTTTATTAAATCTACCACTTTTGGATGTAAACATTTTTTAAGGATCTGCTTAATTCTTGGGTGAAGTTTCACAAATGATACCAATTTACTCCAATAAGTAATAACAGTGTTAAGTAGTAATCATTTATAACAATACAATAATAATCTACTGGCTCAAATCCAACTACTTGTTAGTTTAAGAAAACATGATTAAGCAATTCTACTAACATTATGAAACTCTAGAATAAGAAATGCTCTACTAAAAAAAGGGGGGCAGGATACATTACATTTTTCAAAAGTCAAAGTCACATGACACAAAGAAAGTTTGTGGAAATGCCCACATTAAAAGAGGGTAAAAAGACATAGCCACCAGTGCAATACCTGACCATAGGCTGGATCCTACACTGGAGGGGAAATGTTCCCATGGAAGTTATCGGCTGGTAAAGTTGATAAAACTATAGTATGTATTTATTCAGTTGATAAAACTGTAGTATGAATAATAATTAAAGTATTTTACCAGTGATAAATTTAGTTAGTTGATAATTTTACTCTAGTTGAATAAAAGAATAAACTAAGAAAACATACAGTGAAGTAGACAGAAGCCAGGGCCATGGTATGTTGCATCCTCAGATGGCTCAGGGGGAAAAAACACGAGAAAGAGGAAGAGAGAGCACGTAAATGCTAAAGCAAATGAGGTACAATGTTTAGGTGAATGGGGTAAAAGAGGGGTATTCTTTGTACTGTTTTCATTGTTTGCAAATTTTCTGTGATTTTGAAATTATTTCCAAATAAAAAATAGAAACAACAACAACAAAAACCATCGACCTGAACCAGCTGTATGAATTAAACCCCATGGATGGAGCTCACTCGCAACAGGACAGACCTGCAAAGTCCCTAAGACATGCCCTCAAGGTACTGACACTGCGTTGTAGACTGTCACAGACATCTATGTCTCAGAAGACCTTGGTCCACAGAGAGTGCCAGTTATTTCGAACACTAAGATCACTCCCCAAAGGCAGCCCTGAACACATTTCAGCTCCACATACACTATAAATTCAGTCTCCACAATGAGAAGGTAAGGCACATCCACACTTAACACAATAGTTGCATATTTCAAAGCCATCCCAGATCAGCCCTAGAAATAAGATTTAATAACATAACTAATCTAGAGGCAACACCTTCTGGCTACAATAGTGGATGGTGGTCCAACTTAGTAAATATTTATGTGCTAGGAAGAGAATGGTAAGCTTTGACACTAACCTTAAGGAACTCACAACTTAAGGAAAAAGACATAGGATACTATAATTACAATAGAAACTATAAAATGCTGCTGTAATAAATATGTATTTCAAGTGTTTTGAGAAAGATTCAACAAACAGATGAGACTTGGCTTCATTCAGCTCTTCAATGAGTATTTATTCTGTGTCAAGGAAGAAACCTTAAGGATGAGTAGAGTACTCCTCTAGCTGACAGGAAAGGAAGTGAGAAGGGAATTTCAGGTAAAAGCAACTAATAACATAAAACAATGGCTTAGAGTCATGAAAAGTAAGTAAGCTGTTTCCATTAAATAGTGAGGGGATCGGTGTGTTTGGGGCATCACCTGGCAGTGTGGACAATGGGGGAGGAAAAGCCAATTACAGCCAGATCCTGAATGACCTTATATAACATGCTCAGGAACTACAAGGTGAATTGAATCCTATGGAGGGAATGGTAGAATATTTTCAGCAAGAAAATATATGTAATGAAATGCTTATTTTAGAAAGACAATTCTGGTTAAAATGTTAACCATGCATTATCAAGAAAAGATGAGAGTAACATCACATATTCACATGTAATTGCAACATTCTTCAAGTGTGATCAGAGCTTGAACTAAGACAACATCAATAAGGAAAGAGACATTTAAGGAAGTAGAATAGGTAAGAGCTCAGCAACCAACTGACTGTGTCCAATGAGATATTGTGGGGATGGAGGGATAAGATGATGCAACTTTCTAGATTAAACTTTGGGAGTCATTAATAGTAATGAAAGAAAAGGGAAAAAAGGTAAAGCCAACTTTGAACTTACTGAGCTTGAAATTCCACTGTAGTATGCTTAGAGATGTTGAAAACAGACTTTAAGATTATGGGAAATACACTGAAGTTCAGGACAGAATTTCACAGTGATTAAATACAAAATTCTTTTCTTGTATTTGCTAAAGAAAATTGTATAGATTGAGAAGTCAGTTAAAAAATAGATGTTTACAGGTGCTCAGAAGGAAAACAAGTGAAGAGAATGAAGAAGCATGAGAAGACAGGTATGTGGTAACTAGTATTGCATGGTATTTGTGTATGGGTTCAGCACCCAGCGATCACAAGTCAATCAATGTTCAGCACCCATTCACTGAGCCTTAGTAGGCATCAGATGCTCTGCTAGATCCTGATGACAGGCTTACCTTGTTTTATTGTGTTTTATGTTATTGTAATATTTACAATATTGCATTTTTTATAATTTAAGGTTTGTGGCAACCCTGAATCAGCAAGTCTATCACATCATTATCCCAACAGCATTTTCTCACTTCATGTAATTTTGGTAATTTTTGCAACATTTCAAACTTTTTATAATTATTATATCTGTAATCAGTGATATTTGACGTTACCATTGCCATAATTTGGGGCACCATGAACTGTGCCCTTATAAAATGACGAATTTAATAATTGTGTGTGTTCTGACTGCTCCACAGACCTGCAGTCTCCCATCACTCTCCTTCTGCTGGGGCCTCCCTATTTCTCAAGACACAGTACTGAACTTAGGCCACTAATAACCCCACAATGGCCTCAAAATGTTCAGAAAGGAAAAGTTACACATCTCCCAGTTTAAATGAAAAGCTAGAAATGAGTAAACTTAGTGAGGAAGGCATGCCAAAAGCTGATATAGGCCAAAAGCTAGGCCTCTCGAGCCAAACGGTTAGCCAAGTGGTAAAGGCAAAGGAAAAGTTCTTGAAAGAAATTAAAAGTGCTACTCCAGTGAACACATGAATGATAAGAAAGTGAAACAGGCTTATTGCTGAAATGAAGAAATTTTTAGTGGTCTGGATAGAATATCAAACCATCTATAACATTCCCTTAAACCAAAGCCTAATCTAGAGCAAGGCCCTAACTGTCTTCAGTGAAGGCTGAGAGAGGTGAGGAAGCTGAAGAAGTTTCAGGCTAGCAGGTTGGTTTGGGAGGTTTAAGGGAAGACGCTAACTTCATAACATAAAAATGCAAGGTGCAGCAGCAGGTGCTGATTGAGAAACAGTAGCACATTATCAGAAAGTCCAGCTGAGATCATTAATGAAGGTGGCTACAAGAAACAACAGATTTTCAATGCAGACAAAAACAGCGTCACATGGGAAAAAGATGCCCTCTAGGCCTTTCAGAGCTAGAGAGGAGCAGTCAATGCCCAGCTGCAAAGCTTCCAAGGACAGGCTTGTTACGAGCTAATGCACCTATTGACTCTACATTGAAGCCAATTCTCATCTAACATTCCAAAATTCCTAGGGCCTTTTAGAATCATGTTAAATCTACTCTGCCTGTGCTCTACAGATGGAACACCATAGCCTGAATGGCAGCACATCTGTTTACAACATGGTTTACTGAGTATCTGTAGCCCACCACTGAGAATCTTTTGAAAAAAAGATTCTTTTCAAAATACTACTGCTCATTGACAATGTCCCTGGTCACCCAAAAGTGATTATGGAGATGTACAATGAGATTAATGTTGTTTCCATGCCTGATAAACAACACCCATGCTGCAGCCCATGGATCAAGGAGTGATTTTAACTTTCAACTCATATTATTTAAGAAATACATTTTGTAAGGCCACAGTTCTATAAACAGGATTCCTCTGATCAATATGGACAAAGTAAATTGAAAACCTTCTGGAAAGGATTCACCATTGTACATGTCATTAAGAACATTTGTGATTCATAGAAAGTGGTCAAAAGTCAACCATAGCAACAGTTGGAAGAACTTGATTCCAACCGTCATGGATGAGTTTGAGGGGTTCAAAACTTCAGTGGAAGAAGTAACTGCAGATGTGGTGGAGTCAGCAAGAGAACTAGCATTAGAAGTGCATCCCAAGGATATGACTGAATTACTGCAATCTCATGATAAAATTTGAACTGATGAGGGCTTGCTTCTTACAGATGAGCAAATAAAGTGGTTTCTTGAGATGGAATCTACTCCTCATGAAGATGCTATGAAAACTGTTGCAATGACAACAAAGGATTTAGATTATTATATAAACTTAGCAGATAAAGCAGTGGTAAGTTATGAGAGGATTCACTCCAAGTTAGAAGTTCTACTGTGAATAAAATGCTATCAAACTGCATAGAAGGCTACAGAAATCGGTTGGGAAAGGAAGAGTCACTAGATTCAGTAAGTTACATTGCTGCCTTATTTTAAAAGAAAGAATAACCATGGACACACTAGAACCTTTCCAGACATTCAAGACTTATAAAGTAACATGAAGAAAAACAGGACCACAAACTATTATTGAATGCATTCACCCTTCTTTTTAAAACTATTGGTGGGAAAATAATAGAATGAACCATGGTTAAAATAATGAAAACTTGTGATTACAACATAACAATGCCAAGTGATCCTGGGTTAAGCAATTAACATCCTCCACATGGAATGCCTACAGATGCTCATTTGAAAGCACATGTGTGCACATACATACCCACAAAACCTCCTTAAACACACAGACTTCACAGGCAAAGCAACCTTTTAAATACTTTGCCGTCATCACCCACAGTGACCACCAGTCTGGGCAGTCTTTTACCCTCTCCCACAAATGGTGATACCTGCAATCAATAACTCAGCATAGCAACCAGGTTTTATAACTAATTCCATGAACCAATCTGTTCTGTACATAAATGTTACTGTTTTTAAATTTCATGATTAATGTACTAACCAGGTCTTCAAAATTCTTGACCTCCTAGGTCATTACAAAAAGCAATCTGACTTTTTTTACAATTATTTGAATAAATAATACGCAGTCATCAGTCTGTAAGTATTCATTACACATGTATGATAGAAAATAGATCAACTTTACAGATCAAGTTTAGTAGCTTCAAAATAAATGACATAGATATGATTTATAAAGAATCCTTTGACAGGTTTCTTTTCTCCAGAAATTACCTTAAGTTTATCCTATATGCATTGTACATCCTTGTTTTTCAATCTGTAAATACTTCTCAGGTCAATATTCACTTTATGCCTTTCTAACTCAGCAAATAAACGTTCAGTCCCAAAATACGTTTGCCATTGGTCCAACACAGTAATAGAGCAATAATTATTTTAGTATTTCAATCTGGACAGTGAAAAAGATGACCTTATGATGAACCTCCTGTAAGAAAAACAGTACTGTTTATAAATAAAATCTCATGCTAAGAGATCCAAAGGAGAAAAGCAGCCACTATGTTTGCAGGCAATTACTGTTCTGCCCTCTGGATTTTCATCAACATTTTTAAAAATGTTGCTCCAAGTACAGAATCCTGGGTTTTGTTCATGCATATCTGTAAACTATTATGTTTAGAGAATATCCCACTAGCAGCTAGTATGCAAAAAGGACATTCTCTACTGATTCTTTCTACTTAGAAAATACACCCACAGTTCTTGGTTCAGCCCCATCACATTCTTAAAGGGACATCTGACTAAAGAGGAGCTGGGTGTTTCTGTAAACAATCAAAATACCAAAAAATGAATATTCTCCCAGGAAATTTTAAAGTTATGCCAAAAATAAATTACACAAAAGACTAATTCAAGATGGGAAACACTGCAAATTTAAAAGTCACATTTAAATTCAAATAGACCTGAACTCCCAAACTTACAGGCTGGATGATCTTGAACACATTTTACTGAGAATCCAAATGGAAATAACTGACTATACTACACGAATAAACTGAGCCTGTACTTGGTACCACATAGGGCCCTAACTGAATATTACCTTCCTACTTGACCTTCCATTTTGATACTGTAAATGAAAACTCTATTAGGAAATTGTATCATTTTCCATTATGCACATGTGTTGTTTGAATTCCAGTGATTTACTTGCCACTGTGTACACAAAGAACATCACAAATATCCCATCTTAAGTAAATATCACAAGTGAAAGCCCTGGCTGGCATAGCTCAGTGGATTGAGCACAGGCTGCAAACCAAAGGGTTGCAGGTTCGATTCCCAGTCAGGGCACATGCCTGGGTTGCAGGCCAGGTCCACAGTGGGGGCCACTGGAGAGGCAACCATACATTGATGTTTCTCTCTCTTTCTCTCTTCCTCCCTCCCTTCCTCTCTCTAAAAATAAATAAAATCTTTAAATATATATATATAAATATATATATGTCACAAGTGAATTCATGAACTATTTTTCATGTTACGTATTTTCATAGTCTGTGGGTTCACAGAATAACAAAAAAGAAAAAACACTCAAATGAAGAGATATTAAAATGTATATTTGATCCACACATGAAACAAAGTTCAGAATTTAAAAATACCCAATATATCCTAGTCCCATGAGACTGATCATCACAAATGACAAAATTTTTGAGTGAACAGCACATTACATCACCTTTGTACTGCCTAGTAAACTGGACCAAATACAAAATACTCTTCAGTCAAGCACTGTCCCATTACATAATCCAACAATTGACATGAAAAGGAAGGAAGGGACATCCACTCTTGTATAGCTCTTAAAGTAATGGGTCAGAGGACAAAAACATTAGGATGAGACCAGTGTAAGTCACTGATGGAAGAGAAAAAAAAAGATCTTGGACTTTAATTCCCAATTGTAAACATTCACATATATCATATTCACATTAATAAATATTTTTCATCTTAATGATGAATAGCTACCTGCTAAAGTCAAAGAAACATGAGCTCCTTCCTAATTGGAAATTGCAAGATTGTGTGTATTTTCCATTGTGTATTTTGGCTTTCTAAATGTTCAATCTGAGAACTCTGAAGTTAAGCCTTAGAAACTCCCCCAGTTCTCCATAAGCCTTCACATTCTTTGGACACACACTGAATGCATTCAGTATAATCAGAATATGCACAGTTGGAATGCAGTGCTTGAGGCCCTTGCATTTTTTAATCAGTTTGTGTGAATTTTAAGTGAGTTATCAGCTATGGTGAGGGTAAATCAATTCTGTGTCTGGAAACTTCTTAAATAAAAATGATAATAGGACCCAAATATTCTAATGTTCCTTTATTCATTTCAGAGAAACAGCTTCAGTCACACTTGCTACCTTCTGCCAAAGTCTACAAGGATCAAACTTAGTGGTAGCAGACTAAGCTAAATAACATTTTGTCCAAGTTTCCAAAACAAACTTTCACAATTTTCCATTTATGAAAAAGGTAAGAAACTACATTTTTATCAATTTAAACAACCAAAATGATTTAAAAAATAAATTTGATTCTTAACTCTTCCCTTCCCCTTCAAATCCCAAACCACCACTTTTTAAGTAGCACCTTCCCTGCTAAATGAGATCTATTAACAGATGGTCAATTTAGACTCAATATCATTTCTTGTTCAGGCCCTATACCAATAATGTTAGGCTCTCCAATTATAACCTGTGCAGCAAATGGCCTGTCAAAATGTTACCTGAAAAACAAATAACTTGACTGACATCAGAATATATTCATATGCAGGAAATTTATTCACAATGCTGATGAAATTATTCTACCAGAAAATCTGTTAATTAAGTACATTTTTAAATAGGTTGCCACTCTAGGCCATGACCTGGGGTCAGTTAGATGAGGTCTGTCCAGAAACTATCCAGCCATGTACTATGAAAAACAGAGACATGTGTTGAAAAAGATACAAGAAATATTGTACATAGAACAATGACACCTCAGTCCCCTTAAAGGTAGGCACCTTGGGACCTCACACAGTTATCTCCATTGCCATCAGCTGCCCTGTCATATTTTCCTTAGTCTCATGGACAGTCTGAAATCTCTTCCCTGTCAAAGGCAATTTTAGTTTTGGGAAAAGCCAGAAATCACAGGGCACCAAATCTGGGCTGTAGGGAGGCTGAGTTAGCTGGGTGATTTGATATCTTACAAAAAAAAACTGCACAAGACACGATGCATGAATGGATGCATTGTTGTGATGAAGCTACCAGTCACCAGTTGCTGGCCTTCTGAATCATCCGAATAGTTTCCGGGGAGGAATGTTCAAGCTTAACGTAAAATCTGATGCACAGTCATTGGTTCTAAACAACTTTTGTTCTACTTTGGTTCTAAAATCTAGTGGACCTACATATGAGGAATGAAATGATGTATTCTTTTCTGAGTTTCAGAAAAGAGATTTTCTCTACACATTAATGAGGAATAAAATGATGTATTCTTTTCTGAGTTTCAGAAAAGAGATTTTCTCACATTACACTGCCAAGGAACGTGTTCAGTGTATCCTAATGAAATAAGGACAAAGACCTAATATAGTCCAAAGGGGAAGTAATGTATAAAAAGACAGTTTCTTTACAATGTCACAAGTGCTATGGCAGAGGCATACATGTGTGGTAGGTATGAGGTCTGATAAAATGATATTTGAACTAACACTTTATAGGAGACCGTTCTGCGTGACATGGGCCCAGCTCCCACTCGGAAAAAACACTGGAAAGCGAGGTCCGGCACATAGGACCCATGCCCACAGGCAAGTTCTCCTGTGGGGAATCAGGCCTGCATTGTACCCAGGCAGCTTTGAGACTTGCTTTTTGCTAAAATTCCCTCACCCTGAATTGAGGGAGCAAACATTTACTACATATCTTTAAAGTAACTTCCTAAAATCTATGCTAAGGAGTATAACCAGTTCAACCACTTTCCCTTTGCATTTGCAAATATCCTTCTGTGATGCAATTAGCAACATCCTCTCCTTTGCTTTCTGTAAAAGATAACCATCTAAAGCAAACCTATGCATAGTAAATGAGGACCATCCTCAATGTAATATGCCCAGAAAAGGAATAAAAGCTTGTCAAGACAAGGGTTGGGCACTCTCCCCTTGAGAGAGTGGCCATGCCGTCGTCCCTTTTCCCCCCACAGGACACAGCAGTCTGTGTGAAATTTGTCTCATCTCATCCACAACACTGCAGGACACTGCTTGCTGGTGACCGCATCAACACCTGACACTCACAAAGAAGCAGTAATTGGTCAGGCAAAAGTCATATGTATCTTTCAACACACATGTGTACATGTATGCATTTGTTTGTGTTTGTGAGGAGTCACTGCCAGAGGCAGGGGAATTCACACTAATAAAAGTAGCATAAATTTCAATCAGATATAGAATGACCCCAAAGGAGCAGTTATGAGAGAGTTTAAAAGGGATAATGGTTAGATTTACATTTTAGTTATATGAAGTAGGGTTTTAAAAATTAAACTGTTTATCAAATGTACTTTCTGAATAGGACAACTATTATTTTGTCAACACTCTCCCATCAAGAACTGAGGTCCACAGTCCTTGCCCTAAAATCCTCATAGGCTTGTTAGTGCATCAACCAGTAGAGTGCAGTGCAAATAATGGCAGATAACTTCCTAGTCTAGTCCTTAGGAGACAATGTACTTTCTCCCTGGTGCTCCTGGAATCTCCCTTGTGGGGCTCTCCCACTCAGGAGGCCCCAACTGGAAACCAGTTGCCACACTGTCCTGACCAGGAACCAGGCATGGAACTAAAGAAGCCTCCAAATGACTCTAGCCCCAAATCACTCAAGTCTTTCGGAGACCCCAGATATCATGGAATACAGACAAAAAAAAAAATCCCTATGCACTTTCTAAATCCTGACCTATAGAATTTATTAATTTAAAATATTGTTTTATGTCACTAGGTTTTGGGGTGATTTTTTACACAACTGGAGTAAGATCCATTTTTAAAAGAAATAAGATCCAAAACAAGATCATTTAGGTAGTTTGCTATCAGATCTTTCTTAAGTAGGATCCAAAATAAAATGCTTATATAAACTTACTAGAAGTGAGTGCCCTAGTGTGCTTTTACTTGTTACTTTTTTTTTAATTTAAAGACAGTTTTTTTAGACCAGTTTTAGGTTCACAGCACAGCTGAGAGGAAGCCATGAAGACTTTTAACACACTCCCTGCTCCCACACAGCACAGCCTCCCCCGTTACAAACATCCCTCACCAATGGTACCTTTGCTACAATCGGTGATCCTGTGTTGACAAATCATTATCACCCTAAATCCAGTTTACCTTAGGGTTCACTCTTGGTGTTGTAAATTCAATGGGTTTTAGGTATATTTATGTACAATGTATAGTGACATGTATTAATCATTCTAGTATTATGCAGACTATTTTCACTTCCTTAAAAAAATTTTAATGTGTTCTTTAAACCAAAGTATTTTTAAACAATATTTCTAATTTGAAGAGGGAAAAGGTTTATTTGTTGTTTGTACATACTTTTGATATAAGGAACCTTTTTCTAATTTTTTAAATTTTTCTAATTTTTCTAGTTTTTTTTTTAATTTTAGAGAGAGAGGAAGGAATGAGAAGAAAGAGAAACACTGATTGGTTGCCTTCCACATGTGCCCCAACTGGGAATTAAACCCACAACCTAGGTATGTTTCCTGACCAGGGATCGAACCTGCAACTGTTTGGTGTCTGAGACAATGCTCCAACAAACTGAGCCACACTGGCTAGGGCAAGATAAGAAATCTTCTTGTAAGGAATAACCCTTACGTATGAAGCCCATCATCATAACATAACATTTCTCCACTAACATAGAAACCTACCCTGTTTCAGAAAAAGAGAAGCTCATTCAAGTTCAGACAACTTCCCTACTTAAATCTAAGGCTTATGCATACTTTGAACCAGATGTTGTTCCTAGTCACATGTTACTTTTTTTTATTTCAGTAAGTTCATATTTACTGCTAAAATATTTTTTAAACTTGCGTTTGCATATCAGAAAAAATAAACAAAACAAAAAATGAAAGAAAACTGATTCACTTATTTCCTTTAGGCTGGCAGATTTCATAGAAAGTGCTTTTGTAATAAAAAATATTAATGAAGTAGCAATGTTTTGTGCAGACATTTGCTCCTCTGTCTACTTCATTTATAAATACATTTTAATGAGGTAATAGAGACTACACAGCTCTGCAAGTGTTCCTTTCTCTAACATTTGTTCTGAATTCAAAGATTAGAAACAGCTAATCTGCTGCATGTGGGGGGCTGGTTTATGAATACAGCATTTAAAGCACATTGTTCGAGCATCTGGAAAGCTAACATCTCATAAATAGCCCATCCTCCCAAACATATGATTAGACAATAAGGGTAATCTGAAATTTGTTTAAAATCAGTAGCCATAAAGTAGATACAGTGTACTACAAATTCTGCCTCCCTCCCCCCACCCTCCACCCCAGAGAGTGTATTGAAACATGCCTTAATAGCCTTCATTTGCCAAGAAGACATTCAGAGTGGAGTTTGTCTTGTGCAATTAAATCGTGCTCATTGTCAAATCTTCTCATTTAAGAAATGTATGTTTTACTGAATTGTAGCTAAGAATTAAGTCAGGTCTATCCCAAAGGTACTCTGTGTCTCCAGTCTCATGTTAAAGGATTAAATGCTGTTTTCTCAATAAAATATTTTTTTCAATCTTCCTCAAGTGTGTACATATTTACCTATAACAATCAACAGACTTAATAAAGAACATAGCTCAAGCAGACAGTCTACCTTTTAATCAACACATAGAAAAATATTACATATAACACAATGTTTTAAATTTTTCCTTATTTCATGTACTACATTCTTTTCCTTTCCAGATTGAAATCTATAATCTAACTAACATTAAGAAAAATTAGGACCAGTTTATTTCATGTAAGACATGGGTCCCGGGGAGTAATAAATATACTGTTTATTGTAATATCCTAGGAAGAAACCTGTTATATAAAAGAAGTCTCTAAAGAAGAAAATATTGCTTACGATTAAAGTATCCTATAATTGATCTGTTTCATGAATTTGACCTTTGAAGTCATGGTTGTATCAGCTCACATTTACTGAGAGACAGGCACAGGCACAGAGCTCAGTGCTCTGCACGGATGACTTCCTGTGCTCTACAAAACACTGCCATGAAGGAGGTACTGCTATTAGTCCACATGTTACAGGAGAGTAAACTGGCACAAAACATGTTTATAAAATAGGCCTTGTATCACCCAGCTTACAAAGTTCATAAAATTTTCAAGTGTGGAAGAAACATTTAAGGCCTAATAAAATTGTCTTGTTTTGTAGGTGAGGAAACTGAGGACAGTTCAAGGTCACAATTAAGGTAGTAACAGAATGAGATCTAAACCTAGTTTTTCTCTTTCACAGTCAATTAGTCACTCAAATGTTTTTTCATTTGTCATTGTGTTTAGGGAGTTTTTAATTTTTTAGACCCTTTATATGCATATCCAGGCCATTATTTTTAATTTCTAGTTACATCCATCGTACAAACATACTATATTATCATTTGTTTTTCATCGTAACAAACAATGTAGTAAATATATTTGTACATGTCTCTTTGGGCTTATTTCCAGAAGTTTCTGACTCAATATATACCTGTATTTCCAGCTTCAATAGCTATGGCCAAATACTTTTTCAAAGGGGTGGTACCAATTCACACCTACACCAATTATACACATCTTTATCCCTACCCAATGCCCCCACCAAATCTTCCCTAATGCATAATATTGTCCAAATGTTTAAATTTTTTAGTGGATAAGAAGTGGTATTCTCATTATTATTTTACACATTCCTCTGAGTACCGGTGCATTAATATTAATCACTTAGATTTCCTTTTCTTTAAATTCATTTATCAGTCACCCATTCCTCCACTGGCTTGTTTGTATTTTTCTTAACAATTTCTATGTTTTTTTTTATTTGTATATGTGTTGTTTTCTCTCGGACTAACTTGCCTTTTAGCCTTTATTCATAGTATCTTTATAGGGACATGAACTTTGAAATAGCAAAGTTTATCTATTTTTCCCTCTTGATTAGAATAATAAATTCCAATTGATATAAGCATATATAGTTTTCATCCAAGAGTTTTAGAAATTGCACCCTTATTCAGAACTTCCTCAAAGAAAATGAAAGGCATAATCAGAACTGGCCTAACTGTCTTTGCATTGAGCTAAATGCCCATCAAAGTGACTCTTTAAGTCCTTTTTTATTAATCAAAAAAAATCAGAATTCATCATTTCATTTTATATGGAATTTTATCTTAATTTTACACTGTTTTAAGTAAAAACATTAATATTTACACTTTTTTATCAAAATAACCCTATCCACCTTAAAAAGGACCCCAGTGACTTGTATGATTATATATTTTATCAATTAGCCCTTCAGTGGTATTCTATTTTATCCCCGTTTGTACCTGGGTTTGTTGGCACATGCGTCATTCTCTCTTTGGATTCCAATTTTCTTATTGAGGTAACTACTGAGGTAACCTACATTTTTAAGATTTCAAGAGAAGATGAAAATACAAACTATATGGGCAACTGAAGAATATTGTACCAGAAGTAAAATTATAGGGACAAAAATCTATTTTCCCTAAAATCATTATCTATAAATATTTCTTTAAAAATATATCTCAAAAGGCTAGAGTTTGAAAAGAATCCATTTTTGAAAGATGGCACCTTAAACGCTCTCTCTGTACTGGATCATTCTTTTGAAAATCATGTGGATGAGTAAACAGCACATTAAGGAGTTCTACACATCTAACATCCAGTCATTAGTTGTGAAGCTATAGGTAAATTCACTAACCACATTCATCCTTCTTTTGTAAACTAATATATTAGGCAAAGGATCTCCAAAATTCTATTCCTTATAAAGTCTGCTAACCCCCCTCCCCACATACACACACTCTATTCTCAACAGCCTAAACACGGCAGCTATGAAACTAAAATTTCATTTGAACATTTAGCTGCCCAAAATGGGATGGGCTACTTCCTTTCTTCACCATACCCACTGAAATAAAAACCATTACTCACAAAGCAAAGGCAGTGTGCCTCTGAGGAAATGGACTCTGATGATGCCAGATGTTATTGTTGCTTCCAGAGCAGACAGAATTGAACAGGCTTTCCTCCCCATCAAGTAGGAAACACTTTAGTATAAGAATATGGATAATATAAGACTCGACCCTACAACTGACCACATATCCATTTTCCAAGTTATCTCCGAAAGAACTTTACTTGATTTGTCTTCCTATACATTGAAATCGCTATTTGTTGAGTTCTACCAATTTCAATTTCACATATAAAAAAAGCAATCCCTTCTACTCCTCTATTTTCTATCCATCAGGGCCATTACTGAATAGATAGTAGTGAGTTTGAAAAAAAAAAGTAAAAGAAAAACACTCAAGAGAGTAGCTATTCAACCCTCACAAGGCAAAAATATAGAGCAAAGGAGACAGCTCTCTTCTGAGTGGGTCCTTCTCAGTCTCCCCCTGATGGAGAACCTCTACAGATTTCCTAAAGCAGGAGGCCTATTCTTCCTTTAAAAATTAACTATATGGGCTTTAATATTAAACTGCTTATCTTCAGAAAACTTTTGTTTTAAACTGCATGCATTTAAAGCAGGTTTTCTCAGTAAAAAAATTAGTTTCATCAAACTGTCTCTGCTCAATACAGAAGCTGTCAGCTGTTCGTGGTTCTCATAGGGAAAACTCGTACATCTATGTTGTGATTTGGGCAAAAATATAGCCGTACTACTTCTCTATTTGTTTTTGTGTTGACATTCTATTCTCTAACTTTTCTTGTTTTCTTTGTAATAGAGGCCTGGTTTTTTTAATGATTTTTCCCGTTGCAGAAGTCTCTGACTCAATGTACATGCATATACATTGAGTCAGACTAAAAAATACTATAATTCTGTCTCATTTCTATCACATAGTGCAAACATCACCAGTATTTCAATAAAATCTTTCTTTTTCTTAAACATTAGTCCTCACATGGAACTAAGCTCTTGAGTTAGCTAGCCTTAAACCTTAGAACAAAGCAAATTAACCAAACACACTCTCAGTTATTCAGTGCTTGGTTTTCCAGTTTATAGATAATTTATATAAAATTTTCTGCCAGTACTTTTGTTTTGTATTTCATTAAACAAACAGCAGAGGCATTATCTTTTAAAGTTATTAAAATACCAATAACATTAAGTTACTAACATTCTAGAGCAATTACTATGTGTTAGATACTTCACTAAGCATTTTATAAGGATTATCTCATTAATGTCCCTACAGCCTATGAAGTAAATATTATTCCCATTTTAGGGAGGAGTAAACTGACTCTTAGACAAAGGTCACACAGCTGAAAGTGGGGGGTTAAGATTCACCCTCAGGCAGTGGACTCAGTGCCTTTAAATGCTAAGAATTACTGACTTCTTTTCATAATGCTGTACCAAGACCAATTTCTTTCTCTGAAGAACTAACTTATCCTTCTCATTTGTGAATTTACAATCTGACAAATTAAAATAAAGAAATATAAACAAATGTAGGAATACCAACCAATAACAACATTTAATTAAAAATGGCATGTACTCATGCTGTGAATGCTGTTCCAGGGCACTGAAAAAAATTAACTTATTTTACAGAAATATTGGAGCAGTTAAATAAATGAAAAGACCAAAAGTATTCATTGCTTTTACTTAGCAACTTGGTTGTGCTGATAGACACTAATGATATTTTCCATATCATAGTGTAAGTCCCGCCTTTATTAACTTGAATAATTAAAAATTGGATGACAAGTTCAGTTTTTGCTTTTTGTATTGGGTAAAAAAAAAAAATCTTATGATTACGTACTACAGTTTACCTGACAGCAATGATGGTATAGATTTAAAGAAATTGGTTGTTATTTTAGATCAATATTGATTAAAATTGACTTCTTCTTATTCAAAGACTATTTTCTCAATCTTCACTGCCTAGGCTCTGAAAGCTTATCACCTCTGAGCTTTGACCTTTGAAGGAATTATTTGAAAATCCAGGCATAACCAGTAACATGTTCTTCCTGAGGTCCAGGACTCCTTTAACATTTCATGCGATCATAAAACCCAATAGAACATATTAAAATAAAAACATGTAAGAAATATCATCTAAAAGGCAAGCACTGAGCACCACAGGAGATCAAAGGAAAGAGGGGCTCACCAGATTGGAAGATCATGGCAGTCTCCATGGAAAAGATGACAGCGGTGCCAGGTTTTCACTGCTGCAGGGCTGAACTGAAACCCAGTTCAGGGAGAATGCATTTCAAATGAAAGGGAGGGTGCTGAGAAAAATCAAGCACATCTAGCCAAGTGGGGGGAAAAGTGTTTGGAAAGTAAATTACAGATGGTTTTGGGTGCTGAGGCTATGCTGTCAAACTAAGGTTTTGGCACTCTATTTGGGAAGCCTTGGGGAGTCACTGAGGATTTTAAACAATTCAGTCTTAAATCAGACCAATGAACTAGGAAAATTAATATGGTAACCAAGAGTAGTATGGTCTCCAGAAAGTTTACTACAAGGCTAGGGGGCTGAAAAAGTAATCGCTGGTATTGAGGAACTTGGAGAATGATTAAGTGATGTTGTAGACACAGAGTTCAAGCATGATGACAGGTAACAGATAAAGAGAGCTGTACGCGAAGTATTGACAACCATGGTATTAGAGCAATTGTCTTAAGAATTTACTAGAACACAACAATAAAGATGAATTGCAGCAGCCATTGTAAAGTAGGCAGTCAGAACTGCAGAGAGGAACTGCTAAGACTGGGCTTACCCTTGGGAGCAAAGGTTTGCTAACACCTCCTCCTCATCCTCAGTCAGAGGCAGTAAGAAAAACAACCTCCCTGGAGAGAGCTCAGACAGGAAGACTAGTATCATCAGAGGATCCAGATTTCAGGTAAGGGGAGAAGGTGGAACTGAGGCAGGAGATAGGAAGGAGGAAACTCTGGAGGTGCCCTGGGGCTAAGTTAAAGGACACGGATACAGGACAGAGAGCCTGTCCAAAGACCAGTAGTTCCCACTTTCTGGAAAAGTGCTGCAACATGGTGAATCATGAATGCACCTGCACAGAAGATGCTACATGAACCCTGCTTTACTACAGTAGCATTATAATAAATTAACATCGGTCCACCCCTTCCCCACTGGCCAATCAAGGAAAATCATGGGAGACCACACGTACAGTAGCTTTAAATTAATATAACTGTGTATACGCACAATAAAACCCTGCCAAAACTAGTCAGGAAATATTCTCCCCATAAGAATAGAATCCCTCCATTCCCTAAGGTCAATATCTGCTCAGAGTTGGCCCGCTCCCACGTTCTATGGCGTGAACTATCACTTAATAAATCTGCTCTCTCTCTTTTTGCTATAAACCCTCTGTGTGTTCGGTTCAATTCTTTGCCCATGATCACCAAGAACCTGGTTACCTGTGCCCACCTGTGACAGAACCACGAGGGCTCTGTGGGGTGAGCAATGGAACATGCATTCCTATGGCCAATAAAAAGGCCAATATAGATGGGCAGGCCAGGCCTGAGTGAGCTAGACAGGGTTTGGACGAGGTTTAGTATGAAGGAAGTCAAAGGAGGAAATCACATGATTCCACAAAGGATTCCTAAAACTCATAATAAAGTCACAACCATAGACCTCTCACCAGTATGGTCAGCTTAGCTTCTGCCTAAAAATATAGTTAAAATGATTCAATCTAGGTCCTTGTGCAATGAAAGAACTTTATATCCATCACTGAATTTGCCCTCAAATGCCCTGAACACTGAAGAAAAGGATCATGCACCTCCATACCATAAGTAATTCTAATAAATACACCAACTGTGAAAGAAGTGACAGAAAACCAACTATTGATAAGTACCCTTGTTTTTTCATAATGAATGAAGTATTAGTTCATTTTTTAATTATTTCAAAATTAAATTATATCCAAAACTAAAAGAAAAATAAAAACAAACTAAACCCTTTACTTTTAGGTCTCCTTGCTTTACTGCAGCCTAAAATATATGCTTGGTCTATGTAAAAAAAATAAAAGTAACTTGATTCATAATATATAAACCATTGAACTTTCAATCAATGGTTTTCTAATAAATATTAGCCATTAGTGCTAAGGATGTTTACTCAGCTCTCTTATGTGTATTTAGAGAAGTTTAATATTTAACACTGTAAAAGTAGAGAGGTAATTAAATTCATTTCTATATATCCTGGAGTAACTAAAAATCTACTTTCAAGAAAGAAAAATTATGATGAAACATAGTAGCATAGATTTATTTTAAATGGGTACTTATAAGGTATGACTATTTTAGGTATAAATTCAATACAAGATCTATGTTTTGTACCTAAAGCTTATATAAGTGAAATCAAATGTAGAAGTATTATCATTCATTACAGTAATATATACAGTAATAGTACTTGATGTAAATTATTATAATACATTAATAATTCTAAATCATTAATAAGATTCATTTAGATCTGTTAACTACTTATGACACATAAAATATATATATTTATATATGTAAATGTACATAAAATATTGTACACCTATATTTTAGAAACATTTGATTGAATTTCAAGCACTGCAGTAGAAAGATTTTCTGATTACTTTTGGGTATGCCAGATTTACTTCATCAGTACACCCACTTTTCAAACATTCTTGATTAGTCAATGTTGTACTACAGTTAAAAACACTGTTACTTCATTACCGCTGGTTTTTGGAAGCTATATGGGTTTCTTGTCAGAGCACAAAACAACCTGTTTACATTCACATACCACTTTTCACAGGAGAAGATCTAAGGGTACTTAGTGAAGGGACATAGATTCTAAGGTTTTTCTGATTTTATAATTCTTTCAGATAGTTCCATGAGTGGTAAATTTTCTGGGTCCCAAATCTGAAGAAATGCCTCTATTTAGTCCTCCCAAATAAAGTCCATGTCACTTATCATTTTTAAAATTAGGTTTAAAACAAAGAGAAAACTGCAGAGTAAAATAAAATAAACATCAATGGCACCAGCATCCCTGTTTGTCCATTCTTAACACTGTGCCATAGGTTCTTCAGATCTCCTGTTTATTTGAAACAAAAATGAACTAACTGTCCACCTTTGACCCACATTATTCTCTAAAACTAACTCAAACTGATGTGTCTACAGGACTGTAAGCATACTGGGCATGAGAGCAATGTTTCCTTTGAACCTTATTTTCTGAAAGAGTCCTGGGCACAGGGTTAAATATTGGGAGGAAGGGTGAAGAGAAGAAATGACTGGCCAACTCAAAGCTTTGAGCAAAAGGACATCAAAAACAGAGTGTCCAAAGGTGAACTAAGAAAAGAAAATTCAGACAGATTGTCCCACGATGCAGCTTACAGAAAGGGCTATTCAGAGAAAGAAAAGGTATTATGAACTTAATTGTGCCCCAGTCCCACCCCACCGTGTGATATTCATATGCTGAAGTTCTAAAGCCTAATACCTCTGAATATGACTATTATTTGGAGATAGAGCCTTTAAGGAGGCAATTAAGGGAAAAAAAGGTGGCTATGTGAGTGGGCCCTAATCCAACATGACTGATGTCTTTATAAGAGGAGATCAGGGCACAGGAGCACAGAGGCAAGACCATGTAGCGACACAAAGCAAAGAGGACCATCTAAGTGCCAAGAGAGGGGTCCTCAGAGGAAATCAACCTTCCTGACACCTTGATCTTGGACTTCCAGCCTCCAGAATCATGAGAAAATAAATTTCTGTGGTTTAAGTCACTGATTCTATGACACTTTGTTATGGCAGTTACAGAAAACTCATGTAGAAGGTAAACACATGATAAAAACTACAGGCAGCAGACCAAACACATCAGCAGATGTTGACAAATGACAGGATACAGAGCCTGAAAAATGACCTCTGGAACTTGAATATTATAGATGCTTTCACAGACTCTCTAAAAAAAACACAAATAAAATGAAAATTGTAAGTTGCTCCTTAAGTATTTTTATTTACTCGATACATCTTAAATGTAGTAATATCAGCATTATTCCACAAATATTTGTTGAGCACTTACTATATGTGCCAGGCTGTTCAATGGACTTAGGATTCTTAATTAAGCAAAAAAAAAACAGGCTAACATTTCTGCCTTCATTGAGACTTCGACTCTGGTGGGAAATAACAATGAACAATAGACCTAGTAAATAAATAGATGAATCAAATAGTATGTTGGGCATGATAAATGCTATAGAGAAAACAGGTGTAGAGAAATTAAGAATAATGCATAAATAAGCTGCAGAATAAGCTTCATTGAAAAGATGACATTAGAGCAAAGACTTGAAGGCAAAGGTTAGTTATTAAATATAGACCATGGTACTCTATTAAGAAAGGTGTAGGCATTATCTAACCTATCCTCAAGATACTACAGTGGAAAAATATATTATATTTATTTTATAGTTAATAAACTCAAGCTTAAAGAAGCACAGAGCTATTGTGTGGAGAGACTGGGATCACTGAGTGAACCAAATATTCAGTGAGTGACCAAACCCAGCTCCTGACCTTCCTTGAAGGCAAGTGAGGGAAGCACAGAAGAAAATAAATAATTATAGTAGGAATGCCAAATGCTATCCTAGAGGCAACTGCAAGGGATTAAAAAAGAATGCACGTACAGCAAAGCCAGGGCATCTACCTCAGAGGGAAGGGCTCTTGGAGGCACAAGCATGAATTGTGTGCACTGTGTTTAAATAGGATTTTTGACACAACATCAACTCAGTTAAAATATGAATAAAAGTATTTCTAAAATACATAAAAATGATCTCTATCTAGTAAAACAAAATATCCAAAACGAGTGGTATAAACAAATTATGGTATATTCACATGTTAAGTAGACATAAATTTTTTTAATAACAATATGAGAAAAATGAAGCTTTAATATTGAGACAAATTATACATACACAGTAAAGTATGCTATAAACAACTCTGTGTGCTCTTGTCTGTGTGAAACGTGTATGTATAAGTATCAGATACACAGATACAAGTAAAGACTGGAAAACGAAAAGCAATTTTTATCCCTGTATAGTAGCATAACAGATGATCACCTGCAAATGACAATAGTTTAAACAAAACAGGAGTTTATTTTCTCTTCTACATTTAATAAAAGCCAGGTAGAGGACGACAGTGCAGAGTGGAATGAAGGTTCCAAGAAGCTATCAGGGACCCAGGCCCTTTCTAGTTCCTCGCTGCACTATCCCTACAGCACAACTTCCCAGTCCAGCAAGGCGGTGGAGCTTCTCCATCAGGTGTCCACGCTGGTCAGCAACACAGAGGAAGGGGGAAAGAAGAAGGGCAACCTCTAATTTTGAGATGATTTCTTGCAAAACCCACACAACACTCCTGGTCAGAACATAGCCACCTATAGCGTGACGAGGATACAGGCTGGACATGGGTGGCAGCAAGCCAACCTACCAGTAGTTGCTGTCTTTCCTAATTAATAGAGAAAGGGAGAAGAGATGAGGAAGGCACCCAGTAGTCTCTGCCTCAAGACTTTTTTCTGTGTTCCTCAATTTTCTACAATGCATGGGTAATTTTTATAATTCTGGAAACAAAAAGGTTTCTTGCCTAAGATATTCAGTTATTAAGTGATACCAAAACATAAGTAGCCTATAAAGGAAAAGCTTAAAGGAAGAATACTGAATTATTGAGAGGTTAACTACATGTCTATTTGTCATGAATATTAAAGAGCAATATCATCTTAAATACAAAATCCATGCATGTTTAATGTATTTTCCCTCTATAAGCACACTACCAAAATAATTATTTCAAAAAAGCCTTCTTCAGTTATAAACCATACATTTAGGAATAGCTGTAAAACTACAGGTTTTTCACTGAAGTTCAACATTTGGAAAATATTTAAATAAACTCTGAATATAAGACAATGTGTTCAAAATCAATATATAATTCCAAAAATATGAGTAAATGAAAGATAGCATGTCATTTTAATAGTGCATGATTTAGACACTGTGTCACATTTAACACAGTAGCATATTTTGCTAAACTGATAAAGCTGATGCAATTATAAAAAATCAAAATCACTATCTACATGGCACCTGTAGTATAACTTAAAGTGTACAGTAAAACAAATAGTGTCTGAGGAACATTTCTTAATATCTACAGAATAATATGCAAAAACCAACTGGGAAAAAATACTTCCAAACAACAAACTGTGCATCTATTGTTATTAAATATTTGATAAGGACCAGAAGTGTGTTGGTTCTTCTACCAACCACAGGCCCTAGATCTTGCTTAAAATTTATAACCTAGAATGAGATGTTGATGAATCTATTTAATAACTGCTCAGAATGTTACACTACCATGTTAAATATAGGTATCAACTTTAAGATGCCACTTGATTTCAAATAATAAAATACAAACATAATCATAAAATTAAGGAAATACACTATAAATGTTTTATACTAACCAATTAAGTTGTGCATTTTTCAAAATCTAAGTGGTGATAGCTGTTGGTAGTATTTATTCATTCATTATCAAACTAAATTAATGTCAGACAATCTTCCAAGCCCTGAGGATACAGTCATGAACAAGACACATCCCTGCCCTGGCTGGTGTGGCTCACTGGGGTGAATGCCGGCCTGAGAACCAGCACTCAACTGCTGCAAGTGTTGTGGATTCAATTCTCAGTCAGGGTATAAGCCTAGGCTGCCAGCCAGATCCCCAACTGAGGGCGCAAAAGAGGCGATGGTTTCTCTCCATCTCTTTCTCCCTCGCTCTCTCTAGAAATGAATAAATTAAATCCTTTAAAAAAAGACAAATTTCTGACTTACAGAGATAACATTTTACTATGGGAGACAAATAAATAAATATAAAGTACAATTGTAGGTGGTGATTAAGTGCTACAAGGGAAAATAAAACTGATGAGGAAAAAAATCACGTGTGATGAGAAGGAGGAAATACTTTGAATTTGGTCAAGGCAAGTCTGTCTGGGGTGGTGACAGTTAGAGCTCTGATTAAAGAGAGGGAGGGTGCCACAGGAATGTCCAGCAGAAGGACAATCTAGACAGAGGGCTCCCTGATATAAAAGCTCGGAGACATACATGTTCTAACAGCCAGCAGAGGGATGGGGAGGAGAAAGGAAGGAAGTCACAGGAGATGAGACAGGAGCAGCCTGAGGCCCAGGCCCTGTGGGCCACACTAACAATGTTTGGGTTCTATTATTCATCATGCCATGGAGAGCCCCTTGGAAGGTTTACAGTACAGCAGGGAGACCATGGGACTCTTGAGAAGATCGTTCTGGCTGCTGAGAACAGACTACAGAATGTCAAGGGCAGAAGCAGAGAGACCAACCAGCTTGTGGACTGGCAGATGAGAGTGGCGGAACCCTTGCTGATGGACAGGAAACGGGATGAAAGTGAAAGAGGAAAGTGAAGCCTGACACCAGTGGTAACCCAGGCAATTGGATGAATATTGATGCCACTTATTAAGATTGAGAGGACAGTAGGAGAAACAAGTAGGGAAGAGAAATCAAGAAATCAGTTGTGAACATATTAATATGAGATGCCTATTAGGCATTCAAGAGGAAATGTTATCTATTATGTTAAAAATACAGGTCTAGAGCAAATATTAATTAAGTAGATAGGAATTGATGCTACCACACTAGATAAAACAACCAGGAGTTAGTGTACATAAAGAGAAGAGTAGCTCAACAATTGAGCCCTGCAGACTTCCTATCTTTGGAGATTGGGAAGAGAAGATGAATCCAGCAAGGAGACCGGAAGAGCCAGCACTCTTGCAGGAACAGTCAGAGGAGAGCAGTCTAGTGGGTACTTGCTAAGGAAGTATTTTAAGAAAGAGGAAGACAACTACAACTACATCAAATGCTACTGACAGTTTGAGAAAGATCCTATTAACTCTACACCACTTGGGACCTTGAAAAGAACATAATTTAGATTAGTTTAGTTTCAACTAATAGAAATGAACTTGAACTAGCCCAAGCAAAACCTTTTATTTATTGTTTTCTTTATGAGACAGGTATAAAGGTCTGTCTTGCAGCCAGGGCAGTTACAGAGTTGCACATCATGGTGGAGAAAGGTGGCCACCCCACAGCCCCCAAACTTACAGATGTTCAACAGTTTCACCTGCACACAGAGACCAATGCAGGGTCAATAGCCAAAGCCAGAGGGAAGATAATGCAATTGGCCCAGCTCAGATCAGGTGTTCCCCTAGCTGTTTCTGTGCAGCTCCTGCAGTGCAGAAGGGCCGTGTCTAATACTACCTACCGGCTTCTTCCAGGACCTGCTCACACACAAATGTGCTGGGAATCCTAATGAAGCAAATCCTGCCCCCATTCTGGCCATTGCTCTAAGAGCTGTGCATGTATGATCTCAGTAATTGCAATCACAAGTTAAGATAATATACAGATGGCAAAACCAAGACTCACGAATGCTAAATAACTCATCACACAGCCTGTTATGTGGCAGAGTTGAGGTTTTCTGACTCATATGTAAACTTACCTACACTAATTTGGCCATGTGCAATTAATTATTAAGCTCTTTTTGTCAATAGCCACCACCAATAGAAGTGAAGGGTCTGGATATTTTTTCCCTAAACATCACAAGTAGGTGTTAAAGCAAGTCTTAGAACAAATTGTGAATCCACTTAGAACATGAATTAGTTATCAGGTACAAAATATGCAAATAAACAAAAAAAGTTATTTATTCTTCTTTATAGAGGTCCCAGGTTTCTATTCTTACAGGGGCACTGCTCATACATTCCATGCAATAAGTTTAAAACAGGAGTCAGTTATTCTTAAGTGATTATCAAGTAACCATAATCCTCCAAATTATCAGCAGACCAGTTTAGAAATCATGCTGCCACTGCCACTCCTGGCAGGGATGGGACAATGCACAGGCCATCCAGATTCCTCCTCTTCCATTCTATTCCACTGCCTTCACTGGGGATGAAGTTTCTGATTTGAAAGTGCACTTGACATCATATTTGATAACAGAGAAGACACCATAAGCTGTAGACAGGCCTGTCATAATGGAATCGTGCTCTTCAGTCAGCTTTGGGCTTCACTAAAACATGTGCATCCAGATGAAGGATGATGCAGTATAAAGAATGCTGCATCCACTACCTCACATCACAGAGGGAATAAAGGAAGCTGAAATTGGCCACTTGGAAAATACTAGGAAACCAAAGAGTTGCTGCCAGACTCTACAGTCAAAGACAAATCCTTTTGCCAAGTTTTTCACTTGTGTTTTCTCACTTGAGCCAACAGATCATTTTACATTCCAAACACGGCAGTTCAGGCACCACTGCCCATTCTCCCAACCCCCACAAAAAAAAGAAAAAAATCAGTGCAGCCAGTTGTTGAAATACCTGAATAACTAGTAGGACAACCATGACCAAAGATCTGTCAGATGACCTGAGTAGAACAACAAAGACACTAAAACCACAGATTTCTCATTAGGTGTTTTGGGGAATAAAAGTGAACAACCACTGCAAGTGTCCCCAGGAAGTAAGCAATACAGAAAGCCAAAGGGTGTGAATAATAGGTAAACTTTATCTAAAATCCACACCAGAAGGTCCTGTTAATAGTGAGGCCCAAAAGAGTTATCACTTCAACATACTAATTCACTGTTCCATGTTTCTATTTTTTTTAACTTTTTTATTGAATTTACTGGGCTGACATTGGTTAATAAAATTATATAGGTTTCAAGTATACAATTCCACAATGCATCATCTGTATGTTGCATCGTGTGTTCATCACCCCAAGTCTCCTTCTGTCACCATTTCTACCTGCCTCACCCACCTTTCCCTCTGGTAATCACCATACTGTTGTCTGTGTCTGTGAGGTATTTTTTTTTTCCTTTGCTTAATCCCTTCACCTTTTTTAGCCAGCCCTGCCATGTTTCTGGTTTAAATATTCAAGACAGAAGGAGGGGCAGGTTCAGGACAGACTCCTAGCACAGAGGACCCAAGAAACATGTTGGAGTTTGGCTGTCAGAGGTGGGTACAGACCTCCCCACGTCTCTGAGCCCTGGGTGAGCTGATGTGAGAAAAGCCACCTGGGGCTCAAGTTGCCAGTGTGTCTTTTGTGTAGGCTGATCCATTTGCCTTAGCAGAGAGGACATGTGGAGCAGCTTATTGATCCTGAATTAGCAGAGCTCAAGTCTAACTACAAGGGACACGTTTCCCTGGAATCATCACTCGCTTACTTCTAGGATAATGGGAATGAGGAGAAAAAAAAGACTTTAGGATCAAACAAACCCGAGTTAGAATCCCAACACCACTATGAGCCAGGCAAATGACTCATCCTCGCAGCGTGGATGGTCTTATCACACACCCTGCAGGACGGTGAGCAAGACTGAAAGAAAACATAAAAGCATGTGAAGTATCTAGCACATGAGACAGTCAGAAAACATAGTTTCTAATACAACCTTTGGCTCCCTGCCCACACATGGTAGCAGGCCAGATGAACTCTATCCATACCACCTCTGAACTACAAACATCCTACTCACGAAAGGCAAAAATAAAAATGCCTTCTATCTCTGCTCTGCCTCTCTTCCCTTGCTTGCATCAGTGCCACCTGAGAAGAGGGAGAACTCCGGTTTTTTCATGGGTGAAAAAGAAAAAGGTGAAATGCAAAGGCTCCCAGCAGGCAGAAGTGCTGGCTTTTGCAACCTAGTGTCCCTCACCCCGCACCAGACTAGTTCATCTGCAGTGGAATATGCTCTCTGAGTATTTTCATTCAGCTTTGTTAGACAGCTTAAGACCCCAGCAATTAGTGAGTCAAGATCTTCTTCAGAAAATGAAAATTCCTTTGTTCAGGTAAGATTTATACACACATTATGCCTCATCCATAAACTTAGAAGTAGTTCAATCAAACTGCTCTCTTCATATGGGGCCGAAGGGAGAACCAGAGAGAAAGAAAATGCTGGGGTGGTGCAGAGTAAGCTGAATGGAGATGGAAAGGCAGCGTAGGGGGAAAAGGACAGTCTGGGGTGCTGAGTCTCTACAGAAGAAGGACAAAGCAAAACGAGTTTATTTTAAAATCTGCCCACAAGATGGCCACCAGGTGCCCAGGAAAGTCCTCTCCATCTTTTCCCTCCTAAGCCTCATTTTCTCCTTTCTCTCAAGAACCAGAGTGTTATCAATCTTCCATCATCAGTACCACACAGATGTTTTCACACGGGTTAGAGGGGATTTTTGTGAGCCAGCTAAGAAACTGACTTCATTTGCTTAATATTTTCTTTGTATAAGAAAACAAGTTATAAGTTCCAAAGAACTCACTCATATAACTCCCTGAAAGCAGAAACTATATCTGTCTCATTTAAGACAGATAATGTATTTCATTAAACTAATAGATGAGAGGATGCGTGATTGAATGAATGTATAAGTAAAGGGAAGGCTTTCCTGACAAACCAGTGTAAGGAGCAGCCTGATCAATCTCTCCCCTGATCTTGGTTAGGTTTTCTCTACACACATATATCTGACCTTACAATACACATTTAATTGTTTGTTAATTCTTTGATTTCCCTATTACAACATAAACTGCATAAGCGTGCATAATTTTCTTTACACCGCTAAAGTCCTCACCCAAATCAGTGTCTGGCAAATCACAGACATTCAGTAAATATTTGTTGAATGAGTGAAGCACTGAACTGTACAGGGATTGTCTTTATAACACAATCTGAGGTTAAATACTAAGCCTTTAAAAACAATACTCTGGGTCTCCCCCTCACTCAGTCTCTACCTCTTGTTTCACCCGCCTGGGCTTGTGACCATTCATTTTACATAATGCCCCACTGATCACTTTGAAACACCAGAGCTTACTTGTAATATTGGTGGTTGTTCTTGGCACAAATTCTCCCCAAGAATATTTTTTGAGAAAAATGACAAGCCCGCAAAGAGATTTTCCACCTGCACTAAAAGTAGAACATTCCATACACCAAATGGCTTTCCCTCCTCTTTTTTCAGTGCCGTAGCAGCTGTATCCTCACTCTTCAAAAAGACCTTGAAGCCAAATCACGTAAACAAAACTGTAAGATCTTCCCATTTCTTTCATTTCTTTTTTTAAGTAGAAAAAAATAGTAATATTTTTTTAAAATGAGGGGAGGGGACACTATAACCTATTTCATATTTAGTATCCGAAAGTGACTTCCCCTGGGCTGTCTGTGTCCACTCTTAGAGAAGTCTCCTTCATTCAAATAATGGCATAATATCATTCATTTCTAATTAGTTATTATCCTTTTAATTATGGAAAAAGCCATGACTATTAAACCAATAGCAAAAGACAGGGAAAATCTATTTTCTTAGACCAATGCATTCGTTGCTTATACTAACTTTTTAATGCTTTATGAGAGAGTAAACCATTTCCTCACTTGAATAGACTCACACATTATGTGTTTGATAATTCTCAAAATAAATCAGGCCATCAATAGTCAAAACCCATCTGCTTTGTAAACCATGTTTAAAAGCCCAGCAGTAATGACTCCCTTTATATTCAGTCAACCAGCTTCCTCATGTAGATAAATGGGTGAAATGAAATAAGCTTCATTTTATAACCCTGATCTCATAATAAGAATTCAAAGATAGAATGGGGACTGTAGTAACTAATTTATTACTAATAATTGTAAAAGTTACATGATTTGATAATAAATCATGGCCTAAAAAGGGACTTGTAATTCTTCTGCAGTTGGAGACAATGCTATGGAAAAAACATTTAAAAAACTAATGAACTCTAACATACTCAGTCTAAGATCTTTTTTAAAACAATGTGTAATTAATATTTTTCATGTATAATTTGAATGAATAAACTGCTTTTCAAATTGTACCTAAAGTGTTAATGGATCCTTGTAGGTTTTTAGAAAATTTTCCTATAGAATTCAGCACTAGTCAAATCAACTCCTGCCTTGGCTGGTGTGGTTCAGTTGACTGAGTGCTGCCCTGTGAACCAAAGGGTCACAGGTTCGATTCCAAGTCAGGACACATGCCTGGGTTGCAGGCCAACTCCCTAGTGGCAGGGCACGTGACAGGCAACCACACATTGATGTTTCTCTCCCTCTCTTTCTCCCTCCCTTCCCCTCTGCCTAAAAATAATAACTAGAATCTTTAAAAAGAAATCAACTCCTCATTCCTAGAAACTTAAGGGCAAGAAGGGAAGGGCAAGAAGTGGTTTTGGAAAATAAACACTTCACTCAGAATACACATGAATAAATATAGCACACATACAGTCTTCCAAAACAAGTACACTTCTTTCTGCTGTGTGTAAGTGCTATTCCTGAAAATAGTCATGATTATAAGACAAGCACCTAGACATGAAGCACTATGTTGCATCCAAGGTTATAGAGGTGCAGGAGGTCTATTAAAGAAAAATGTGGCTACACTTTTCTGGAAGAATGAAATCCAGACTAAATTGCATAGGCAACATGTAGCTCAGAAGGGGACATGAAGATATTCCTCTCAACCTAAGGCAAGACATATGATAACAGTGCTCCCAAGAACAAACATGGCAAGGCAGGAAGTCAAACCAGATTTCTCAGACTTGCTGCACTGCAGTATGTGGGGGTCTCCTGGTAGTTCAAACTTAAGCTCATTCAGCTCAAATGCCATCTGAGATGTTGTTGCCTGGAGCTGACATAGAGAGAGACTTTTTCTGTAGCAATAACTTTAGAAATTAAGATCACATTTTAGCTATTGTCATTCCAAGATTTGCATGTATTACAAATGCCTTTTTCATTTAATAATCATACCTAAGTGTTTAATCATTTGTAATTTACAAAGTGCTGTTAGAAAAATTACCTCCTGTACTTTGAAGTAGGTATTTTTATTCTCTCCTTATAAATAAGGCAACTGAAACTTGAATAATTTAAATGACATTCCTAAGGTCGCTTGATGAGAACTTGGACTCCAATTTAGATGGTTTGATTCCAGGGCCAACACACTTTCCACTACATCACTTTCCCAGTGTTTCCCAGATCTTAATCTTACCCAAATATGTGTTAATGCGGTAATACAGGTCACATTTCCCACTAAATTTTCACTAAAAAAACAAACCAATCTACTGTTCCAAGCGTAGATAAAATAGGCCCTCCTTTCCATCATTTACTTTTTAATATTTTTATTAAAAGTATTTAACAATACATTTAACAAACCCAATTAAATTCATTGTTCAGCCAGCATAAATGACAAAAGTAGTCTACGTAAGCGACCACTGGCACCCCTAAACCAAGTCTAGTTTTTACCAAGTGATAGCTGTGGGGGAAATGGAGAGCAGAAAAGGAAGCTCTCAGTTTGACTGGTGTCACTTATCATGAAGCGAGCTGGTTTTAGCTTGTTTATCTCTTATAGTAAGAGATGCCCTGACGTACACACTGTACCCTGACACGCCATTTCCAGACGGTGTCATGCCATATGTAACTGTATCTTACCTCTTCACCGTGTGTTTTTTCCTTTGGCAGCTTTGTAGAGCAAAAGCAACTTTGGCTTTGGTAAAGACAGAGGCATTTTCATAGTTTGAATTAACCTGCCACTATTCATTGAGTAATCTTACTGAATAGCTACGGCAGAGATTCAAAGGTTCCCTTTCACTGCCCTCTCAGTTAGGGAAAAAGCAAATATTAAGTAAAGGTGACAAGAGAAATTCATTTTAGGAGTCAAAAATTCAAGAATTTATTTTATTTCCTACTATGAACATTTAGGTAGGTCCCCTTACTATCTTTTCAATATTGTTCTTTTTGTGTTTTAGTCAATAAAGTGAGTAAAAATTCCTACTTACACCATCTTATGGTAGACTAAAGTAAAAACAAGATATCTAATACAAAAGTATTTACAGATTTAAAAATAAAGTGTTTTTAACTGAATGCTTCATCATATGAAAAAAATATATGACTCCCACGGAGATGAAAACAAGCCATCTTATTTTTCAGCTCTATTACCTGTTTTTCATTGGGGGAACCATAACAAAAGTTGTATTCTTTCATTCTCATGTGATTATATATGCATCACTTATTTTTCATCCTCTTAATTGTCTGTCTGTCTAACATGTTTACTTAATTTTTAATGCATTGAGCCCATGTGCCATGCACTTTGTGATGTTTATTGGAATGCCAGGGAATAAAATAATAATAGGGAGAGAAGGCTGTCATTAAATAATTACATTTAGAACTAAATCATTGCCATAAAAAAAAAAGGTATGTGGTGCTATGAGAAGGTAAAAGAGACTAGGCTTGACCTACTCTAAGAGGATGGAGAAGGTCTCCACGAGCACATACTTAAACATCCAAACGATTTTCTCCCCAGTTTTCACTTCCAAGTATAAGATCCCCAGTTTCTACTTGTTCATGCTCTTGAAATGCTCTTGCCTTCCCTTCCTCCAATCCTAACTTGATGCTATTGAAATAATTTATTTTTGGAAATCTTCAATTCATGTTTTTCTTTTTTCCAAATCTCTCATTCTACCTCCTTTAAAATAAACAAAAATTTAGGGCTTCAGAACCCAATTTATCTTTTAGAACTAGCTGTTGAATGCTAAGTGAGCCTAAAAGAGTACTTCCTATGTGCCATGGTCACAAAGTGACTTCGTGTAATGGAGGGACAAGGAGAAACAAAAGTAAATTAATACGTAGTAGAAAATGAAACAAAATACATGGCAAAAAAAATGTGACAACCATTCTCTTGCCCTCTGTTTTCAAGAGCATTCTGCATCCTTACTATTGTTCATATTTGGATCACGTCCATTCCCTCCCCCACCCCGCCAATCAGAAAAACATACAGAGTTTTTCAGAGAATCTAATGTAAGATGACATGATCTCAAAAACTGCAAAAGAATAATTTTAGCTACTTCTGGAGAACAGAGGGGCTGTAAGAACGGCCAAAATAATTTTAAGGTAAATCTAAAATTAAATGGCATGATAACATTTTGCAGTACAAAAAAATGCTTACTTTTAAATATAGATGTACGGTATCAGTTAAAGCAATGAATTTATTTCTCAAGTACAAGTTGTTAAAGAGAATATTTATTTCATAAATTAAAAAGCAGAACTAAATCACATTAATTGGGATATTTTTGTCACCACTGGGCAATGGCCACATGTGAATTCAACTGGTAACATACTAATATTCCTGCCAAGGTAACTTGGTCATAAGACATCCTTATAACTCTACAGAAAATATCTTTATAACTCTACAAAGAAGATATATACAGGAAACTTCATTCCTACATTCAAACTTTAGAGCCGAACATTAAAGTCTTTAAGTGTTCCCAAAAATAGAATCTCAATTTATCTACAGAGATTAATCCAATCCCCTCTTTTTAAATGCAGACTCTGACCCTAAAAGAACGCACATTCTATCTGTTTTCTAAATATACCCAAAGTACACCTGAATGTAGCCCAATTCTCTAAGTTCGATAGTCTTTCCCATTAACCAGAGGTCCCCAAACATGGGGCCATAGACCCATACCGGCCATGGCCTGGTAGGAACCAGGACACACAGCAGGAGGTGAGCAGTGGGCAAGCGAGCAAAGCTTCATCTGTATTAACAGCCGCTCCCCATAGCTCACATTACTGCCTGAGCTCTGCTTCGTCAGATCAGCAACAGCATTAGATTCTCACAGGAACACGAACCCTGTGTGAACTGGGCATGGGAGAGATCTAGGTTGTGTGCTTCCTTATGAGAATCTAATGCCTGATGATCTGAGGTGGAGCTGAGGCAGGGAGTAGCTGTAAATACAGATAATCATTAGCAGAGAGGTTTGACTGCACAGAGACCATAATAAATCAATTGCTTTAAGACTCGTATCAAAGTCCTATCAGTGAGTGACAAGTGATAATTAAGCTGCACCTGGTGGCAGGCTTTAAGTAAGAATCTGACACTTATTTTAGACCACACGGAGCCTGCCCATTATTTTATTTACCGCTTCCATCCACACCTCCTTCTTACACTACTCACTTGTCTCAGTCATAGTTTTGGTTAAGTACACCTGCTAACCCTAGTATGTGGTGATTTGTATAATTATTTCATTATATATTATAATGTAATAATAATAGAACTATAGTGCACAATATATGTAATGCACTTGAATCATCTCAAAACCACTCCCCCCACCCTGCTCCTGGTCCATGGAAAAACTGTCTTCCATGAAACCAGTCCCTGGAGCCAAAAAGGTTGGGGACCGCTGCCATAGACCCTCAGCACTGACAAATGAAGAAAAGATAAAAAGCATAGCTACTTTTTCTCATGAGAATATCACTCCTTTTTATCAACAATGTACTGTCATTTTTGCATTGAAAAGGCTCAAAACAGACATTTAAAATGTCCTTTATCACAAGGACAAGACAAAAGGAGAGTGTGAATATAAGCATGTAGATAAATTCAGGAACAGTTTGGTACCCAAAATAAATTACTTCAAAGATGACTTTAAGAAAAAGCAATTTAATTAAAATTCCAAGAGCTTGGGATTAAGGTAGAAAGGACAGGGAAATAAAGGAACTACAGGAACAGAGCTAACAGCCCAAGTGAATAAACTTAGCACAGATCTGCTGTATTTATCTCTCTGGACTCTCAGTTTACTGCAGGATGCACTTGAATTATCTCTAAGCCTGATCTTTAAGCCACAGGCTCAAATTATTTTATCAGGTTTTTCCTCATACTGCTGTATCTTCAACAAACTGGTAAATCACAGTAGCATTTTCAGATCTTCAACTATTTTCTGTATTTTTCTGGGACTAAAGTCATGTATGCAAGCAACATTTAATTATAAAAATATACACAAAAGTGCCATCAACATACATTATGATAATATCAGTAAGTCAGGAATTACTTAGTGATGATATGAAAATGAATATACATAGTGCAAGGGATGTGGGGGCCAAAACACCACACGTTCCATTGCACACTGAAGAATGGAAGCATCATTAGGGTGGACAGCTATGCTTGTACAGTTTGTACAAGCTGGACAGTTTGTAACTGTCTCTAGTCTCCAGTACAATGAAACAGGCACTGGATTAACATTTGCTGAATCTATAAATACATTTTCAAAAATGCTAAAAATAAGGAAATCAAAATGGCCATGGTTGTTTTAATTACCTGTTTCTTGCCGTGTGCCATATCTCTATGCTACTTCCTGGAAATGGCAGGAAATCCCAAATTCCACTTACCTGATTGCTCTCCAGATAACCTAGTACAACAAACACCCTGCCAGTCCTGTATTTTACTGAGTGGAACTATCCATTAACTTCCACACATCTTGGATCCACATTAGTAGTAACTGTTAATTACAGCTTATAAGACCTTAAAAGCACTTTTTAATCAACACAGGTTGTCTTGTGCTCATATTCTTTGAAATATTTAAAAATATTTAAAGAAATATTAACTTTGTATTATCCAAAAATTACTATTATTCAATCATGTTGAATGATGACGTTCATTATACATTAATCATTGTTAAAGTTCACATGATAAGATAATATGATGAAGAACAAAACATGGGAATTTAGAGTATAACGGTATTGTTTCAGACCAAAAAGGAAAAAAAATAGCCTCAAGTAGACCTTTGGGGTCTAGCATGCATCTTTCCATCAGTTTATTACTGAAATATCAGGCAACACAAACATTTTATAAACAAAGCAGTTAAATGGTTAATTTCTTAGCTATACATTAGCGCCATATAGCACCTTAGCAGCTACACATGAGAAGAAATGTTCAATTTTCCATCATCAAATGTTTTTCTCATTTCTTCCCTAACACATTTATTGGGTCATGAAAGAAGATATGCATCAATAAGAAAAATACTATAGAATCAATAAAAAACACTGTAGTGGGTTTTGAGCTTTAGATTTTCTTTTGAAGTTTAGGTACCAGTGTCTAATAAAGTCTTGTTCATGGGAGACACTCAACTCCAGCAACCCTCACTTCATTTCCACCTGACACCGATTGGTCTCTTACGCCCACAGCCTAACGTTGCCCTGGGAACTGCTGCACCTATAAAATCTTAGAAGCCAGCCTTCCATCTTTCCAGTTCTCTCAGACCGTCATTCCCATTACACTTTCTCCTAAATCCAATAAAAACTTGGCTCTCTCAGTCTATAAACTCCTTCCTGACATTATTCTTTAATAGGGGAGGGAGAAAATAATAAAGAAAGCAAATAAATATAAACTTGAACTTTGAATGTGCTATAAGGAAAACAGTGTTACAAAAGAGTTATGGGGAGGCCAATTTATATAGTGTGGCCAGAGGAAAACTCTCTGAGGAATGACATTTAAGATAAGACATAATAGAGGAGAAGGAGCCAACTGAGGGAAGAATAGGGTATTCCAGACAGAGGAAACAGCATGTACAATGGCTTGTAGAGGAGAAAGGTCCTGGTCTCATCTGGGCACAGTGAGGTGGCCAGTGTGGCTGGAACACAGTGGCCAAAAGATGGAAGAGAAGGAACAGAAGTCAAAGAGGGTGACAGGAGCCACATCACACAAGGTTTTGTGAACTGTGATAAGGATTTTGGGACTTTTGTGAATTGCAACCAGACTTCATCGAAATGTTTTAAGCAGGAGCGTAACATGGTCAAATTTGTGTTATTAAAGATGACCATGACTGAGGCATGCAGAGGCAGAATGGATGTGGGAGGTTTTTGACACTCTGTCTAGTATAGAGGCTGGCACATGGTAAATGTCCCCAAAACAGATGACAGAATCAACGAATAAATGAGCCAACAACTTCTGAAAGTTGTTGTCAGCTGGAAGTAGAGTCACAAATTAGTTTTGAAATGATTAGTCCAGCAATGTGTTTTAGACTACAGAGAATCTATGATGGGAAAGCATTAGCCAGAGACCCTGACTATCTGGTCCACTAAGATACATTCCACAGATGACTATGTGTTCTGAAAATCTGCAGTCAAGCTTTATAGGCTTTCAATATTCCAAAACACAATAACAGAATAAGAATCTTATTTATGTAAAAAGGATTAAATCACTCTGTGTAAACTGTCCCTCAAGTTTAATAAGTGTCTTTCTTTATTTTGTGTCTGGCCAAATATGTGTTTGTATGTGTTATGTGTGTGTGTATGTATGAAATGCATGTGTTTAGAGATGCTAAAGATTGATGGTCAATCAAAAAAAAGAAGAAAAAAAGCCAAAGTTGTTAAAAGCTGGGAAGTGAGCCAGTTTGCAATCACTAAAGGAACTGCTTAAGCTGAGTTCCTTGTTGCCACTCTGGTAATGAGCATTCCTCAAAGGATGCCACTTTGCATAGTTCAGTTCTCTCTGATGCAAAAGATGTCGCTTCTGAAATCAGGCTGACTTGTTTTTTTTAAAAAAGTGTCAATAAAATTAAGCTCAACCTATTCACTGATTACAAGAACAATAAAAATAAATGGTGCCCTGTATGTTGTAAAAAGTCTATCAAATATAAAGCAGTACTTTTGAGAGATTTAGCTCTGAATCTGATGTTCATTGCATTTTTTTTTCATTTTCTTTTTATGGAATGACATAAGAGGGATAAGGGGGTGAAAAATTCATCAGTTCTTAGTAAGAACTGCTCAAAAGTAATAAGGAGAAAGCTATTTTCTTGGAGTAAAGTGGAGCTTTTTAAAAATATATATTTTTAAAAACAACATGAACAGATTATTATCATATAAATTCACATTTTCTTGCTTTACAAAAAGTTTCAAGGAACAATGAAACTCTAGACATAGTAATATCAATTTATTATTTCTAGTTCCAATGGAAACATGTATTCAACCTACTGAGGCCAATCATACAGGCACAAGTGCAAGTCATATACACTTAAGGAGAAATCATGTAATTTATATCTCTTGTAAAATAAGCTATGAGATATCAGAGTAATAGCCAAAAGAACCCACAAATCACTGTGGAATGTTCTCTGAACTTAATAGCCACCAGTAGTATTACAAAAACAAAGCAAAAACATTTTCGAGTCCCACATTCGGCATTTGCCATATGCAAAGGAACATCATGCATTTTAGAAAGATGAAATCTGAGAAAAGGCTAGACAGAAGGAAAGAGGGAAGGAAGGGAGGGAGGAAGGAATAGATAGAAAAGACTGATTTACGTATAATGAACACTGTCTTGTGCAATAAATCTCAGTATTTAAAAATTAACAGCAATCTCCTAAATAAGATCATATAAATAAAAGTACATACATTACTTTTTTACAAAGCTGTTAGTTATGCAGATATTGTGACCTCAAGAGAAAGAATTAGATGTAAGGTTAAAAACAATCAGCAAATATTCATTAGGACTCTACTATGTTCTAAGCACAACGCTAAGATCTGTAAGAAAAAAAACTAAATTTTAATTCATTTTGACATGAATGTATTGTGCATTACTGTTGTGCCATGTACAAAGATAAACATCAGGGGACATAAACTAGATAAGATGCCACTGTAGCAAAACGAATTGTCTGTAATATAATTAAGGGTAACACATGCTACTGAAGTGGCATTACAAGATTAAAAATGGGCCAAATGAACAGTACAGATACATGTGCTAACAGTTTTCAGAACAGAGAGATCATTTAGGCTTAGCTGGTAAGAGAAGTTTTTACAAATGAGATGAAAACTCACTTGAGCTTGAGCAGTGAGTGACTGGAGAGACATCGAAAAGTGAATGCACTCAACAAAGGTGACAGGCAGAAATTCACAAGGTCAATTTGGGCTCTGAAAAAACCTGAGAGTTTGATTTTGAGATAAGAGGAGATAATGACAGAGAGGTAGGCTGAGCCCAGAAAGGCAAACACCCCTTAATGGAAGTTGTTCTGTTGAATGCTTTGGAGTGATGAAAATGCCTTGGACCTAGAGAGAGATGGTGGACATACAACACGGGTGAGAGCTATATGAATTTCATCTCAGTCAATTTTTAATGTTGATGGTGGTGATGCAAATTATCATTATTGTTAATTGCAAAATACTGGAAATATCTAAATGTCTAACCATGTAGACAATGGATGTTGGAAATCTATATGATAATACTGATAAGCTGATATGATTAAAAATATGTATTCTCTAAGTATATAATGCTACAGGAGAGTATTCAATGATATAAAAATAAGTTTGTGGCATATTGTGTGAAAAAGCAAATCCCCAGTTTACCATATCAAATCTATAATTAAAAAGACTGGAATGATGTACTTCAAAATGTTAACAGTGTCATCTGTTAGAATCATGAATGATTTAAATTTTCTTCCTTCTAATTATTTCTTATAACAAACATCTGAAAGTGATTTTTAAGGTGATTTTATTAAAAATGTGTTTTTATGTAAAAAAATTCATTGGGATACATTGTAGATATAGAAATTAGCAAGATAATTCATGATCTTTTTTTCTAGATAGAGCCAGGCATCGAGTAAAAGATCTGCATACAATATGCTACTTTTCAGTAGTAACTTATAACATTTGCTGGAATTTAAATGAGCTTTATGTGAACAGCTTACTCCATAGCATATGTAAATTTTCAATAATTTTCTTTCTTTTTTTATCTCATTTATTTTCAAGTCTACCCCAAAGTGACAGCATGAAAACCAACCTATTTCTAGTATTGTCTTTCTGTTTATAATTCCTCTCAAATAACACTGACTTCCATGTAGTCTCTGATCTTCCTCCTTTCCTTTTGCCTTTGATACCTGTTTTCTATTGAAGATGCTGCCAGAGAGGGTTCTTCCTCTCACAATATGAAGTTAACCATCATTGTTCACTTCCTCACTTATTCATTCTTAACAACTCTCCTTAAATATAGTTAACTCGTGTCACTACAATAATCAACTGCAGGTTATTTTCACTTCTTATGATTACCATGGTGGGGGAAAAAATAAAGCAGTCAGGTTGAACCCTTAATTCAGACTTCCTCCACATTTTATGAAACCATCAATAAATGCCCAGATGATATTTCACTGTAAGATGAGCAAAAGCACATATCTTCAGCTGTAGCCCCTTTCCTGGTGCATTCATGGACTCCAAAATCAGAGCCCACAGTTCGGGAGCTGCACACGGTTGCATCTTGTTTTGAGTTTTTGTTTGCAAACTGTCAGGAAGATCAGAATAAATTGCATGATATGCAGTCCAATATGTATATTCTTGAGCACATCTCAATGTATCCACCAAAAAATATTCATAGCTGCAGGTGTACAAAAAAAAAGGCAGAATTATGGCTTGATTTGCCTTGATAAGCATGGCAATTTTCTGTACACTTTTCATAAAGTGCTAATCAATTTCAGCTCAAAATAGATTGAAACACCCAACAGATTGCTGCCATAGTCCACAAATGTTTGTCATTCGTAGGCTGTGGCAATAACGTGAATTCTGAGAAAGAAAACTGCAACCGCACTGTACCTTGTAAAAATCCCTTTCATTTGCCTTAATAACCCTTGAAGAAATGCTTAGAATTATTTTGAATTCACTTGTTTGAAATTTCCATTTTTTTCTTGCTGTATCTAAGTATTGCTTTAGTAATATCTGTTTTAAGTACGGTTATGGATCGATTATATTTAAAACTCAGAGTAATGACATTTAAGAATCAGCTATCACATCCATATTGTTTAACATTCTCCTAAAATATAATTACAGATATCACATACAACTTGGAGTTAAATCATCACAAACTTCTGCAATAAATTACTTTGTCCATATCTTTAACTGTTAAATACAGTATAATTTTTAAAAAATATTTTGTCAGCATTCTAGTCCTTGCACTAAGATTATTTCACAAACACTTAGAGGTGTTCATATTCCTATTAATGTACCTTTTCCAGTAGCAGTGACCCTGCTACATTAATCACTCTTCGGCCCAGGATGTTTTGCCAAACACAAGTGCCAAAATCTGGCTGACAGTCACACTCCTATGGGGAGCCTCTGCTCAAAACTGAATATATAGTTTCCCTTTCATTAAATGTAAGAAATAACTGGCAATGACATTTAGATCTAGGTATGGTATGCTTTCCATGGAATTTAATAAAATTAAATGAGAATAGGTAACAATTTAGGCGTTCACACCCTTTTTCAAAACTACAACAATGATAATATAATTTGGGGGGAATAAAAGCTATGCAATTTGGCTAAAAAGAGTACTTAAAAGTTGAAACTTTAAGCAACCTGTGTGATCTGTCAAAAACTGCCAAACGAGAGGCAGTAGAGTGTAGTCAACATAGGCTCTGCAGTCAGAAGGCCTGAGTTCTTACGATGAATGCTATTAAATATGTCACCTTGAACAAGTGATCTGTCTTCGCCATGTCTGTTTCCTCATCTATAAAACGGGGAGTAGGAGAATAACTAACTCAGGATGAAGTGAGCTAATATATGCAAGATTCTGAGGATTAAATGAGATAATACATGCCAAAGTAGGTTCTACTTAGCAAAGTAGGTTCTAGTCAATTCTCTTAAGTGTTAACTTTACCATCATCACACTCATCATCATTTGGAAGAGCAGCTGTAGACTTACAGTCTGAGTACAATGATAAGTGCTCTTGCTGCTTTAGAGGAATTGTCTGCCAAGTGTTTGTTTCTAGGTGTGGGTCCTCCTGTGTCACGTATATTAACCTGTCTTTCAAAAGAGAGGATAAAATATTTGGAAATCAAATCAGCTCTGCATGAGATGGTAAACCTCTTGGCCCAAACTTCCATCTACAAATTCTACTAAAATAAGAATGAAAAGGACATGTGAAAGATAGGAAACATACTTAGAAAGTATGTTATTAAGTCTCTGCACAAATGGAAAACTGTCACCTTTTGCATATTCCAGACCTAATATAACAGCAGTTATCTGTGTTTATTGGGAAGCTGTTCCCATGATGTTGTTCTTCCAGCTCATTAATCTAGTCTCTGGAATTTAGCTATACAATCACCTTTACTAGCCATTAGATTTTTCAGGAGCCACTGAGGAAAATGTTTTCACATTCTCATCTTGAAAATCTAAATTTGATGTCATTTCAAGAAATTCATTTTATTTACCCAATGAAAAAAAGAAAATTATACCATGCAAGTATAACTCAAAACATCTGATGTCTCTGACTCAAAAATCCCTTTGCTGTCTCTACACCGAGTATGTTCCTTCTCTTTCTTCCCCTTTTGAATATTTCTGTTAGGTAGCTGCTATAGAGCAAAGCGATGTACAAAAACAGTCAAAACAGAAACACAGACAAGTGAATTGTATGTATGCATGTATTTAAAAAGATGTATGTATTTAGATGTTGTTTTCCTGAGGTCATAATAGAGCCATTTGCCAGTTTCCCCTTAACATTCTATTAGATTGTAAGTATTTGTGTTTTTCTTCAAAATGCCAACATACCAGCACCAACAACTTCATGAGATGAAGTATCACCTCATTCACTTTTCCAAAGACAATTTAAATAGAAGTTGTGGATGAAGGTTGAAAACACTGCTTTACAAGTAAATTTGATGTTGTTTATATGACTACTTTTCTTTTATAATTAGAGGCATTTCCTCAAGGAAATGCTTTTGGAACTATAGCTAGATATTAAGTTAAAATTCAATTTTAAAGGAGGTTACTGATTCACAAAAACAGGTTAATTACATACTGCATATTCTGCAGAAAGCAAAACAAGATCACAACACATATAAAAATGCTTTGTACATAATAGATATTCAACATGCATTTGTGAATTCATTTGAATAACTGTCCTTTAAATGTAAAGAATGTTTTAAATATTTGTTTTAAAAAGTGCCTGAACATATCATCTAATATAGCTATTAGCTGTTTTTGTCAGTAATTTACACAAGTAGGGGTGCAATCAACCCAGAAATGGGAAAGAAAAACCATAGTAAAGAGAGCGAAAATTGATATTATGTTCATATTAAATATTTTTATATTAAATGTTATTCTTATCTTTATAAAATGTATGTTATTTTTGTTTATTAATATATGAGTATATATATTTGGATTATGTGATCAAGTGTTTTCACAAATAGTGTATGTGTTCAAAGGTTTGAAACTAACTTAATAAGAGTATTAAGTCTTTATAGCTGTAGAGATTTACCTGAGAGATACAGAGATGCAATGCACTTATCTTGGACAAACTTCTGAACTTTCTTATGCCTCAGTTTTTACATCTATAAAATGGCGATAATGACTTGTATACAGACAGATAATGTTTTCTCGGTGAGGGGGGCGGTTCACAAATGTCTAGACAGTAGGAAGCATTATCACTATTAAGATGTAGAAGTCATATTTAAAACAGAAAATAACTCTTTGCTATAATGTGGAGACAATGGAACCCTTGATACATTCATTGCTGGTGGGAAAGTAGTATGTTCCAGCCGCTGTGAAAAATAGTTTGGGGGTTCCTCAGAAAGTTAAACATAGATTTACCTAGCAATTCCACTCTAGGTATATACCCAAAAGAATGAAATACAGGTACTCAAAGAGTTACTCATATACCCATGTTCATAGCGGTATTATTCACAATAGCAAAAAGCTAAAAACAACAATGTGCTTACACAAATGCATAAATAGACTGTGGTATATACATAAAATGAAACATTATTCAACCATAAAAGAAATAAAGTTTTAATATATGCTACACAATGGATGAGCCTTTAAACATTATGCTAAGTAAAATATACCAGACACAAAAGGACAAATATTGTCTGTTTCCACTTACATTAAGTATTTAGAAAAGCATGTTCAGAGACAGAAAGAAGATTAAAAGTGGTCAGCAGTTACAGGAATGAGGGAAAAGAGGGTTATTGCTTAATGGGTACAAAATTTCTGTTTGGGGTGATGAAAAGGTTCTGAAACTAGGTAATGGTGTTGGTTACACAATCTTATGAATGTACTCAATGACACTAAATTGTACAATTAAAATTATTAAAGTGGTAAATTTATGCTATGTATATTTTATCACAATAAAAAATTTTATTAAATAAAAATAAAATTACATTATTATTTCTTCTCCAATATAATTTTTCATTTTTCTCATTTGATGACATGTCCATTGATTTTTAGAGAGAAAGGAAGGAAGAGAGAGAAAACATTGATGTGAGGGAGAAACATTGATCAGACTGCCTCCCTTACAACCCCACACAGAGGATCAAACTTGCAATCTAGGTACGTGCCCTCACCAAGAATCAAACCCATAACCTTTTGATTTATGGGACAATGCTCCAACCAGCTGAGCCACACTGGCCAGGACCCAATATAATTCCTTCTACTCTATTCTGCTCATCTTCATAGCTACAATTCTTAAAAATGTCATCTTCCCTCATAGACTTCACTTTTGATCTAACTTAGCAACCCACTTCAGCCTGGCCCAGCACACAGCACTCCTCAAATGCCTTCCACCAAGCACACTGCCCAGCACCTGTCTGTCAAGCCCTTCCCTGCTATGCTCACTGACTACTGCCTCATTCTAAACACGTTTCCTTCATTTCTTGAAACAACACTCAAGGTGTTTCTCCTCCCTCTCTGACCAACTCCTGCTCAGTTTTGCATTATCTGTTTTGTTGGGGGGTTTTTGTTGGTGGTGGTGATTTAGTTAGGTTTGGTTGTGGACTGCCCATCCCATTAATTCTTTAATTTTCTTCTTCAGGTTCCGTATTTTAGGTCTCTTTTGGTCCTATTCCACGGACTCTTGTTAGGCTCATCCATCCTGTCCTGACCAGTGTACATGACTGTGTTTTCACAAAACCTCCTGTTCTTTTCCTGTCCTCACCTCAGTCAACTGCTCTATCATTCACTCAAGTAGTCCCAGCCATAACGTCATCCTTCACTTTTCCCTCCCTGACAAATACACGCACACATACAAACTCACACTCAACACAGCAGTCCCCTCTTACCCCCAGTTGCACTTTCCACAGTTTCAGTTACCTGTCATCAACTGAGGTCTGAAAATATTAAGTGAAAATTTCTAGAAATACAGAATTCATAACTTTTAAATCGGGCATCATTCTAAGCAGCATGATCTAATCTCACAAGTCCCACTCCCTCCCACCTCCTCCCACCTGGGATAGGAATCATCCTTTGTCCAGTGTCACACGCTGTACACACTTCCTGCCGTTAGTCACTTTGCAGCCCTCTTGGTTATCGTATCGACTGTTGTGGTATCACAGTGCCTGTGTTCAGGTCACCCTAATTATACCTAATAATGTCTCATTCACCTCACTTGTCTCATCACATAGGCACTGTCATCTCACAGCATCACAAGAAGGGTGATATAGTATGATAAGATATCTTGAGAGACACCACATTCACATAACTTTCATTATACTATATTGTTATAATAGTTCTACTTTATTATTTATTGTTATTAATCTCCTACTGTACCTAATTTATAAATTAAACTTTATCATAAGCACATATGTATAGGAAAAAACATAGTTTACATAGGGTTCAGTACTATCCACAGTTTCAGGTATGCGGCCCTGACCAGGAATGCAACCTGCAACTTTTTGGGGGTACGGGACAATGCTCCAGCCCAGCCACCCAACCAGGGCACGACCACTGCATTCTTAAGTCTTGCTAGGACAAGGTTTTAAATTGCTCTGGAACTCATTCACTCCTTTCTATCCCCACAACCAACATTGGTTATTGTCCCCACTGCTGCCTTATAAAGTGATGGTCCTAGCTCTTGTTCCATTCCAATCTCTTGTCTTCAGTGCAGCCACACTCAAACTTATAAAGTGCCCTATTTCTCCATGCTAATCTCCTCTATAAAAGTCTTGCATTGTTCCTCACTGCCACCAGAACCATATTATAAGGTGGCATATACCTTCATTATGTAATGTCTTCCTACCTATGGTGTCTCTTTACCTGCCCCCAAACACAACGATCCAAGCATTGTCAGCTATTCTGTTACTAAACCTGTTCTCTGAGCCCTACAGGCCGACAATCAAACCTGGACTTTGGAGAGTGAAAAAGAAACCATGAACTCCAGCACAACAAGCATAAAAGACTAGAGGCAGAACAGAAGCTTGCTCTGCCTTATACACCTCTGCACTGTTCCCTCCATTTTCTCCTCCAACCATTTCACCTAGTGGACTTCCATTTCTCACAGACCTAAGCTTGAGTTCTTCCATAAAGTCTGTCCAGAAGCCCCATAACAGAAACCCTAAGCTCTCACAACTTCCTATCTTTTTCCAATTCACACTTAATTTTGCCCTTTTCATAATCCTTAGGATACTTTATTATCATTTTTCTGTGTATTTGTTACTCTCCTCCCACCCCATTCCAATCCACTGGGCTCTAGACTCCTTGAGGACTAGACTTAACATCATTATATATGTGAACCCTGCTTAGTCTCTGACACAATAGTAAGCAATCAGTAAGTATTTGAATAGACAAATGTTTCTGGGTTATAAAGCAAAGGGCCTCTGTTAAAAACATATTTGGACATGCTGATTTCAGTTCTTTAGTTAGTTCTTAGCTATTCTATCAAAAATAATGTATTATGTCCAATATTTTCCACCAAAAAATAAATATGACAATTTAGGGACAAGTCACTTGCCACTGAACCTTAACTATTATTTTTTTATATATCTAAATTGATCATTAAACATGTACTATGTCAAAACCCTATTTAAGGTCCAAGACCAATCCTAGATATTTAATCTGTAGAAACAATGATAGCTCAAAATAAAAAGCTCAAGTCTAAAAACTGTATTTTCTCCCACTTTCTTCTTTATTGTATTAAAATAAACATAATATAATATTTACCATCTTAACCATTTTTTACCATACAATTCAGCAGGGTTAAGTATATTCACATTGTTGGGCAACCAATCTCCAAAAATTTTCATCTTGTAAAACTGAAACCCTTTAACTGTTAAAAAAACAACAACTGCCAGCTTCTCACTCTTCCCAGACTCTGGCAACCACCATTCTACTTTCTGCTTCTACGAATTTGACCATCCTAGATACTTCGTGTAAGTAGAATCACACAATATTTGTATTTTTGTGACTGGCTTATTTACACTTTAGCATAACACCCTCATGGTTCATCATGCTGGAGAATGTTTCAGAATTCCCTTCCTTTTTAAGACTGAATAATATTCCACTGTATGCATATACCACATTTTGTTTATCCATTCATCCATCAATGAACACTTGGGTTGGTTCCATCTCTTGGCTACTGTGAATACTTCTATTATAAATATGGCCTCCAGTTTCTTTTAATCACAGAAACTAACAATACCATAATTATTTAAAAAAGAAGTAAAAGTTTACAGAAATGTATTTTACCATGTGTATAATCATTGCTTTTTCCTATAGATATTATTTTTAGATGAAATTTTATCTTTGTGACTCACACTTCCACTCACAAACATATGTTCAACACAGTCCAAACATCATGTCTGCTCTAAAAATGAATATTCATTCACTTTAATGACAAAGTAGCTCTTTTCAGCTTCATTTAGAAGGAACTCACTTTGGGAAAACACTCACTTTCTGATTTCTGGTATATTTGATTGACAGGAGTCATAAAATACTTTTTTTCATGCATGAATATGTAAATGATGACTAACCCTTTAGGGTTGCATCGAAGATTTATCACCTAAATTTACACAGTCCAAAGACCCCCAAGACTGGAAACAAAGATAAGCAAAAATGAACCGAGAACACAATTCACAATTACGAACTTCTGCAATCTGTCTTTGCTCACTGCTCTCAGATACACCATTGTCAGCATCTGACCCCGTTAGGTGGCTGGTAAGAGGATTTTGAAGGCCAGCAGATTTTATTTTTAACCTCTCCATATGGTTGACCTTCTAGTTTCAATGTGAGCATCATCTGCAGAGATGATCATCAAATGGCAACTCCTACCCTAAAATGTTCTGCATAATTTGATCAACTCAACAGTGATACTCAGTTAAAAAATAATACGTAGAGTGTGATCTTCCACTTACATTTTAAAAGTTCTGCAGGGCTACAATAGAAGCTACAAGTATAATTTACTGATAGTAGAGTTAATTTTTTTTAAACTGTATGCAATGTTCTACTTATATAATGAATAAAAGTTTAAAAGTAATTTTTGCTGTTAAGATTTTCTACCAGCTGATTTCTTTTTTAATGTAAAACATATATGATGAATTCCTCAAATTTAAAACTGAACTCAAATACAGAAAATTAATGACCTTATTAAAAAACATAGAAATGTACTTTGATAGATTAATATTTCAAGTCTAATGTTAGCTATACCAATGATTACTAAATATAACACACTTAATACAATCTTTAAAATTCAAAGAGATACAAACTATCTTATGTGCAACTTATGGTCCACAATTTTATAAACTCATAAACTTTAATGATAAAGACATCAGAGATGATTTTCCACATATGAAAATTTTGCACAAAATATAAAATTATTCACATATTTATTCAACAAACATTTAATAGATACCCATTGTTATAAAGACAGATTCAAATAATAATCTAATAAAACAGAAGAGAAAGGTAGTCTCAACACATCAAGGACTTCGGGTTGGTGACAAAGAAGTATGGAAGCAACTCACTGAGAGTAGAAGCGAAGGAAACTGAGAGTACAGAATGGAGCAAGCACAGAATTATGCCCTGAAAAGTAAAAAAAAAAAAAAAAAAAAAAGAGGCATAGAGGCATCCTACAAAGACAGCAATAAGTCAAATCTTGAGAATGAGTGAAAATTCACCTGGAGTTAAGCCCAGGGTTTCCATAATGAAATGACTAGTCTCCGGGCAGAGGGAAACAGCAGGGGAAGGCACAGAGGCCAATGAAACCTGTTTAAAATATTCTTCTTTGCAGGACCTATTCCTCAGTGCTCAGAAACTAAAATGTATAGGTCTATTTACTTCTGAGGTGACCTTTCAAAGGACACTATTATTCAAAATGGCAAAACAGTGTAATTCTTTTAACGTTTATGATCGCCTACTCACCCCATATATTTTAGGCCCAGCAGACTCTTCCTTCATATTCCTTTGTAAATTTCCATTTACTCTGGACTTAAGAGTAACACCATATACCAATTATGGGACCAAAGGGCAACTTCATATATTTATCCAAGGCAGTTTGTAGAAATAATTATAATTTAAAAATTCCTAATTTCCTGAGAAACCTTGACTAAGAACAGCATTTAGCTGGGTTAAGGGGGAATTCCCAATTCCTTAAGTAAAGGATTAAACCCTTTACTTTCTGATACGGTTGTTGGACCGTGTTCATAGACTACCTGACCTAAGAGAAAATACTCCCTAATGTCCATGCAAAGCCCCTTCAGCAACAGCAGAAACTGCAGAACAAGGAATGAAGAAAAGGAGAGGAAGAGACTTGCTCCCCACTCTGATACATTGTTGCACAACAAAAGCTCACAGTAAGTTCTAGCCACTGGCAAACACTGTTATTCATTAATATTCTAAAACTCAATGGAATTTAAGGGTGTACCTGGTATGTTGAACAGAACAAACTTCTTCTGTGCCCTAGCATTCTTTTAATGCTTAGCAATAGCTGCCAGAATTGAAAGATACGAAACCAGAACATAAAGGATTTATATTATCTCTAAACATAGGTACATCTGGACCCAGGTAGAACATGAAAAGATTTCAGATGAAAGTCAATTGGAACTGCTTCTTACTCTCTCTCCCCTTCTCTCCTCCAACCAAAAGAAACAAAAACATAGCTCCACTAAATTAATGACTTGTCTTTTACGACAACAGAATATGGATGAAGAACCTGTCAGTGTGTTCAAATGAACAAGTTTATTTTCAAAAATCATATTTGAGAAAGAGTTCCTGGAAACACACTCAGCTGTGCAATGATAAAAACCTACTCTGCCTAGCACCATCTGCTGACACCCTCCCCAACAATTCTCTTAATATAATAAACTGTACTTGCCAAAAAATGTAAGGGCATCAGCAGGATGTAACCACACCCACGGTCCATGCATACTCAGAGATTGCAAATTCTATAGCTATTTTGCAACAGAACAAAAGATGAACTGAGCAATTACATTTGTTAGTCAGCCACATTTAATTTATCACAGTATTAGTCATCCAGATTGGTATGTGATGGTAAAATAAAAACATGAATTGTAGTTGTTCTCCCTCCTCTGATGGTGCTGTCATTTTAACATCAATGATTGATATTTGACGTCAAGCAGTTTTCTGGAGAAGAACTTGTGCACCTCTCAATGGCACATCTGGTAGCTGCAGATGGTGAGGTTTAGCATAATTTTCCCAGCAACGATATGCCAAAGCATAACGTAAAATAAGACTTCTGCCCGATGTCAATTGTTTGTTTCTTGCCAAAGTTAACATAAAATCTTCTAGAGGTGGTTCTAATGCTTACTATCAACTCCAACTACATGAAAAAAAAACTCAGGAAGCATTCCTGATGGCCCTAGGGGTGGACATGAATTAACTGTTAAGGCAGCTGACTGCCATTATTTCTCTCCCCTCCTCCTGCACAAAGACTGTCAAGCTCTCCACTAAGGAGGTAAGAGGGACACGAAGGGGAGTCAACGCGATGCATGCCCTCCACAATGCGTGGAGATTCTAGAGGTTTTATATCTGCAGTGTGTGTGTATTTGATATGTCCACATTACCTATGCGGTAGGAGCAAAAATTTCTTTCAAATAAACATTAAATAAGCTATCTGCTCTGTAGGGACAAGAATACTATAAAAAAACTGAGCGTCTAATCTACAGAAGGAACAGTACCAGGCTCTGTGACAGATATGAAAGTATGTAAGGTATACAGCTTTTCCTCACAGGCTTCAAATAAAATCAAGGAGAGAGAAAAAGTTATTAATATACACAATGTATTATCATAAGTGATTTGATCTCCATTCATTAAGACTTCCAGCGATGTATAAATGCCATATGAGTGGAAAACACGTAATAATACAGGAAGGCCGGCATCTTTACGTATCCACTTTTACATGGAATAGGTGGGAAAGGCATCCATGGCAGGAGATACCATAGGTTTGACACGTGCAGCATAGGTTGCATTTTGGTAAACAAATATTTTCAAGAGAAAAAACTCAAACCTGAAATGGTTTAATTCAAGGTTAACAGGACAACAAATCAATTGGTATTTGTGGAAATCTGGGACATCCATACTGACCAAGAGGGTTCACACAAGTGAGTAATGGAAATAAAATTTCACATAGCAATGAAATTGAAAAAAACTAGGAGTGATTAAAAGAAGATACACCACACAAATAGGAAATTCAGTTCCTAGGTGATACATAATTCATAATTATTAGAACACTAAATTATTTATAGCTTACCTAGTTCCAAAGTTCCCAGTATTTATTTATACATACTCAATCCTGTTTCTGAAATGATTAAAAAAAGAGTTCACAAAAAAAGTATACCGCTAATAAGGTGAAAATAACTTGGTGGGTAAAACTGGACGAAGCCAGCCTGTGCTATACAAGAAGTCATAATGAACTAAACCTTGGAAGCATGCATCTTCTCCTACCCCCCGAACTGTGTTCCTAACGCGTGCACACATCGCACAGGTGTTCCATGTTGTGTTCTCTTCAGATTAAGATTAGTAAAGATAGCAGCTTTGTCCTCGTAGTGCTGGAGCTCTTGATACTCCTAGCCTAATATGACTGGAATTATGACTTCAAAGGCAATTGTGTTTCACATCTGCATGAGGTCCATTCTCCAACCAAAATTTTGATGAAGATGTGTAGTTGCAATGATGTCTACCAATGTTTCTTCAGGTAATATACTAACACCTATTAGTATTAGGCACACAAAAAACTTTTCATTTACATGAAAAAATCTGTGTGAAACAACATCTAGTATCATTACTTGATAATGAGGCACTAGGAATATCCTTCTAGAAATACTTTGTCCATGCTTTAAACTTTTTTTCCTGAAATTTTGGCCAAGACCATAGACATAAAAGAAAAAAAAAATGGCAATATCATCATTTGTACTATAACTGTACATCTAAACAGAGAAGCAACTGAAAAACTACTACATAAATGGTTATTTTCTTCTTGGCAAAAAAAAAAAGATAGGTAAATGAATACAATTCTACCTTCCTACTAATTATTAGCTAAATAATCATAAAAATTGCTTCACTCTAATTTCCTCATCTGTAAATATAAGGAAAGTGCCTAATATATATTATATTATTGTCCTTAAGGAAAAAAGAAAGGTATTGGAAAAATCAGGCAAGAGGTCAACATACCTAAATGATTTTCAGTTAAACATTCAGGTAAATCAATGAAGAATTTTCAAAATAGGAAAACGTATCAGTTTAAAGCTATACCAATATTACTTATAGTAGCCAAAATATGGAAGCAGCCCAAGTGCCCATCAGTAGGTAAGTCAATAAAAAAAGTTGTGGTACATTTACACAGTGGAATACTACTCAGCCATGAAAAGGACCTCTTACCTTTCATGACAGCATGGATGGACCTGGAGAGCATTATGCTAAGTGAAATAACCCAGGCAGAGAAAGACAAGTACCATACGATTTTACTTCCGGGTGAAATGTAATGAACAAAACAAACCAACAAACAAACTAGAAACAGACTCATAGCTGTCAGAGGGGAGCTAGTAGGGAGACTGGTGAAAAAGATGAAGGGGCTAAGCAAAACAAACAAAAAATCAAAAAACAACAAAAGACCTCGTAGACAAACAATAGTAAAGTCATTATCAGAGGGAAAGGGAGGTGGGAGGTGGTAGGAGAAAGTAAAGGAGGAATAAATGGTGATAGAAAGAGACATGACTTGAGGTAGTGAACACACAATGCAATATACAGATATATTATAAAACCATATACCTTAAACCTTATATAGTTTTATTAACCAATGTAACCCCAATAAATTCAATTAAAAAAAAACTAGACTGCTAAATGACAATTTCATCCTTTACAAATCCTTTCTGAGCACTTAGAAAATAACACAGTCAGGAATGCTGTCAAAGGGAGTCTTATCTAGCCTATGCTAAAAATCCTTTCAATCATCCGGTAAGAACTTACAGAGCATATATTCTACACAGGCACACTTCTAAGGCCTACAATCTATCCAGAAAAAGTCCAGCCATTGTTAAAATAATGAGAATGGTTTGCAGCACATCAATGCAACCTGGCAGCCAAGGAGAGTGGACTGGAATGCACATGCATGAACAATGATGACTTCACTGTACTAGTTAGTGGGGGTGGTAGACGCTGTTGATTGAGCATGTGTGCTGTGTGGCCATTGCATTCAAAATGACTCAGTGAGTAAAGCAATGAATCTGCATCAACTTTTGTGTTAAGTTTGAACATTCCTCTACGGAAACTATTTGGATTATTCAGAAGGCTACAGCTATGGGCAACTGGTGATTGGCAACTTTATCACAACTACACACCTGCTCATGCATCATGTCTCATGCAGTTTTTTGGCGAAACGTCAACTCACCCAGGTGATTCAGCCCCACTTACAGCCCAGATTTGGTGCTCTGCAACTTCTAGCTTTTCCCAAAACTAAAATCGCCTTTGAAAGGGAAGAGATTTCAGATCATTGATGAGATTCAAGAATATGTAATAGGGCAGTTGATGGCAACTGGGAAAACTGGGTGAGGTCCCAAGGGGCCTACTTTGAAGGTGAGTGAGGTGTCACTGTCCTAAGTGTTTCTTGTACCTTGTATGTTCTTCAATAAATGTCTCTGTTTTTCATATTACATGGCTGGACACGTTCTGGACAGACCTCCTACAAAGGATAAAAGTGTCCTTGCAGAACACAGAGACCAATAGAGGAGACAGACATCAATTAGAAATTACACAAATAAATGAGAATTACACTGTGGTAAGACAATAATGTGATATGTGCTACTAAAAAAAAAAGAGAGGTACACAGAAAGAATCAAAGGTCTATACTACTCTACTATAAAATAACTAAGATCATCTCACCATAAAAACTGCTCTTTGGAGATGAAATATGACATAATCATCTACTCCCCAAAATGATCAGAAGCACAGAAGGATACCCTAGGCAGCAAACTGAGAATAACAGCAGCAATGGCTGGCAATATGTCAGGTACTTAGGGAATTCTAATCTGAAGATGTCAATGCTCATAAAAATACTTCAGTCCTGTCAATTCTCACTGACTCTTGAAAAGGAAAAGTTTTAGACAAATTCTATCCCTAAAAAATATAGAAAATCACTTAAATGAAATATCTTCCACTGGTAATTCTCTAAGAAATAATTTGTGTTACATGTATGAACTTCTTCAAAACCTACATAATTATGTTATTAATATTACCATGGTAGTCTTTTAATATTTTTGCCAATATTATATCAAATGCAGTTCTCTCTAGACACGATTCTGTTCTCCTAAGACAAAGCAAAACACCGCTAGTTTCTGACATGCTCAGATATTTCAAATGTTTTATTTTTTCTCACTGCTGAGAACTTTTATAAATTCTCCCAACTTGCTATAAGTAATAGAATAAATCTCTATGTCCTGGCTGGGGTGGCTCAGTGGAATGAGTGCCAGCCTACAAACCAAAGGGTCATCAGTTCGATACCCAGTCAGGGCACATGCCTGGGTTGTGGGCCAGGTCCCCGGTGGGGGGTGCACAAGAAGCAACCACACATTAATATTTCTCTCCCTCTCTTTCCCCCTCCCATTCCCTCTCTCTAAAAATAAATAAAATCTTTTTTAAAAACTTTTTTTAAAAGAATAAATCTTGCCCTGGCTGGCGTAGCTCAGTGGATTGAGCACGGGCTTTGAACCAAAGTGTCACAAGTTCGATTCCCAGTCAGGCCACATACCTGGGTTGCAGGCCACGGCCCTCAGCAACCGCACATTCATGTTTCTCTCTCTCTTTCTCCCTCCCTTCCCTCTCTAAAAATAAATAAATAAAATCTTTAAAAAAAAGAATAAATCTCTGGGCAGCATCTTTTAAAAATGAGAACCCAATCAAATAATTAGATTTGATTATTAGGACCCCATCAAATAATCTAGAAGTCCATCCTGACTTGATTCCTGCCCATAACTTACTGTTTACTCACTAAGTCCCCTAATCCTCAGTTCTTCACCTATCAAACAATATGCTGGGAAGAATACCAAATGTGGCTCAGTACCTGATATAATAAATGTTATCCAAAAACAAACATGTTTGTGTTTGTAGATAGATAGATAGATAGATATAGATAAATGATAACTCTTGACAATGTAGAGAATAAAGGTGAGTTAAACAATAACCTTAGAAAATCCAGATTTACTTTAAGGGCAATCTCAGGACTGAAGTTCTCTCTGAACTTCCCTTTGATGTCACTCTCTCTTTTTACCAATAATATGGTCAAAGATAAAATATCCAAGTATCTTCCATAGAAAGGAAATCTCCCAATACAATAACTCTTTCTAGAGAAGACATTGCCTAAGAAGCATGTGAATGGATGAGAGTGCAAACACTGAACCCAAGTGTACAAAGAAACCTGACTGCTATTTGACATTGCAAACTCTGATAAACAAAGACATGCAATTTTTTATGAAACTGATCCACTGTTGTGAAAGTAAATACTTCATATGACTGAAAATTATATCTATCACCATGGTCAGTTTCTTTTGTCATTTTATCTGCATTTCACCTAATATTAAATATCAAGAAAGAATCCCTACCAAAACGTTAACCAAGTATTTAACAAATGTCTGCTATGTTGCAGGCACTGTTCTACATACTGTGGACTTATCAAAGAAGAAATGTACCAGTGCACAACACCTCCTATCACAGGGCACACATATAGCAAAGATGCTAGCAGGATGCTCCAAAACAGCTATGTAGTAGCTGCAAATGTAACATGAGCATAAATATCAATGGTGTGGCAGAAGTATAGCCTGCTCAAAAATGGACTGACTTTTTTTCATATAAAGCAGAGCCACCACAGATGGCAACAGCCTCTGGCCAATTCAGCAGCACAAACCAAAAAATCTGGTTACAGTTTTCTTCTCGCTCTCTCCCTAGCATAACACACACAAGTACTATTACACTGTTACAGTCCATTACCTACAATCAGGAGGTCTTCCTGCTCTGTCTTCATATACACAAATAAGCCTTTCTCTTCAGGGTCTGTTGCAATGATTACCTCTTCTAAAAAGGATTTCATGATTTCTCTAATTGAGAGATCTGCCCTCTGTCTTTCAAAGGGATGGTTTCTCCCAATATGCATTTACTGCAGAATAGTAAATTTTTACTTGTTCCTAGACCATTTTGTCTTCATACATGTAGTAAATTTCTAAAGGCTGTGTATACCATACCCCTTATTTAGCCATGACAGAAAATATACATTGCCTGAAAAACAGAAGGTACTGGAAAGATACCTGAGCAATTAAATTCAGAAATAAAGTTTACATGTTTATCCACAAACACATGCATATATAAACATACCAAAATAATACAAGTTTATTTTTTATAAAAACTTCTAAAAGGTTTCCCTAGTCACCCCTTTAAATTTCTAAAAGATTTTCATTAAAAGTCTGAAGGCCAACCGATGCTGACAAACATATCACTTAATTGACTGTCTTGGTATTAACAGTAATAACTATATTTTGGCATAAATTAAGAATTAGTTTCATCAAACTACATATCCTCTTAATATATGGGGGATGTCATATCACACATATTTAGTGGCCGAGATAAATAATAGTTAACTGGGTTTTCTCTTTTCATTTAAGACCTAAAATTTCCCAAACACTTTGGCCAAACTACTGAGGAAGTTTCTCCTTGTATCAAGAGCAATCTTCTGTGCATTTTTCTACCAAATGTGAATAATCTCTGGCCATCCACACCAAAAAAAAAAAAAAATATATATATATATATACAAAAGAGTGTTAGGCATCATCTCTTTCAGAGTTTGATTTACAGTTTCCATGTTGACAGATCTCACAATAAAAGTCTTACACAAATTACCTTCCTTCACAGTGCCAAGAATGACTCAGTGCTATAAGTTCTATTACAGATATGTTCTGACCACCTATCATTATACATTAACTCATGGAAAAGGCACAGGCTCAAAGCTGAATCACCTCCTCAGGTGAGCACTGGCTTCGCTGTGCTGTGACGTGGTCCTGTAGAAGTGAACCTATTAGACTGAGATCACATCAAGTGTGGCACAGTGCCCAGTATGTACAGATTATTATTAGAATTAGTAGTAATAAATGTGAATAGTCATTCATTGGAAGGGAGGTCACTAAAATTCTAGGTGGCTTCATTAATTGCCTACAAATAAGAATGTCAACATTTCCATCAAACACATAATGCTACATAATGTTACAGCCACAAAACTTATTTTGAAATAGAAGCATAATGTAAAATGTTCATCAAAGACTGTTTCTTCATCAAGTTAAAAATAAGTTCCATTCAGCTCTATGATTTCAGATACTTAGAATACCATATGTATTTCAATAAATATCTGTTTACTTGCTTCTGAAATGGCTATTGATGGACATTCTCAGGGTACAATTCAAACTTTTAAAAATGAATTAATAAGATAAAATTGAGTTATACTCTGAGATATTAGATTTTCATTTGCTAGAAGAAAATAAGTAAAATTTCATAACAAAAGTATAAAGGATCAGATTTCAAAACATTTAAGGATTGTAACAGAGAAGTTAATTACTGGCAAAACCAAATTTTCTTGTTTAAAAGTTATACTTTGTTGAGTGTGTTACTGACCAAAATTAATCTTTTAAAAAATAATTGGAATTTTTAATTGAATTATTGGGAAGACTCTAGTTGAAAAAAACACATTTCAAGTGTACAACTCAACAAAATGTCATCTGCATACTGCACCGTGTGTCCATCCCCCAAAGCGAAGTCTCTTTCCATCCCCACTTCCCCACCCTTGTCCTGCCTCTGTCTACCCTCCAACGCCCTCCCCCTCAGCTACCACCACACTGTTCTCTGTGTTTATACGTGTATATACAGGATTTGTTGCTTAATCCCCTCATCTTTCATCCAGCCCCCACAAACCCTTTCCCCTTCTGACAGCTGTCAGACTGTTCCATGTATATATGCCTCTGTTTCTACTTTATTTGTTGGTTTATCTCGTTCCTTAGATTCCACATATAAGTGAGATCATGTGATATTTATCTTTGACTGGCTTATTTCACTTAGCATAATAATTTCCAGGTCTGTCCATGCTGTCTAAAAGGTAAAATTTCCTTTTCTATGGCCAAGTAGTATTCCACTGTGTAAATGTACCACAGCACTTGGACTATTTTCAGATCTTGGCTGTTGTAAACAATGCTGCAGTGAACATGGTGGTACATATATTTTTTCAAATTAATGTTTCAGGTTTCTTTGCCTATATTCCCAGAAGTGGAATCATTCGGTCACAAGGCAGTTCCATTTTTAATTTTTTGAGGAAACTCCATACTGTTTTCCACAGTGGCTGTACCAGTCTGCATTCCCACCAAGAATGCATGAGGGTTCCCCTTTCTCCACATCCTCATCAGCACTTGTTGTTTGTTTATTCATTAATGTTAGGCAGATGTAAGGTGATACCTCATTGTGGTTTTAATTTGCAACTCTCTGAGATAAGTAATATTGAGCATTTTTTCATATGTCTATTGGCCATCTGTATGTCCTCTTTCAAGAATTGTCTATTCAGGTCCTTTTCCCATTTTTTAATTGGGTTGTTTGTTTTTTTTAGTGTCAGATTGTATAAGTTCTTTATACATTTTGGAAATTAACCCCTTATCAAATGCATCATTGGTGAATATGTTCTCCCATACAGTGGGTTCACTTTTCATTTTATTGATGGTTTCTTTTGCTGTGAAAAACCTTTTTAGTTCGATGTAGTCCCATTTGTTTTTTTTTTCTTTATTTCACTTGCCCTAAGAGATATATTAACAAAAATATTGCTACAAGAAATATCCAAGATTTTACTGCCTATGTTTTCTTCTGGGATTTTTATGGTTTCATAACTTACATCTAAATCTTTAATCCATTTTGAGTTTACTCCATGTATTAAGAAGGTGATCTAATTTCTTTGCTTTTATTTTTTTTTTGCTTCTATCTGTCCAATTTACCCAGCACCATTTATTGGAGCCTATCTTTAGCCCATTGCAGTTTTTGCCTCCTTTGTCAAATATTAATTGATCTTAAAGGCATGGGGGTTTTTTTAGGGCTCTCTATTCTGTTCCATTGATGTCTGTGCCTGTTCTTGTGCCAGTACCAGGCTGTTTGGATTACTATGGCCTTGTAGTATAATTTGATATCAGATAATGTGATACTTCCAACTTTGTTTTTCTTTCTCAAGATTGCTGAAGCTATTTGGGGTCTTTTGTAGTTCCAAGTAAATTTTTGAAATATTTTTTCTACATCTGTGAGATGTGCCATTGATATTTTAATAAGAATTATGTTGAATCTGTAGATTGCTTTTAGTATATCAACATTTTAATGATGTTAATTTTTCCCATCCATGAACACTGCATACACTTCTACTTCTTTGTATCTTCCTCAATTTCTTTCATCAGTATCTTATGATTCTCCAAGTAGAAGTCTTTTACCACCTTGGTTAAATTTATTCCTAAGCACCTTTTTCTGTTGTTGCTAATAATAAATGGGATTGTTTTCTTAATTTCTTTCTGGGTTTTTTTGTTGTTTTCCAAATAATTAGAATTATTTATAATATAGTATCTTAGCTTTGTTTTTCAAATATTAATGTTCATTCTATCATTTCCCACATTTTGATGCCAAAAATTTCCTTCTGTCATTAAATATAACTTTGCTCTTAACCAAAAGTTGGAAAAAATATCAATAATTTCAGTCATAAAATTTATAAGCATATATAAAAGAAATTATATACTCCTTCAACTTCAAAACTGAAAGATTAGAAATGCCTTGACATTATTTTCTTTAGCATGTGGTTCTTAGGATCTTACATAGTAGTGCTGGATTCATGTGTATCGACTTCAGCACAGGGAAGAATGCACACACCTGGGTTCAAGTTCTAGCTATGGCTGTAGTTCTGAGTTCTAGTTCTGTTCCTAGGTCTGACCCTACGTTAACATATTAAAATTCCTTGATCATTACTGAAAAATACCTGTGAAGGTATCTTTAATTTCTGAATACATTCACCAGTTAGTGAGTATTCTGTATGTATCCAGCCCTGCCTCTGAGGCACAGATTTAAAAGACAAACAAAAATTTTCATATCTTTGACCTCATGGAGCCTAGAATTTAGCATCAAAGACAATCATTATGCAAAAAGTTACATGAATATTTATGTATAGTCTCACCACCTGCTACAAAGGAAAAATTTAGTGTGGAATGGAGTGTATGGCCAGCAAAGGTTTGCCTGAGGACACAATAAAGCCAAGACATTCGGGATGAGCAAGTGTAAGACAAGAGAAGGGAAAGGGGGTAGAGAGTCAGAAGGGAAGAGATGTATGAACCTAAGGAGATGAAAGACTTGGGGGCTTTAAGGAACTGAAAGGCAGCTGTGAAAGCCAGAGATGGGGAAAGAGTAAGACGAGTGCCCTGCAGAGATCAGTCAGATTGTGCAGAGCCTCCCAAGCAAATTATTGTCTGTGTCATGGATTGTCAACTTCATCCCAGGCACAAGGAGGAACATATGATCTTCAGGGGGAAGCTAAAAGTCAAGAGTTCTGGTGATGCAGTCCATACCTTCTGAGGTGCAGAGAAGGGCAGAGAAAACAGAGAATGGGCAGACGGCTCTGAAGAATAATCGACAGAAGTCACTAAAGGGTTTCACACACAGGTGTGATATGATGAAACTTGCAGCTCTACAAAATCGTCTGCTAAGTAGAGAATGGATGAGGATACTTGCAGTACAAGCAAAATCGATGATGTCTAGAACCATGAGTTTAGCCGTAGAATGAACAGAAGTAAACAGATTTGAACTACCACTTGAAAGCACAGTGTACAAGACCTGGTGATTACAAGCAGAAAGGGGACAGAGAGAGAATAGTATTGAGAATGACTTCTCAATTTCTGAAATGAGAAATAGGGAGTTACCTCTGGATCATATGCTGTAGGTACTGTTGGAGGAGGCACAAAAGCAATCTTTCTTGAGCTTAAAACCTAATTTCTTCACAAAGGCTTTAGTAAAAGCATGATGTGCTTTAGTGCTTTAGAAAAATCACTAAAACTACGATGGTCCATTTGATATCTAGACATATGATGTTAAAATATGTGCATTATATATGTATATATATGTACATGTATATATAGATATAGATATATATCCACATACTATTATATTTAAATTCTAAGCCCTGAAGAAAAACCTTGAGAAATGGAAACCTTCTAGCTCAATACAATATTTATAAAAATAGACAGACCTTCATTTATATTGTGCTTCATAGATTACTCTCACCACCCTTTCATTCAAACCTGTCTGAATTTGTATAACACGTTACTTATTATGCTTAATTTTTCATTGTTCACCTCTACCCACTAGAATGTAAGCTCCAAGAGAACAGTGATTTTGTCCATTTTATTCACTGATAGGCCATATGTCTGAAATAGTGCCTCATTTATAGTAGATGCTCAATATATATTTGTTGAACAAATGAATTAAGGAAGAACAAAGTGTTAAATGACTGAATCATGTCTGAAACCCTGTAAGTAATACACGGAAAATTCTCTTCATTTTGTAGATGAGAAAAAAGAACCTACAGAATTTAAATGACATTCCTTTGTAGTAAATACACTAAACCAGAACCTAATCCAGACTTCCTGACTATTAAATTCAGTAAATCCATTTTTCATTAATGCTTCCTAGGCATCAGATTTTTAAGGCTTCTGCATGTGCACACACGTGCACACACAGTTGTTAGCCTAAACACAGGCTTGTTTTCCCTGCCTATAATTGGTATTTGCTTATATGACAGGAGAGGAAATGGACCTTAGTGGTTTTCTCTCCCTGATAATCAGTAAGCCATCACGAAAATAAAAAGAGAGGACTTACTCTCCCTCCAACAGCAAAATCTTCAGATATGGTTATAAGCTGCGCCAACATGATACAAAACAAACAAGATACGTGACAGCCAAGTAAAAGTACAGTATATTATAGCAGCTAGGCCTTAGTTTTTTAAAATGGAAATGGTCTAAAAGGGCTGAACTTCGCAACAGCCCAATTTATAATGAGAATTAAATACAAAAATCAGGGAGGGGTCAGTAATATCCTTGCCTTTTGTCACCACAACTAACACACAAATGACTCTTAAGAGCCTTAGAAGAATACAAAAGATATTATCATGTTTAGCAGAATAATGGTGGGTAGAAGGGGCTACAGACATAAAGTATGAGAGAAAGTAATGACATGAATCAATAATGTAAGTTCCCTAAATATCTCTTTAAAAGCAAAAACATGCTTTCTTGTATTTCTGATTACAAACATAATTTTTCATATTTTATTAAAAATGTCATGAAAATGAAAATACCTATAATCTCATCAGAGAAAAACCATTTAGCATTTTAGATTGAGTATCTTTACAGACTTCTATGTACATATATAAATTTTAATTAATTTTATACATGTTTTATAAACTTTTCACTTAACCATATCTAACAGACATCTTTCATGTAAATAAAGTTCTGTATCTACATTTTAATGTCTGCCTAATTCTTCATTATGTGGATATAACATAACCCATGTACATAGTTTTTTACTGAAGGATGTTTGACTTATCTGCAGTTTGCTTCCTTTCATGAACAACTATATAGGATATTCTTGCACATATGACAGTATAGCATGTGGGATTTTCATTTTTTAAAATTCAAGAAAGTGTAGTTCAAAGGGCAAGACTATTTTGCCTTTTAGTACATATTACCACACTATTCTCCAAAAAGGTGATTCCAAGTTTATACTCACATCATGACATACAATAATAGTCATTTCCCCACACCAAGTATTATCAATTTCATATTTACCCATTTAATAGGTAAAAACTAGTCTCTCAAAGATGTTTCATGATTCACATGTTTATTGGCATGATCTTCTTTTTCATAATGGTGTGTTTCCATGCCCCAAATCCACAGAAGTAGATTCTCTGGGAGAGGGGCCCAGGACTCGGCTTTTTTTAACACACTCAGCAGATGATTCTCATAAACACTCAGATCTGAGAATCATCCCATATGCTAAGTGTTTATAGTGCTGAAGAGCTTACAAAAGGTTTGGCTTACTTTGTCTCCATAGGAAGATCCAAAGACACTTTCAGAAATTTAAAGGAAAAAAAGCTCAGAGAAGCTTAGTAACTTGTCCAACGTCACATAGCTAACAAAAGAAAGAATTCTTCATAATACTGTAGAACAAAAATAAGACATTCTTCAATTTCAAAAATCTTAAAATTGTCCATCTTAAGTTGGAAAATATTTGGTAATAAACTGTGTGACTTGAATAACTCATATTTATCCTTAGGCTTAAAACTCACCATGTATATTATATAATGTTTTTATGTTTAAACTGGTATGTTTTAAAAAGAAACACTCTTACAGAGAAAACAAAGACTAAGTATGTGTTGGGGAGTAAGGCATGGTTCAAAGCCCCCACTAACAGCTCATTACACAACTATAAAGTATTTAATTCATTTTGAAAGAGAAGGGATTTTCAGGACCAGCTGACAAACGCCATTCTGAAAGAAGACAACTGTTCATTGCAGCACAACGATCTCTGGTATAGAACCACAATCCAGTAGGATAGCGAGTGTTTTAGAGCAAACAGACCTTTGCAATTTACTAACTGCAGCCTTTTATTAAATTCTTCGTGTCAGTTTCCTAACCTGTAAAATGAGAACAGTTCCAACCTTACTGAGTTTTATGAAGATTTTTTTAAAAGGAAAAAATAAGTAGGTCAAGTGCTGTGTATCTGGTAGGTACCTAGTTATTCTGTTTTGTTTTGTTTTGTTTTTGTTTTTTCTAAAGATATCATTAAGAGCAGGAGTTGTTTTTCCGAAAGACGGACTTACTAACTTGGCAGAAACTGAATGCTTCCATATGATCTCACAGTATTTTGACAACTTAACTAACTGTTTGGTGCACAATAGCTGTAGCAAACTCTCAAGCAAAACAGGACCCACCAAAAAGTCTATTCAACCACCTAGGCAAAGCTGGGTTATTGCTGATGATAGACAGTGTAATGTACAGTTACCAGGAAAAAAAAAAACACCTTTGCAATACTCAAAATATTACCTGCGCATGGAGTTTGACTTGGAGGGCATTCATACAAAAACAGAAAATTAATAATGTTTTCCTTTCCTAAGAAGATAAGCTTAAATGTTAAAGTAATGGAACATATGTATATTGGTCACATGTGTCACCAAATCTGGTGGGAAAGTTAAAGGTTTTTTAATAATTTGACAAGCGCTTTCCTTCAGCAGTACTCAATGTTTGGTAAAAGATAAATTCTGAATACTAATATTCAAGAAATAGTAGTTAGCATTTTCTATATATTGAGGTGCTTTCTCAAAAATAATCCTGTATACTAATATAGAGCCGCCTATGTTTCTTGAAATGTAAAGGAAGATACAAGTCATACATTATGTTACCCCTTTAAATTTAAAACAAGTTAAAATTAAAATGAATTTATACAAAAAAACTAATTATTTCCTAATTTCATATAACTCAAAAACTTTTCATTATCTGTTGTGTTTCCAAAGTCAGTAGTAGGTCCAACTTTTCAAGTCTGGACTTTGCAATTCGACATGTATGTGTGTTTCTGTGGACTCTGTATAATGTTTATGCAGGTCATTAAATGTAATCATAGTCTAAGCCAGAAATAGCAAAAGAGGCTATTTCTCTTTTTAAAGGACTCAGAAATTTTTCACCATACTTTAGCTAAAGTGCCTAAGGAAACCATGTAGTGATTTGTGAGTCCTCAGGGAGTGGCACGGTCTTCTTTCCTCAAGAGGCCTCACCTAGGGCAATCAAAATACATTACAAAATGCTTATTGAATAAATGAATCCCACATTATTCAAATACTGGTACTTTCAATGGATGAAATGTAAATATATCACATAGGTCTTAGACTTCTTAACACAGAGCACACCATCGGTTACCTGTGTCATACCCTCCAAAATAAGATGGATAATTCTGACTGAAAGACAAGCCCCTGCTATCACCATTCACGTTGGTTTTGTTTTTCATGGAGCTGGCTGAGAATCTGACTAAACAAGCTCCAGTCCAGTCAACTGATTACATCAGCATGTCCACAGATAAAAACCACCTGAGCCTTCCTTTGCTCGTTAGCACAAATATGTTTCAATTCTTTTGAAACAAAAAGAGAAGCTGATTTCAAAGAACAAATCAATATTAAAGATTCTTATCTGGATGCTATTTTAAAGGACAGAAAGCAAAGAATATCTTTGTGGGCTGGTGAATTTTAATACTCATCCAGAAGGCTGATTTACAATACCTTGATCACTGGAGTGTTCTGTAGTTTAACTGATTAATATTTGCAAAATGCTCAAAGTGAAAATCCTAATACTTATGATACAAATATGAAAATATTTATATCAAGGTTAGCACTTGCTATTTTAATTCAACCCACAATTCACTAAAAAATAAATAAGCACATACCAGTAGAATGCAGTTTACAAATAGAGTTTTTTATAACACTGAATTTAGATACATTTGTAAATAAAATTTAAACATTTCTTCATGAGAGCTACTATTATGTAAACCAATTTTCCAGTTTTCAAACCTTGTCAGAAAATTGTAGAATCAATTTTTTTTACACAATACACTTGTAAACAGGGAGGGGTTGTTGATGTAAAATAGGAATTTACCCTTTAAGGTTTTGCCCACACAGACCTGAAATTATAACCTTAATTTCATGAATGTGTCTGTCATCATAGCTTGCAAAGCACTGTGTGTTCTACAGAAGTTATTAACCCACATGATTAATCTTATAAAAGTTATAATGCTGCATAGACATTTATTATCCCCATTTTTCAGAAAAGGCAATGTGATCATAAGTAAATTACCCACAGTTATCCAGAAACCAAGTAGAAACAGGATTAACCCAGGCTCATCCTCTTAACCATTCCCTTAAAGAGTTCATAGTGAGAGCCAGGGTTAATTAAAAAAATACTTGGCTTTGGAAAAGGAAGAAGAAAAATCTTTACAATAACCCCACTATAAAGTAGTTTAAAAAGTAAAGTATAAAAAGTCCATTAAATCTATGACTTTTCAATTCCAAATTTATCATTTAATCAACTTACATTTCCATCTGATCCACAGTAACATGAAAATGTCACACGATTTCACTCAACAATATTACCTCCTCGTTATAAACGTTGCTGGGCCATTTTCAGAAATACTCAAGCCATTTTTCTTTTGATCCCTGCAACAATAGACCCTGGAACAACAGGTACTGCTGTCCCCATTAGATGAGACATTGTTAGAGACCGTGAGGATCCCAAAGCTGTTTGAATTTACATCTCCAGTGCTTAAACTGTGGCTGGAACTCAGTAAGTACAAGACCATAACCTCACCCCCACCAAAGGGCTTAGTTTGTTAGAGCGGCTGGATACACCAAGGTTGTGGGTCTGAGCTCTGGTCGGGCACATGTAAGAAGCAACCAATGAATGCATAGAAAGTGGAACAAATCGATGTTTCTCTCTCTCTCTCTCTCTCAAAATATCAATAAATGGTCTTAAAGCCACTAAATGTCAAGTTTTCTTAATTTAAAAAATTACCAAAACATAAAGGATGATAACCTAGGTCTTCTATCATAAGTCCTTATTCTCTTTCCCACTGTCATTTTGTCACTCTCCTCATGGGACACAAAGCATGACTTAGAGCAAGATGCATTGGAATTATGATTTATTCATTTCCATGGTGAGAAACTCATTTAAAGTGCATTGTGTCTACTGGAAGAAACAGAGGAAATCATTTTTATCAATAATATGGCTCATGAGAAGAGTACAATGCCTTCTAAAAGTGAGGCCAACACCGTAAGGTTAAAGCACCAAATGAACAGTTGTTTAGCTGCAGTTGTCACTTCCTTTAGAAGGTATTTTTCAGGATGGGTTGTTAAATTTTAGAGTTTTTTACTAACCCTCAGAGGAGGGACTGAAAATTTCCTGCATGGGTGCTCCAAAGGTGGAGTGAGATACTGCTCTGAAAGTGCTCACTCAGCATACAGCCCTGTTCCATAAAACTTTATTTGGCCATTTCAAGTCAATCTAATTCAAAATGACAAAATAAAACCTGCACTCATAGATGCCCTAATGCTCACATGACCCTGCTTCCCAACCATAATTTTATATTAGTTGTTCATTATTTAGATTTAATTTTTTGAAGTACTGAAAATGTTTAATGAAAAAAAATGATTATTTTGTTTCTTAGTGAGATCAGACCTTTTCTCATATACATATTTTTATTTTTTATTGATTATGCTATTACAGTTTTTCAAATTTTTCCATCTTTACCCACCTCCACCCTGCCCTCCCAACCCTCCAGAATTCCCCCCTTAGTTCACGTCCATAGGTTATACATGTAAGTTCTTTGAGTCCTCTGTTTCCTATACCATTTTTTACCTCTCCTCATCTATTTTATGCCTACAAATTATGCTTCTTCTTCCCTATATCATTCCCCCCATTCTCACCTCTCCCCCTCCCCACTGAAATCCTTCCATGTGATGTACATTTCTCTGATTCTGTTTCTGTTCTGGTTGTTTGCTTAGTTTTTATTGTTGTTGTTTGTCTTTTCTTTTAGGTTCATTTGTTGATAGTTGTGAGTTTGTTGTCATTTTACTGTTCATACTTTTGATCTTCTTCTTCATAGATAAGTCCCTGTACTGTTTCATATAATAATGGCTTAGTGATGATGAACTCCTTTAATTTGACCTTACCTGGGAAGCATTTTATCTGCCCTTCCATTCTAAATGATAGCTTTGCTGGACAGAGAAATCTTGGATGTAGGTCCTTGCCTTTCAAGATTTCAAATATGTCTTTCCAGCCCCTTCTTGCCTGCAAGATTTCTTTTGAGAAATCAGCTGATAGTCTCATGGGAACTCCTCAGTAGGTAACTGTCTCCTTTTCGCTGGCTTCCTTTAGGATTCTCTCCTTATCTTTAATCTTGGGTAACTTGATGATGTGCCTTTGTGTGTTCTTCTTTGGGTCCAACTTCTTGGGGACTCTCTGGGCTTCCTGGACTTCCTAGAAGTCTATTTCCTTCGCCAGATTGGGAAAGTTTTCCTTCATTATTTATTCAAATAAGTTTTCAATTTCTTGCTGTTGTTCCTCTCCTTCTGGCACCCTTATAATTCCAATATTGGAATGTTTCAAGTTGTCCCAGAGGTTCCTAAGCCTCTCTTCATTTTTTTTGAATTCTTGTTTCTTCCTTTTCTTCTGGATGGATATTTATTTCTTTCTTTTGTTCCAAACTGTTGCTTTGAGTCCTGGTTTCCTTCCTGTCACTGTTGGTCCCCTGAATATTTTGCTTTATTTCACCTTGAGTATCCTTCATTTGATTTTTCACTTTTCTACCAAGCTCAATCAGATCTGTGAGCATTTTGATCACCAGGGCTTTAAATTCTCCATTAGATATGTTGGTGATCTCCTCCTCACTTAGCTCTCTTTCCGAGGCTTTACTCTGTTCTTTCATCTAGGCCATATTTCTTTGTCTTGGCACAGCTGATATGTTATAAGGGGTGGGGAGGGGGGCTTAGGTATTCACCCAGACAGGGCCACCCTCCTTGCTGCACTGAGGCGCTGCCTGTAGGGGAGGGGCCAGAGAGGGAACAATGCAGCTCATCTGCTCAGCTGTGGTGCACTTTCCAACCAACTCTCAGGTGAGACTGGAAGTATCTCCCACTGGGTGCAAAACCCTCCATAGTCCACAGTCAGCTCTGAGTCTCAGTTTCCCCTTAAGTCAGCCCCTCTGCATAGCCCCTGAGCTAAGCAGCCAGCCCGCCCCCAAGGCTGCCACATCCTGGCGGTTTTTCTGAGTCAGCCTGTGGGGTCTGCCACCTTACCAGTCTGATTGTTCTGGTTGATTTTTTTCTTTAACTCTTTGGTTGCCAGAGTTCCAAAGCACTGTGATTTTCTGGCACTTTTGGTTATTATCCTCCTTTTGGTTGTGTGACGAAGCAAAGGGTTTCTACCTACTCCTCCATCTTGGCCAGAACTCTCTCATATACCAGGTTTAATTTTTTAACTGTTTGCATCTTTTCCTTATTACTTTTATAATGAAGCATACTGTAAGAAATTTAGAAAGGTAAAAAATAATAATAAAATTATCTGTCTTACCCAAAGCAAAGACAATCACTGTTAGGAGCTTTGTTAATTTGTTTATATTTTGTATTAACTTAAAAGGGAAAAAGAAGATCAAGAATGAGGACAAAAAGGAAAAAGGAACAAACTTTAAAATCCATGTCATAAGGTCCTATACACCTGCTCTTTGTGACCCAAATTTGGCTCTAACATTTAGAGCAGGCAAAATAAAATGCAAAAATTTCACACTTTACACTGTCAGTGAGATAAAAAGCATAGGAATGGTCAAGAGAGGAACAACTACTCTTGGAATTAAAGCTTAACAGGAAATTTTTCCCCAGCTTCCACATAAAGAAGACAGTATATTGAGGATGTAAAGAAGAGGGAATCCTAGTGTACTACTGGTAGGACAGTAACTGGCAAAACCACTATGGAAAATAGTATGGCAGTTTCTCAAAAATTTAAAAATAGAACTACTATATGATCCAGCAATTCTACTTCTGGGTGTTTATGCAAAGAAATCCAAACACTAATTCAAAATGATATATGCATTCCTATGTTCACTGCAGCATTACTTACAATAGTCAAGATATGGAAGCAACCTAAGTATCCATCAATAAACAAATGGATAAAGAAGATGCGGTATACACCTATACAATGGAATATTGTTACTCAGCCCTAAAAAGAATGAAATCTTGCCATCTGTGACAACATGGATGTACCTAGAGAGTATCATGCTAAGTGAAATAAGTCAGACAGCAGAAGACAAACACCACATGATTTCAGTTACATGTGAAATCTAAGGAACAAAATAAATGAACCAATAAAACAGAAACAAACTCATAGGTACAAAGAATAAATTGATGGCTTCCATTTGGGAGAGGGGTTGAGGAAGTGAGTGAATAAGGTGAAAAGATTAAGATGTACAAATTGCCAGTTATAAAAACAGTCATGGGGATGTAAAGTACAGTGTAGAAATACAGTCAATAATATTTTAAGAACTACGTATGGTACCAGACAGGTACCAGACTTATTGGGGTGGTCACTTTATAAGTTAGATAGTATCTAATCATTATGTTGTATACCTGAAACTAATGTAATGTTGACTGTCAGCTGTAACTAATTTTTTTTTATTTTTTAAGACCACTGTATATTATAATGGACAATGCATTCACCTTAGACCTGAGTTTTGTAAAATAATAATGTCTAACCAATATAGAAATAGTTTAATGATATCACCACAAGTAATTCTGCATTTCACTAATGCAATCCCTTTCAGCACACAACTCTTTAACATAACTTGAGTCAGGCATGTACTTTAAAAGATCCGGGAGAATGAACAATGTATACGTCCTTCCAGCAATTTCTCTGGGATTGAGGTAATACTCAACTGAGGTACATATCCTCAATGTACTACTTGAGGTAGTACTTGAGTAGTATCTCAAGGTACATGAGATACTACTAAGTAGCAAGCACCAGTCTAATGCCTGGGGTTTTTCTTGTTGCTAGTTGAACAGAGCACCACATATCCTAACAGACAATAGAGTGTACAGAGCTTTACAAAGTGGAGCACCTAAATAAATGAATGGCATCCCCTCCTAAGAGACAGTACTATTGCAAACCAGAATTCATTCTCAGACTCTCCAGACCTTAAAATATATGTATTAAATATGAATATTAATATTTAGCTTCAAAATAATCTAGAGATAGGAGGATGAAGGAGTAATGACTGGAGAACAAGAAATTAAATTTTAATAAAAAAGACTGGCTATATTTTGATACTTATTAAAAGTTGGGTGATGAGTATATGAAGTGCTAAATTAAAAAGTGAAAATAAAAATCTAAAGAATTATCCAAAGAAAGCTTAATATTGTACTATACTAGTCTTAATGTACCCTTTAAGATAATTTATTTGTGAGGACACGTGAAACTTAAAGTAAATATACATATACATTTAAAATATAATTATATATATGTTCTTATAAATACATATATATTTTACTTATAAAAATACACACACATAAGTGATTCTTTTAAACCAATTACAAGCTTGAAACATTTGTCAACATAATAAAATCAGACTTAGAACAGCTTATAGGTATCCATCTTTGTGGCAATAATTAACAAAGTCAGTCTCAAGTGTGGGCTTCTCCTAATTTCAAATAATAAAACTTATCTATTTATAAAAGAATATTTTCTTTGTGTTCTCTATAACAGGCATCTGGCTCATTCGAAAGTATTAGCAAATGATTAAGAAATATGCTAAAGGAACAGGGGCCATCATTTTTAAGATTAATCTACCTGGAAGTGTTTGAGGTGTTCTCTATATGTAGTCTGATGGTTAAGTTCATAAACTTTGGAACCCTGATGCCAAAATTTAAATCCCAACTCTGTCACTGCTTATGTAATCCTGGACAATTCTTTCTATGCCCCAATTTCCTCATTTGTAAAATGAGTATAAAAGTAGTTATCTACCCCTTGGTAAATGAGTTTGTCTAGGTAGGACCTTTAAAAGAGTAGTGTAGCAATAGCTGATAAATGTTAGCTATATTAAGGATAATAATTTTCATAATAGCGATTTCTATTATTAGTTCAACCTTTCAGAAGTTGGCTCCTACTTCTTATGCCAATGGTTCCTACTGAACAGGTTCTGACAGCGCTGAAATGATCAAGGCTATACGCAGAGTTCAAATAAGTTAGCTCATAATTGACTCTTGTTCATGGATTCAAAGGCCAAGGTGAGACTAATAAGACATGGAAGCAATGTGATATTATTGGTGGTTAAAAGAGGTAGTACAAACCAGGGTTTTGCCCTGGGTGGTGTGGCTCAGCTGGCTGGAATAGGGAGGGTCCTGTGGACCAAGGGAGTGTGGGTTCAATTCCTGGTCAGGGTACATGCCTCAGTCTCAGGTTGGTCCCTGGTCAAGGTGAGAACAAGGAGCAAAAGATCAATGTTTCTCTCTCACATCTCTGTTTCTCTCCCTCTCTCTCTCCCTCCCTTCCCCCGCTCTAAGATCAATAAGCATGCCCTGGTGTGAGGATTAAAAAAAGAAAAAAAGTAGTAGTCTAAAAACTGTATCTGAATCCTGACCACAACTAGTGTAAAATCATTGGCCTAAAATGCCCAAATTTAGATATTTAGTTGGAAATCAGTTTGGTAGAAAGGCCCATAAATCAATAATTTGTGGAGAACACATGGTCACTTTTTTTTGACACAGTTTATTGTACTTTGGGTCTGCCAGACAGGGATGGCGCTTCCTTGCTGATTTTCAGGGGCACAGCCACAATGGCTGTGCGAGAAAGAGCCCCACAGGATGAACAACCACAATTTCAAGAGAATCAGAGAGAAAATTCTTGGAGGGGAAAGGCAGCAAGGCACTCCACACTGTCAAAAGTGCTGTCACTGGGCCTAATTTCCTAAAATTTGACCCAGTTTCCTTCCAGGGACTCTAGTCTTCCATGTCCCTACAACCCCAAGAAATTTCAGGGGGAGAGGGTCTATGGTCCATAATCCAGGTGAACGTTTTTTGTATATCAAGAGTCCTCCTCTTAAAATGCCTGGATAAAAGATACATTTGATGTCTTTAAACAAGGATTTGCCAGTAGAAAAAGCAGATTACATTGTGAAAAACCAAATTGAAATAACTCCTGTTCTCACCAGCTTCTAAATTCTTTGTAAAATCTTTCCAGGAAAGATCAGGACCATCCTCGTAAATAAGTAGCCTAGAAGCAGGATAGTTTCAAACGTGGCTACAAAACTGCTACTCTTCCACCTCCATGAATGGTAACAGGTGAATCGCCTCTCCTAGGCTAGTACCCAGGGCTGGGAGGAGCCCTACCTAGGCATGACTCGCAGAGGTTACACATCCTTCTAGCTTACAACAAGCAACTGCCCAAAATAAAGTGGTTATGAACTTAGATCACAGATTCCTCATCCAAGGACTAGATGTTATGTTAAAAAGCAACAGAGTTCCAGAAAATCAAACCCTGATTTTCCAGGTGGGAAATGATATTCACCCAGTGGGTTTATGACTAGAGAAAATCAACTAGTAAGTATCTATGAGACACTTATGAATGTCTGAGAAAGCTCAGAACTGCATAAGAAAGTAAACGATGAAGGAGAAAAGATACAAACTGTGAGGCAGAAAATTTGAAACATATGAGGTGTAAATCTGGGTTCTCAAAGAGCTAAAATTATAAAGAGGAAAAAAAATAAAAAGAATTAGGAAAAGACTTTAAAATTACAGAAAATAAGATAAGAAACACACACACACAGTTATATAATTTAACCTGCCATCTAGTATACAATAACTAAGTATTGAAAGTATGAATAAAAATAATTTTCAAAAGTAAGCATAATGCTACATCATTTAAAAGCTGAAATCTACCTTAAGAAATAGAAAACAGTAATTTACATGCAAGGAAAAATAAAAAAATTAAAGTAACAGGTTAAGAATGGGCAGGAAACAGAGGAAAGGTCAATGTTTTTAAACTAATCCTACTGACTCTCATCTAAGCAACCAAAAACAAACAAAACAAATTAAAAAAACAACAACAACAAAACAGCAAAGGGATGTCCAGCTAATATTAGTTGAGTTTGTGTTATTTTCTGATTTTCCCCCCAAAGACCTCATTCTTTCTTCTCCATCAGCACTATTTTTTATATGTCAGGCCTTTTATTATTTCTATAATTACGCTCTTAAAATCTACAGGTAAATTAGGCTGAGATTTGACAAGTTAAACAATGAAGTGTCTTTTCATAATATTTCAGTGAGTTACCCACTAACAACCACAAAAGAGTCCTTCTATACCAAAGACTGAGTTCAATTCAATACATATTTATTCAGGCCCTATCATAAAATGTTTTCAGGAAGGAAGGCTTTCACTTTGGCTGGCTTTAAATCCTTGGCCCAGTTAAATGAGAGAAATTGCAATTTCTAAGAGACTCCAATCCGAGGGTATTGTTTATTTGGTTCCTCAAATAACAGTCCAACATTCTCCCTAGGAACATCTTATCTCCAAAAACAATTCTAATTCACTTTCACAAAGCAATTATTTGACTACTACTTCTGGATGAAAGGTAGAAATGAGGACTTCCCAGAAAGCAAATAGCCCAGATACAGCAAAAGACTGAATCTGCACACAGATTGACCACACAGTTCTGCTTCTAGAAATTTAACCAGTAAATAATGGGGCAAATCATTTGTTCATATCATCAGTGCCAGACACTGTTCTAGATACCTGCAAGGTAACAGTGAAAAAAGAGGCCAAGACTACAGCCAGTATCAGAACTTACACACTTAAGTCTTATTTAGTCCACCCAGTAACGCTATTCCTGAACCTTTGTGAGTACTTCTAAGTTTTCTCAATCAGAATATATTTAAATTAACAACAACTCTACAATATTTAATAAGCAACATAACTGCTTCTTTTGCAAAAGAAAGGACTTAGAGGGGAAAGTGGACGTGTCAAAGTAGACATTCCTACTGACGTCTTTAAGAACCTGTATTTGTATTTCAGGTCTCAAAAGATTATAGAAAACTTAGTAAAAACAAACTATGTTGAAATTTTATTTTTAATTAACTATTCTACGGAATTTCCTTAAATATCTATAGGAATGTTGTGTTTTCCAAACTGCTTTTTTAAAAAATCAAAGTGAATTTGACCCTTTGGTTTACAGACCGGCATCCATTCACTGAGCCACACTAGCCAGGGCAAAGTGAATTTGAATATGAAGAGAAAATATCAAGCTAGTTCTATGAAAGAAAAGCAAGAAAATGGGAAGTGTTCATCATTTTTTAAGGTTATGTTTGCTCATTATGAATTTTCTAGATATGCCCTTTCATATGTCATCTACATTTAGTGTTGACTGTTACATGTAACAGTTTATTCCGCATCTTGCTGCTTGCTTCACTTCATCTTTTTTTAAAATAAAGAACAGAAAAAAAACAAAATCCTATACATTTGTACTTTGCAAATTGAAAAAAGCAAAGAATCACTATTATTCTCAAAAAATCCTATAATCTAAATATTAATCTTAGGAATATCAACAGACAATATTAAAATATTAGGTTGGCCAAAAAGTCTGTTTAGTTTTTTTCTGTAAAATAGAAGACACAATTTTCATTTTCAGCAATAACTTTATTGATTTGGATATTTTGAGTATGTCAGCTATCTCCCATGTGGTATAACGTTATTTATTCTCAATTAACGTCTCTATTTGGTCACTACCAACTTCAACAGCTCTTCAACCGTGGGGCATTGTCCAGTGAGAAATCTCCAGCATGAAACTTCACAAACCACTTTCGACATGTTTGATCAGTCACAGCACCTTCTCCATACACTGCACAAACATTTTGCGTTTCAGTTGTGTTTTTACCTTTCTTGAAATAACAAAGTATAATATGTCAAAAATGTTGCTTATTTTCTTCCATCTTCAATTATTAAGATGGATACACAAAAATTCACTGATTTTTATCAGTATTCTTTTAAATGCACGCTGATATGACAGCTGTCACAACACAGTCTTACACAATTGTTTTGAATGAAGTTAAAGACAACTAAGCACTACTACAGCCATCGTATGGAAAAAAAACAGACAAACTTTCTGGCCAACCCAGTATTAAAAGAATATTAATTTTGAGAACAGAAAAGTTCAATATAAATATTATATATGTAAGTGGGAAAACTTGACAAGGTATATGCATAAAAATGTTTAAAATAATAAAAGAATCCTAAATAGTCAAGAGTATGGAACAACTTAATATTGTAATAAATCCATATAACAATTCTATTCAGACATCAGAATGTAGCAGTTCTTTTATTTACAGGGGAAGTTATCCGGTTAGAAGAATGATCTCAAGAGCTGTGACTAAAAGAATGATCTTACGAGCGGTGAGAGACTGCCAACACTCAATCACCTACTCTAAAAATTGTGTAGCCTTAAGAGAAAAAAAGAATATGAAAATGCAGTATGCCATTAGGTTCAAAGATCTTCAACACAGATAGTAAAGGGGTTAACCTATTTAAACAGCTTAATTCAAAGCCCAATCAAATGATCAACCTACTTAGGAATTTGAGACTTTTCCACACACAGAAGTAACACATAAACTGAATCCAAGGATGTGGGATACACAATTACTCCCTTTCTTAAAGTGATAGAATCACTCACACAAATAGGTTCCATGGGCTCGATCTATGCTGCCAAGGGAATCCAAGCCTCCCCCATCTAACAGCACTGGGGTTTATGCAGACCAAACCAAGCCAAGAAGACAACTGCGAAATTTACATAGGAAGGGAACTCCACAAATTATGTAGGATCACATAATTATTTCATGGGTGGAAAACATCTTTCAAACACAGGAATATTTTAAATTAAATATAGAAAAGTGTAAGAGAATCAAAACCATAATATTAATATTTTTGTGCATATTATATACATAGAATTAAGCAATTCATTTTGGCTTATGTATATGGCACTGGAACATTTAAGAGCTTAAACATGTTCTAACTGAATTCATTGGGGTGACATTAGTTAATAAAATTATATAGGTTTCAGGTGTACAATTCTATAATATGTCATCTGTGTATTGCATTGTGTGTTCACCATGCCAAGTCTCCTTCCATCACCAGAAACCCTCTCCTACCACCCCCACCCCCATTTCCCTCTGGCAATCACCACACAGTTGTCCAAGTCTATGAGGGTTTTTTTTTCTTTGCTCAATCTCTTCACCTTTTTTCACCCAGCCACCAACTCCCTGCCTCTCTGACAGCTATGGGTCTGTTCTCTGTATCTATGAGTCTGTTTCTATTTTGTTTGTTAGTTTATTTTGCTTATTAGATTCCACATATAAGTGAAATCATATGGTACCTGTCTTCCTCTGACTGGCTTATTTCACTTGGCATAATGTTCTCCAGGTCCAACCATGCTGTAACAAAAGATGGAAGTTCCTTTCTTTTCAACGGCTGAGTAGTAGTAGTCCATATTTACCGACTTATGTTTCATCTATTAGATGTATAAGAATTATATAATAACCTATAAAGGTTTATCAAGCAGGTGATTGCAATTTTTAAAGGAAATCAAATATATTAAATTTAGAAATTTGATTTAAAATGTTAGAAAGTGTCTAATTAATTCAGTTTGTAAAGGATACTAATAATTCTTCAAAGGTTCTTAAATGGAATTGTTATGATAGGCTAGACTTAAAAATATATAACAACTTATAAAATGTATAAAATTATACAACTTATAAAATTTATAAGTTGTATCAAAGATTAAAACTAATAACTGGACTTGTAACATTAATAATGTCAATATTAAATTCTAAAAGCTGAAAAGCCTTTTCTTCACACAAAAATTACCCCAAGGGCACTGAACATTTTATATCTAAAAACAGACAGAGACATAGTATCAAGTGAAAAAAGCAAATAAAATAATATATCAGTTATGATAAGCATACTCATTCACTACAGAAAAATAAAAAGGCCTGAGAAATATTCACCAAACATTAACTTTATTTAACTGAGTGGTGTGAGCCACTTGGCAGCTTGTCTGAATTTCTCACCTTTTCTGCAGTGCATGTCACAAAGTAGTTTCCTATTACTGCTGTAACCAACTACCACAAACTTAGTAGCTTTAAAAACACAAATGTATTCTCTTACAGTTCTGGAGATTAGAAGTCCAAAATCAGTTTTACTGTACCAAAGTCAAGGTGTGGTTCCTTTTCCCAACTACAGGAGAATCATTTTTCTTGCCTTTTTCAGCTTCCAGCTTTGACTCTATTGCTTAGCTCAAGAACCCTTCCTCGAATCACTGCAACCAGTAGTTTCTATTGTCACAGCTCTCTCATTACTACAAAGCTAACTCCTCCTGTTCCCTCTTATAAGAACCCCAGCATTCCTTGGCTCTTAGCCCATTTTCTCCATCTTCAGTCAGTAACAGGCAATCAAGTCCTTCTTATACTTGGACTTTCTCCTGTTTTTCAGCACATCTGATGACTTAACCTGAAAGACTCTCCACTTTTTTAAAATATATTTTACTGATTGTGCTATTAGAGTTGTCCCATTTTCCATCCCTTTATTCCCCTCCACCCTGCACCTCCCTCACACCAGCATTCCCCCTCTTAGTTCATGTCCATGGGTTGTACATGTAAGTGCTTTGGCTTCTCCATTTCCTATACTATTCTTAACCTCTCCCTGACTACTTTGTACCTACCACCTATGCTTCTTATTGCCTATACCTTTTCCCCCATTCTCTCCTCCCCCTCCCCACTGATAACCCTCCAAGTGAGACTCTCCAGTTTCAAGGACTCTGATTGCTTTGGGTCCAAACAGATAATCCAGGATAATCTTCCTATCTGAAAACCCTTAATTTACTCTCAACTACAAAGCCTCTTTTACCATAAAAGTAACATTCAGGGGATTAGGATATGGACATCTTTGAGGTTAATTATTCAGCATATCACATGTGGTGATTTTATAATTATTAAAATAAACAATTATTTAAGTGAAGTATACAAATTACAATTTTCTATGTGGGACAATTCTAAACCAAAATGATTATACAAAATCAAATCCCTCTTCAAATGGCTTCAGACCCATGGATTTGCATTATTTTTCAGGAGCCAGAGCTTTCAACATCATAATTTCTGAATCTATAATTCTTAATATTACTTCAACAGCATATTCATCAACAGAAACCAAGAGCAGAGTAATGCCTATATATTACAACTCATATATTTGAGTTACAACTCATGTATTTGTTTCATCCAGGTGATGCTTGTAAACATCTAAAAGAAAATATGAACTACAGCCAATACATTGTTACTGCAGGGCAATACAATTTCCAAAATTTATCTTCCTTATTTGCCTACTTGTTTTTAAAACATAAAAAAGTTTTTAAGTAATCAGGGGCATTTTTGTACAACTTCTCTTTTTTTGCTAACCATGTTATATTTTCTTTGGAACAGAGAATACAATAAAGGACAAGTTTAAACTATGATAATGTTATCCTCATGCTGCATGTAAGTCTGTGGGGTTTTTTTGTTTTGTTTGTTTGTTTGCCTTTGTGGCAGTTGCCAAGGATGCTGAGGCTTCCAGGCTGCTCCTTCTGTTTACCTGTTTGAATTACTAAAGGTAGCATGAGCTACCAGAATAAGTTAAATTTTTTGGCTGCTTGATATAAAAAAGTACATAACTATCACGTATCTTGATTAATATTGATCGGTTGGAAAAATAGAGCTAAAATTACTTTAGATATTACATTCAAAGTGAGATCTAATAAGTTTATGAAATCAATTCTAAATGCTGGTTGTCTTCTCCTCGTTAAGTTATACTGAAACTTTTGCTCAAGGAAGATAACATTCTAACCAAATAAAGGTTTTAATTTATTTTTATTTTTAGCATGTCAAAGTGACATGGTTACTTTTGCCAAATCCCATACAGAATCATGACTTTCTATGAAATAAACTCTAAATGTAAGTTTTGTTTTCATCTTTAAGTATACAAGATTTTTCAGCCAAAAGGTAATATAATATATGCCCTCAAGTTTTCCTTTTGTTTTTTTGTTTTAACTTAAAACTTCATAATGTTTATCACTGAACATATAATTAAAAGAATTCCAGGACAATGGGTAGAAACTGGGAATCTCCTGGACAAGCAGGTATTCAGTCACTCTATTTAGTGTATTATTAGCTCAACTCCACTCCGTTAGTCGACTCTGTTAGTTTGTTTACTTTTGTTCCCCATTCTTCCCCCAAAAATTGAAAAAAAGCAATGATTACGCAAGATCTAGTCTTTTATTCTTTGAAAGTCTGTGCAAACTACTAAGTTTATTTAAATATTCTAGAGGTCTACATCCCATGTGACAACTCATTCTACATTAGCAGATGAAATTAACTATCTGTCACAGGGAATGGGATAAAGCCTTCCAGTCTAAGAACTACTCAGAAACCAGTAAATTATTTCTCAGCACTGGTCAACTGGTAAAGAGCTAGGTATGAGTGATCCACCTTACTACTCTTTGAACAAGTGATGCCCTGTGTTCAACTAGCTGAAAATGGGTTATATCACGAGGAAGCTTACAAAGCATAATACTTGACTGGCAGACATCTAGTAAATTCAGACTTTGAGTGCAGCTGGCTATGTCTGCTGCCTCTTTGTTAGCCAAGAGACTATCAGTGAATCATGTGTCAAAAGCCAATTCACTATGTAACTTGTAAACCATTAAAGCTGGAAAAGTTCCAAATATATCAAAAAGAGGCAATATTTCAAGTACCTTTTAAGGCCATTAGGAATGAATAATTACTATATGCTTCCTGATAGTCATTCAATGTTAGAACCCTTAGAACTGAATTCAATTATAGTTACACTTTAGATCAAATTGAATTATAGATATACTTTAGACCAAATCATGTCACCTACCTATATATACAACATATATAAGTAGACACTTTTGTAAAACTTAAAGATAGTACAAGTACTAGACAATGGAAGTATTGGTCTTCTTCACATGGTCACTACAAAGGAATGCAGGACGATTGTAATTAGGATTGGCTAGCACTACTGAAGTGGGAAGAAAGCCCCATCTGGCCTGTGACTGACCATGCACAAGTGGGAGTAAATCTACCTTAGGGTGGACACATTCATAACTGACAAAAAATAAACTCACAAATCAGAAATACATAAAATGTAAAAAAAGAGAAAACAGATTTGCAAAGCATGATCTTTCACATATTGACAATCCAATACTTCTCAAATGAAAAGCAACCACTGAAAGGCACTTTTGTTAACCCTCACACATTTTCTCAGAATCAAAGTACTATTCAAGAAGAAATGACTCATTGATTTACCATGATAGCTAAGATTCTTTATATCCACTAGTCTTGAGCCACACTGATGAACCATGCATGGCCTTACCATAATCACTTCCGAAAAACACCCCTGTGTCCACATGTTATTGGAAGGAAGTGTTGTGAACCTATCTAGGCCAATTTAATCACACATAGTAATTAACTTCTTTGGATACAGAACAGCGGTGTCTGGAAATTTATTTTTTTATCAGTTCATTTTTCACTGTATTTTTTCCATTACAATTTATCACCCTTATGCCCTCTTCCACCTCCACTCACGCTCCTCCCCACCAACAATCTCTACACTGTCGTCTGTGTCCATGAGTTCTTTTTCCTTTTTGCTCAATGAGTCCATCCCCCAATCTGGTGTCTGGAAATTTAAAGATGGTTGAGGATTGGCTATTCCCACATCTTTTTACCAGAGTACAATGAAAGCAAATTTCAAATCAAATTCTGCTACACGAATATTTATTTTAAAAAATTAACAAACAGAGCCTGGCTGACGTAGCTCAGTGGATTGAGCGCGGACTGGGAACCAAAGTGTCCCAGGTTCGATTCCCAGCCAGGGTACATTCCTGGGTTGCAGGCCATAACCCCCAGCAACCGCACATTGATGTTTCTCTTTCTCTGTCTCTCTGTCTCTCTCTCTCTCTCTCTCTCCCCCCCCCTTCCCTCTCTAAAAATAAATAAATAAAATCTTAAAAAAAAAGGTACTTCACATAAAAAAATAAAAAAAAAAATTAACAAACACATTATAGTTCATAGGATACCTCCAGGGTGAGGCATGTCTCTAAAATACTGTAGGCAGTCATATATTCCCAATGGCACTAACACCTCCAATGAGAGTCCATTTCTAACATTTCTTTGTGAATCATCAGTACCCGGAGTAGGTACCTCGCCACCAATAAAAGAAGCCTTGCAGTGGTGGCCTCCAAAGTGGCTAGAATTCTAGCTGACCATGAAGTAGGATATGAATTCCAGATGAGGTAAGCCTTCCAAACTAAGATATAATTTAAACTAACATAAAAATAATATCACACGGTCAAAGCTAAGTTATTTTTATGTAAATTTCAGCCAACATAATAGGAAGTTTGACATTCCCTCCCTCCTCCACAATCTACTAATTCCTAACTCCCTACACAGATCTAAGGTCATCCCAGTCATCCCCGGCTTTAGGATTAGGTATAGTGAAGTGACTACAGAACTGGGGGTATGCTTTTTCACCTAATATCTGTGTGATTTGAGGTAATGATTTAACCTCTCTCACCCTTAGTTTCCTCATCCTAAAAATGGAAAGAAAATGACTACCACAAAGGGCTATTTGTGGAAATCAGACATGACAAAGGAGAAGCAGCAGAGATACAGACAGACATACAGACTAAATGACACTGGGAAGGTTTTTTTCCCTGGAGGCTCCAGTCTGCAGGTCATTATAACTGTGAGGCCCTGGAACCCAGGAGCCCACAGCCCACTGTTCTCAAGCTTGTTGAATCCTGGTGGAGCACTGTGAACGTCTCATCTGTGACATCCTGAAAAACTTCCTAACAGGACTACTCTGCTTGGAAAAAGCCACCCCCTAGAGGTCTCCCCACTGCTATTCATGAGTTACCTAGTAGGACCATCTTGATAACTCAGTCACAGGAAGTCAGAGCTTCATTGTCTGCTATTTTCTGCCCTCGGGTGCCAACAGTCTCATGATCCTACAGGTCTTGCCTACTCTTGCCTGTCAGGTCTGTCCACCACCACTGACAACACTATCCACAAAGCTGAATAGCCACCTTTCCTGCTCTCACCATTCCCCCCACTCTTTCCACTTTTGACAAAGGTGAAAGCTACAGCTGTTTGCCCCACACCATGGCTTGACCCCCAGTGTTACATTCTGATGGGCTAACTGGACCAACTAATCTCTAAATTAAATTACAACTCTGTTGGTCACCCGAGTACTTAGTTGTTGCTTTCCATATTGGGGATAGAGACGAAACCTTTTAAAGATGACAAGTAAGTGCAAAGACACTAGGGATGGCTCAGAACAGACAGTACATTTCACCTTTCTGGAAACAGGAATATTCTCCAGTCCCACCCTAACAGTTTTTTCCTTGACCAAGAAACCACCCTTAGGCGTCTCCAAATTCCTCTTATTCTCTATGCCAGGTGCCCTGAAGCCCTTAGTATGTCCCTCCCTGAAGGCTGGTTTTGATCTCCGGGCCCTCTGAGGAAGATGTAGCCATTTTGAAGTATTATATCTACTCAGCTGTAAAAAAGAAGAAAATTTATCATTTGCAACAGTATGGATGGACCTGGAGAACATTATATTAAGCGAAATATGCCAGTCAGAAAAAGAAAAATACCATATGATTTCTCTCATATGTGGATCTAATGAACTGATCTAACAAGCAACACAGAGAAAGACTCATAGATGGAGAGCAGATAACAGCCATTCAGGGGAGGTTAGGGGTTGAGATTTGAGGAAAAAGGAAAAAGGATTCATGGAAGTGGTCAACAGTGTGGTGATTGCTGGGGAGAGTGGGGTATAAGGGCACAAATTAGTAATGGGAAAAAAAACACAATAAAGATTAAATTAAAAAAAAAAAAAAAAAGAACTCCTGGTCCTACCCAGAGGCCCTTTAAGGCCACCAGACTATGACCATTTCTGGAAAACCTGAGGGTTTGAAAGAGAGGAAAAAAACTGTTAATGTTTAATTAATTAAAAGGTTCAGACAGTGTCATGAATAAACTATTTGACCAGAGACAGGTGGCCTAATTCAATCAGTTAAGTTCTCTGGAATATAATTCAAGTACCTGAACCAAAGAGAACTAAATCCTTGGTCTCTCTCTGGCTATAGTTATCCATTAACAACAAAGTGAAAATTCCATAATCATCCAGCAGTTACACTATCATTAGTGTGACTGATTCAGACAAACTAGGAAAAGGTTTTAATTTTTTGTTATGTATAATACTGATCATTTAAAATCTTCCTTAATAATTTAATGGTTTAATTTTTAATAATGGTTAATGAAAACTATTTGCTTAAAAGTCTACATTTATATCAACATAAATCACCAAATAAATTTGAAGCAAAAAATTCTTAAACTCAAATTATCTACAAAAAATACATAAAAAGCAAATTAATGGTATATGGATTTCATATTTGAATGAACTACTGTTTTATTTGATGTACAAATGTTTTTGTCTGTGACTTATTTTTACCAAATCAGGTTTTGATTATATGCAGATTTTTTCCCATCTCATTGCTTTTTAAAAAATTTTTTTAAAGATTTTTATCTACTTAATTTTTTAGAGGGGAACGGAAAGGGAAAGAGAGGGAGAGAAACATCAATGTGTGGTTGCCTCTCAAGTGCCCCCCAACTAGGGCCCTACCAGCAACCCAGGTACATGTCCCAGACTGGGAATCGAACCGGTAACCCTTTGATTTGCAGGCCAGCACTCAACCACTGAGCCACACCATCCAGGGCTCCATCCCATTGTTTTTGAAAAAGGAAATAGACTCAGATATTTATTTCACATGTTTAATAATGCTCTTTAATTGGATGTTAACTGTTCATTATTTATGTGACAAACATTACAGTTGACCCTTGAACAACATAGGTTTGAACTGCCTTGGCCAACTTATATACAGCTTTCTTTTTTTAAATAAATACTGTAAATATATGTTCCTTCATCTGATAGTCTGAATATCATTTTTCTTTCCTCTAATTCACTTTACTGTAGGACTACAGTTTATGATACATGTAAGATTCAAAATATGTGTTAACCAACTGTTTATGTTATCAGTAAGGCTTCTAGTCAACAGTAGGCTATGAGCAGTTCAGTTTTGGGGAGTCAAAAGTTACACACGGATTTCAAACTGCGTGCGAGGGGTTGGGAGGAACAGCGCCTCTAACACCGATGTTGTTCCAGGGTCAACTATATGCTGAAGCAAGCTTCGGCTGCGTTAAGGAACATTTCTTGTGTATGCCACAGTCCCTCCAGCGATCTGAACCAACCACAAAAGGTACATCTATAAGTTTTTCTCTTTTTATCAAAATAGTTAAACAAATTTCTGGCTAATACAGCATATGTTTCTTTTAGTAACAAGAAAATGTATAATATTATACTACAGACCACAGAGCCTTAGATTACCAATAATACCAATTATTATGCATATTCATATCTTTTCATCATACTTTATCTCATTCATGCTTTTGTTCATTTTATGATATACATGTAAAAAAAGCGCTGCTGACAGCTAGGGAGAGAGGCATTCAGAAATTCTTGAAATTGTGCCTAAATCCAAGCACTAAATTCAACAAATTCCTCATCAATCAGTGGTTTTAGTCAGAATAGAAGCCATGAACCAGTAAAGAATGCATCGCTTTTTTTTCCTTTTTACCAAAATAAGTTGGACAGAATTCCTACATGTTTATATACTTAAAAATCTAATCTTCATATTTGCCAACATTGTATCAACTGTCTAGCTTAAGCCAAATAAAACCTTTTTGCAACTTTGGAAAAAACTTCTTATGGGAACTATAAATTTAGACAGGCATGATTATGTCTCAATATGTGGCATTTTACACCAATTCTTACCTTTATAGCTATACAAATTATATGATATTCCATAATGACCATAGTGGCCATTCAATTAAAGCTTTTAAATCATCTGGTTTCTATGTAAGACTAGGAAGGCAGAGTAAGAAAGAGCATAATGAGGGTTTCTCTGATACCAAGTAACTTCAAGTGATGCTGTCATAGTTAGTTTTTAATGGTACAAAAATATTTGGTTGATAGTATCAGAGGAATTTCTGGAAGAAATTTCACACTCTTGTAGGTGGAAAAGAATTTTGAATATATGTGAGGAAAATAACCATTTTCTCTGTATCTAAATTCTATCCATGGAAAAATAAAATCGATGCATTTTTTCTTCTTTGTATTTTTCTAACATATTCCAACATTAAGGAAATTTAAGAAACCGAAACCTCATTTTGAAAACCTGTTTAGCATAATGCTAGGGAAATTAAAAGATGAACCAAAGTGACTGCAGAGGTCAGAGGTCAAAAAGATTAGTTATCCCCAACACACAGAAACAAAGCAAACATGAAACAAATATAAAAATAAAACAAAGAACTCTCATGTTACGATTAAATCCTGTGGAACTGCATTTTACCCACTTCTACTCCAATCTGAATCCAGCCCCACTATCTGATTATTAGACTGGTTTCTAGGTATAGTTTGAGAACCTATTCAATGACTACAGTATAACATAGGCACGCACACACACATTTCATGAATTAATTATTCCACTGTCCTCTAAAAGATGGATAAAATGACCTAGCCAGGTGGCTCAGTTCAAGGGAGCATCATCTCATACACCAAAAGGTTGCAGGTTCGATTCTCATTCTGGGCACATACCTAGGTTGCAGATTCCATCCCCAGGGAAGTAAGGGAGGCAACAGATAAACGTTTCTGTCTCCATGTTTTTCTTTGTCTCTCTAAAATCAATAACCATATTCTAAGATGAGGATTTCAAAAAAAATTTTCTTAAGTGGATAAATAATTACTGATTATAGCTGTCTAAAGGTTTTGTAAATGGGGCATGGTCTTCTATGAGAGGTAAGCAGCAGTGAGCAGTAAGCAGCAGCATTGGCTTAACCAAACTGCTAACTTAATCGTTCCCTGGTAAAACTGCCTCCCATCCCAATATAACACCTCTGTACATGCACAGCCAACTATGACATATTAGCTATTCATCAGATATAATGATTTAGAAAACAACATCTAGATGCCCACATGACAGCCAAACAGGATCTCCCTTAAGCCATTTCCTCTTTATATCAAGAGCTGATTTGCAAAGGAACTTCTGGCTTCAGTCTTGAGGACCAGATTTGAGAATCATTGTGTTGCCAAATGTTGCACCATTACCCATTTTACTTTTTTCTTATTGTTAAATGTTTATTTATTAAATGTTACTCTATCCTAATTTTTTTTTCTTTTTCTCCCCTTTACCCTCCTCCACCCAGCATTGGCCACTCCCTCAAGCAATCCCCACATCATTCATTGGCCCTGAATATAAATAAATTCTTCAGCTACTCCATTTCCTATGCTGTACTTGACATCCCCATGGCTATTCTGTAACAAGCAAATTGTACTCTTAATCCCCTCACCTCTTCATCCATTCCCCACTTCCCCCCTCCCATCTGGCAACCACAGAAATGACTCTCTGTATTCTGTATCAGTGATTCTGTCTCTGTTCTTGTTTGCTTAGTTTGTTTTTAGATTTAATTGTTGATAGATATGTATTTATTGCAAATTTATGGTTCACAGTTTTGATCTTTTTCTTAAGTAAGTTCCTTTAATATTTCATATAATAATGGTCTGGTAATAATGAACTCCTTTAGTTTTTTTCTTGTCTGGGAAGCCCTTTAGCTGCACCATTAACTATTTTAATTTCCCTTTTCTACCCAATGAAATAGCACTAGAATTACTTGCAGCTGGAAAGAAATTAAATGAACTTGATAAAAATAACATAAAGTGATGAAGACATGCTTTACTCTTATTATCATATGTGTTTTTCATTTGGCAATAATCCAATTATTTCTTATGGAATTCTGAAAGGTTGACATTTGAGAGGCAGATTCAAAATGCAACTACTACTCCCAAAACAGCTCTACTACAGAGGACAGAGAAAAGATAATGTCACTTGGACCTTACAGCTATACTGCTTTTTGATACTACAATTTTAATTATGTATTCAGATAAGAAGAAGAAAGTACACAGTTCTTCTGTCAGCAAGACAGTATGCTAGTCTGTAAAGTCTTAGAGTACCAATAATCCTATTCATTATGCACCTATTTACCAGGCAGTATATTTAATGCTTTACACTTATTATCCTTTATCTTCAAAGTAATCTTAGATAAGTCACAACCACACATTCACAGGCTTACAAATGTGTTTGGATGATTTCATAAGGTCATTAAAAAGTCATTCATGCATAAATTGATGAAGATCTGCATACAATTATGTCACAAAAAAGTAATAATAATCAGAAAAATAAAGCCTTAAATCTCCCTTAATAGTTATGATAGGTATCTGCTGAAACCAAACCACACAGTCATCAAGTATGGGGCAAGTTTTCAAACTTTATTAACAATTTCCAGCCCCACACCTATCCCCACTGCTACATACCCACACACTATAGCCTTCACAGAAAATTCTTCCAAATTTATTTCATTCCTGGACCTAAAGGCCTAAATTAATTCATATATATGTCAAAAGAGCCAGTCATCCAATTCTTCCCAGCCCAAAGACTGTAAGGTTGAATGCCTTTAATTTCACAGGCTCAAAGGATATTTTTCTTATGAAAACTGTTAAATAGTATACAAGCATAAGAAAATGTTTTTAGTTCTGTGTACTAATAGAAAAATATAAAGCACAGCTTCTCTTTTGGATTATGAGATACATAATGAGGTCCCACTTTTTGGCAGCTATCTGTGGATAATTAGGCTTTTAAAAATATGCTTCAAAACACATGTAGAAACTTAGGTAATATAATACATGTATATGCATTAAATATACATGTATTATATACAAAACATAAGCATTACATATATACCACAATATAATCTTATTACACTACTAGACTTGAAAAGAAATTAAAATTATAAATATACAGTCCTGGCTGGTATAGCTCAGTGGATTGAGAGCTGGCCTGCGAACCAAAGAGTCACTGATTCAATTCCCAGTCAGGGTGCATGCCTGGGTTGCAGGCCAGGTCCCCAGTTGGGGGCATATGAGGGGTAACAACACATTGATGTTTCTTTCCCTCTCTCTCCTTCCCTTCCCCTCTCATTAAAATAAATAAATAAATAAAATCTTTAAAATTATAAATATACAGTATTAATGTTACATTACTTCAGAATCACTCAATGAAATGACAAATCCTATACTTATCATTAAATCAGAACTCAACAGACACAATAGTGACAAATACAACATCAGAATAAAAATATACATCTAAGGCCCAAACACCACCATTAGCTTAAAAGGACTTTGTCGTCCCATGTGTGCTGGACAGGTCAAGCAGCTAATTACTTTCAGCTTCCTCAATCTATTAGCAAGATTTTTATCTTCAATAAAATTTTACTCTTTAGTTTCTTTGGTCAGATGTATGACTACAAAGTGAAACTACCGTTATGCCAGGAGTCTTATTGATGTTATTACTCCATTTAAGTAAATTCAAAATGAAATATAAGCTGTCTTTCTATTAACTACGTCCCACATTCCTAAATTAATACTGTTTATTTTTTTTAAGTGTGTGTGGTGGGGGAGGGAGCTGTAGAGAAAGTTGGAGTACTCTGAAACCAAACTAATTTTTCCTTTGAGCTATACTGTTCCTTGCTTCAAAACACTTCCTTCTTAGCCTATATATTCAAGGTTCCTTTGATAATGGAAAGTAACAGTGTTTCAAAGTGAGGTCAATTACTGTTATTTTTTTAATAACAATAATCATGTACACTAAGAATACATTTCTTTATATACAACCAGCCTTCAAGGTTGCATGCTTGCAAAGTACAGAATAAGCATAATATAAAAATAATGTTGGGCAAATACTTCCAAAAAAGAAGGAATTAATTACATCTTACATATTCATACACTGTTATATACAAAAAGCAAAACTGGAATTTTCATCTAAACTTCAAGATAAAATAATTATTTAGTTATATAATTCAGTACATACTTAGTGTGCAGTGTACTTTTATATTTAAATAAGAAAATTTGTGTTGACTTACCATCAAAATTTTTCAAGTTACAATTATATGTCTGCCACTTTTCAAATCTATATAAAGAAAAACTATAGTCTAAATTCTAAATAATAACAACAACTTAAAGATGTTTCAGGCACAGGGTCTCTCTCATTAAGCCCTGTACACCTCAGTGGCTCATTCTACAGAAAATGCCCCATGAATGTTGCTGAAATAAACTGAACTGTCAGCTAATACTTCCAAAGATTTAAGCTAGGCTGATCTTAGTATTTAGAGAACTCTCCAACATATATGAAAACCCTCTTAGCACATCACAGAACAATGAAAGCAGAAGACTCTGCTGAGACCAACATGACTCCAGTCTGTTGAAATAGTAAATTGTAAATGACTTCAAACTCTCAGCACTCTCCAGAAACATTCATTCCCCACATCTTCTCTTTCTCTCCCATCATTCTTCCTCACACTGTTACCTTAAAAAGGTACTCCAAGAGAACTTGAAATTAAGGGACAAAGGACCACCTCTCTCTACCTTAACTCCACACTGACCACCTCTGCCATTTCTACTGTCACAAAGCAAAGAGTTTCCTGCCATCCTATGACAGACCTTCAGCCACATTAGCCTTGTTTCTCCCTGGGTGACAATGTATCTCAAGACAGATGATAGAAGACAGAGAGATGGAAACAGTCCTGTCTAGACACACCATCCAGTAAATATTTACTTAGAGTGTCCTGAATATTAATAACTCAAATCTACATCTCTGGATCTATCTCTCCCCTTGCCATAACCTTCACAAATAAAAGTTCAAGTGAGATCTCATCTTGGCTACCCCAAGCAGTCAAACTTTTCAAAACTCTTCTTTTAGAGACAGAAGAACTGCTAGAATAAATACAAAAGAAAGAGGTTCCCCTTTTAAGTCAGTCACCAGGGCTGATGATTTTCCCTTTCCAGTATTTCTCTGGCATGCCCACCCCACCCCACCCCACCCCACCCCCAGCTTTGGCTCAGGTCTCAATTAGCTCATGACTGAACTCCAGCTTTCTTCCTGCCTTCACATTTTTGGCATTCTAAAACATCTTCCACATCCATCTTTCAACTGTCCTTGGTTTGATATCTCTATGTAGAAGATTACAAAGGCTTTGGGTAATTTGAGCTCCTTTTAATTTCAAGGACTTTTCATAAATATACTTTCTCTAGGAATATCCCAGTCACTCCCCTCAAGCCTCCTGTGTTCCACAGCAGCCTATAGCCTCACTCCCTTTGTACCCATATTGCTCTCTCCGTATAACTTCTGTCTCGCTAGCTACTAAGATAACTGAGATTCAAAATTCACTCTCCATTCAACGTCCCAATCCCAAACTTCTTGAACCATACCTGTTTCTCCCCATCCTAAACTGCATCAAGGTGTATGTGTGTTAAAATGGATCAAAACACCCTGTCCGTGTTAATTTGACCCAATCTGAATATTTCTTATAATTCTATCTCCTCCTTTAGAATTTAGGTAAGTTAAAATATTATACAATTGCTTTAGCTTTGGGGGATATTTTATTATACGTTGTTTATGTGCTTATCCAGTATTCTTTAATTTACTGATCTGCACCCTCAGAGAGATTGTTGTAGACTACAACGTCCATTAAGGGAAGGCTTCCAGTGCCTAGAACAGTGCTCCTGCTCACCTGCTACATTCTTTTAGAAATACTGAGGATGAGGAGGCCCCTGGTGTGACTTGTACCAAAATTAAACAAAATATGTGATTTACATGGAAGCTGCAAAAAAATTTAATCGCGTGAAATATAAACTATCACTTCATTCAATAAACAAATTCCCTGGCTCTCACTGCTACCTTAGCCTAGGCTTCAGAACTTTTACAACTTCCTAGATTAGTGATTTTTTTTTTCCCCAGGGACTTCTCCTAATATCCCTGTGTAGAGTGCCACAATATACAACACTCACTCTTAGCAAACTCCATTCCAAAAGTTTAAAGAAAGCATTCATGATTATTCAAGTGATATTTATAAAGCACGTACCGGCCAGCCCTCCAGGGTTGAAATTCAGTACCTTTGCAGACCTGTCTCCATCCCCTAGACCCTGACTGTTTACACTAAAAGGACTGGCGCCATGGTCCCCTCTCCTTTACACTCTTATCACCCCCTCCATACAACATTCCTCCGGATGGCTCCAGAAACAACCTGAAATTCAGAATTGCACTATTAACAGTGGTGGGCGGTCTGGGTCTCCTCCCCGGGTGGCCTAGCCCAGGATAATCGCCCTTTTTCCAACCTGCCTTTGATGGCCGCTGTCCAAAGTTCCACGTCAAAAAACTTAAGCGTACAGTCTCCCGGGTGCTCCAGCGCAGTACCCCCACCCTTTAAATGCCTGTGCTCCCACTCCCAATGTCCCACTATCAGTGACCCAGGGATGAAAAACAAGAAAGCTTCAACTTTCAGACTGTATGTTGAAAAATTTGCTCCCATGCTCACGTAGAGGTGGGTAGCTGTGATCTAGTGAGTTGTTTTCACAGCTGGCCTAGTCAATCATCCTCTCTTAAAAGCTTGACAGGTGAGAAGTTCCTCATCTCCAGATTATTCCAGGAACTCTTCAGCATCAATCTGAGCTAGAGAGAGGCCTAAAGTGGAAGGGAGTGGTGCTGAAACCGTGCTAAGAGTGTCCCAGGGGTACTCTGGTGCAGGAAGGAGGATTCAGCGCCAGGAATGTACTGGTCCAGGGGGAAGAGAGGGGAGCGCCGGGAAGTATTAAGGATAGGGAGAGGTGCGACCAGAAAAGGGCATATACCTGGAAATATCCCGAGAGGAATGGAAATGGATAAGAGGATGCAGACTGGACAGAAATCGGAAATATAAGATGGGGCAAGGGAGAACTGCAGGAGTGCTGTGCCTCGGATGCGGCCGTCCAACCTCGGCGGGTGCCAGTACCGTCCAAGAGCGCCAGCGAGCCTGGCTTGCTGCTGAGCCCTCGGACCCGGAGTACGGGAAGCGCCCCCTGCGCGGCGGGAAGGGGCTGGGCTCAGAGCAGCGCGCCTTACCTTCTGGTCGACGATGGAGCAAGCCATCTCGCGGACGTGCGCCAGGCTGTAGTCCCCCGACGAGTCCTGTAGCAGCAGCACCGGCTCGCGGCTCAGGCCGATCTGCAGATGGAAGGAGATGCCCCCGGCTGGGGCTGCGACGGGAGCAAGAAACGGCGCGGGCCCTGGCCCCGACCCCGGGACCAGAGCGGCGGCGGCAGCTGCTGCCGCCGCCGCCACGGGTAGCAGCGGGCTGGGCGGCCGCAGAGCCGGAGGGGCGCTCATCGCTTGGCCGGGCGCGTGGAGGGCAGTGGATGGCAAGGGCGGGCGGGTGAAAAGTTTTACGGCCGCGGAGCTGGGAGCGTCCTCCTCCAACAGCCGAGGCGGAAAATAAAAACTTTCCGGAAAAGTACCCGCGCGGGGGGAGGACTAGAGGCTGAGGTTCTGGAGGGAAGAGGGAGGAGGGAAAATGGCCGAGGCGGGAGAATTGCGCTGCCGGGAGCGCGGGCGCCGCACGAGGGAGGCGCCGCCGCGGAGCAGCAGCCGCTGCGGCGGGCTCGGAGGGACAGGGCGGCAGGTCAGCGCGGCCCAAGCGCCAGGGGGGGCGGGGCAGGGGGCGTGAGGGGCGGGGCAGGGGAGCTGGGGGCGGGCACTGCGCAGCCACTACCCGGCCGGCGCGGGGGAGCGGCCGCAGTGGCCGCAGGGTGCTGGGTCGCCGCCCCGCCGCTGGCGGTTCCTGGGGCCTGAACTCCACTAGTCCGGGCAGGACCGAGCGCTGGAGCTTGGAGCCGCCTCCGCGGGTGCGATTCGTCCCTCCCTGCGGGGACTCCTGTCCCCGCTAGCCCGGCCGTCCAACTGCGGACCGATAGGACGGAGAGCGCTTCCTGAGACCCGCTGCCCCTGGCTGGCCTCGCGCTTCCCGATTCCCATAGACCCTACCGCCTCTTCCAAAAGCCCAAGGACTGGCACTTCCACTAGTAAGGTGACCTGTGCTGGATCCCAGAATACCAAGCCCTGCAATTGCCCTTGGGTGTTACCTTCGGAGTGTCATGGGAAGATGAAAACAGGGTCCCAGGAACCCCACTTACATCCTGACTCCTTCTAGGAGCCCTGGGGTTTGTTGCCAGAGCGGGTAGGAAGCCAATCCACGGAAATGTATTTAAACCTGTCTCTACCGTTTTTGTCTAACACACCCTGATACCTACCTACTCCACCGCTACTCCTAAGGCATCAGGTATACAGTGGCTGGATTCAGAAGACCTCTTTAAATAAAATAAAAAATTTAAAAAAAAAGGCGACACTGTCTACATAAAGGCAGGAGGACAGTCTACTGAGGCCTCTTCTACCTTTTCCTCTGTGTCTGGAGCGTCTAGTTCTGGAGCCTCAGAGACTGTTTTCTTTCTTCTATCACTCTAAAGTCGGCTTTGTAGGAGTGGTGCCCCAGCTCCATCCAAAGTCACCACTATTAAAGTTGGGCACCATCCACTCTCATTGTGATAATGTTCCTTGTTGCTGTTGTTTGGAGGTGGTGGGGGAGTGGAGGCTGATTCCCAGACCTTGAAGATAAATTCTAAGAATCTCCTCACTAGCTTCATGATTCTGAGGGCCTTGACCTCAGAAGACTCCTGCTAGGTGTAATGCTGTGCCACAATGGTCTGCTGCCTGACACAGTCAAGGCATTTTTGATTTTTCATTTTGAAGTGGGCGAGGCAAATTAGGTAGCCAGCCATGCCACCACCAGCACCAGCACCCCCCCCCCACTTCCCTTACACAAGCACACTCAGGCATATCCAAGGAACCCATTATGTATGTTTCTTTTGAATTTGATTATATTTTATTTTGATCCATACTTTGTTTGTTTGTGTTTATATCTTGACTTCAGGTCCTGGCCCAGAACACAGCATTGTAAGGTTATTTTCTCTTAAGAGTTCATTCTCAGGGTCAGTTACAGAGCCTTGAATGTTTCCAACAACATTGTGTTATTCACTGCTCTACAAGAGATTTGAATGTATTCTTGCTGGATTTGATGTGAGAAGGTCAACATGTGTGCATTAGTATTTTCCCTGCTTACTTATTTATAAAGTGTTTCTCTTCATCCATGGTAAGGTATAATTTTTCTAGTGTGCTAGGTTCAGCTAAGCTAGGAGAGCAGTGGAATTATTCTTCATGCAAAGCCCTTCTGAATTGTCGAAAAAGATTTTTAATGACAGAAAAATGCATTTCATTTTCCTTCAAAGTTGGAATAAAGTCAATATTCCCACAGTTTCCTACTACCAAGAAAAAAAATTCTGCTGGTCACTTTTCAAGGTGCTTGCAAAAGCTGGTTTCGCTTGAGGGTTAGGAGAGCTGAAGACATTCGTGTTTTGTAGATATTGCAATGATGTTAAGGCCTTCTTTGTGCCAGGCACTATACTGGTACCAGGTATTCAGCTCTGAAGATGTATAAGATCCCTGCCATAACACTAAAAAGAAAAACAAATAACATTATTTCTGATCATCATAATTGCAATGAATAAAAATAATGCAATAGTAACAATAGTGACTTGTGGGGGGAAGAGACTACTTTGAAAGGGATATAGGAACTAGTGCAGGGGTGTCAAACTCATTTTCACTGGGGGCCACATCAGCCTCATAGTTGCTTTTAAAGGGTCGAATATAATTTCAACTCCTTAACAGATAAGAAGTAGTTACATTCATACAGTCCTAAAATTACTTTGGCCCTTTAAAGGCAACCGTTAGGCTGATGTGGCCCCCACTGAAAATGAGTTTGACACCCCTGAACTAAATGTTTTACTGAGTTACATGTGAGCCCAAACCTGGATGATAGAAGGGAGCCAGTAAGAATAAGATCTGGGTAATCACACGCTAGGTATTGGGAACAGCTGATGCAAAGAGCCTAACGCAGGGATGTACTTGCCATTTGTCAAGGCACAGGAAAGGAGGGGCAAATGTGAGATGAAGTCAGAGCGCTGGTAGAACCCAGATCTCAGTGGGTCTTGAAAGCCATGGTAAAGAGTTTTTATTCTATTCTCAATGCACTGCCAATTCATTAGAATATTTTAAAATCAGAACTCAGTAAGATTTAATTAACACTTCTAAAAGATCACTTTCTGGCTACTATGTATATAAGATAAATGACTGAAACAAGAAGGAAAAAAATCTCAAAACTAAAAGAGCTCCCCATAACAAGTAAAAAATTCCCCTGGAGTCTGTTATTGCCATTTCCATAGGAGGCACCTGAGATTTGACAGTTTACCAACTGCTATCCACTTTTGCTGAATGACAAGAGAATGAACAATAGTTAATACCTGAAAGAAACCTGGTCCATATCTCTGGTGACTTTGAAATTACACCTAGAAAACTTGAAGGATTTGAGAGAATTCAGTGGTTTATCCCTCTGGATGTTTGAAACTTGGAAAAGAAAAGGAGGATTTAGACAGCAAATAGCTGCTTATATGATTTATATTCATGAACAGGGGTTTTTTTTTTTTTGAATCATGGCTAATATTACTGAAATAACAGACTTCTGGCAGTGGCTGGGAATACTACTATAGAAAGAAAGGTCAGTGCTCAATGTCCTAATCTCGACTCCCCACAAACTGATTTGGATACGCAGAAGTATGTGTGGCTTCTGATGCTTGATTTGGAAAATGAACTTTTTAAGGGAAAGAAATTGGCAGATTTATTTCTACACGTCATAACCAGGAGAAATAGTTTTAGCAGTTTAAGAAAAAATAATTTCTTGGCTTAGAAAATTTTTAAATGGCAGTATTTCTAAAAATCAGTCATAACTATAAAATTTATATTCCACTAGGATGCAAGGCTGAATAATTAAAATGAAGTCATTTATATGGAATTAAAGCCATATTGTATTTAGTTATCATGCTGCATTTTTTATTCTTACCCTCAAATATACAATCCTAAAAAACTCATATTGTTGCAACCACAGTAAACCTTCTTTCCCATACTTTACTATTTTAAAATTGAATTATTTACACATTGATCACATACATTCAAACTAAAAGTCTTTGTATCATACAGCTTTAAGTAGAATACTTCTTGAATTAAACATTAATTATATATTTACTTTAAATATGTAATTTCTTGTATTTGTATGATATGCATACTTTTTATAAATATATTGTGTTTTGTTCAACCAGTTGGTTATCCAGATTGCCTAGGAAAATGAAGTTCTCATAAACTGAAAAAAGAAAAAATCATTAAATCCGAGACTTATTTCAGAATCTATTCAAGAAAAAAAATACATACTCTTCTAGATGAAAGAATATTCTAGAGTGCCTTAACATTTGCCCTTTGCTACACCAGCTGAATGTCAAAGACTCAAGTGTAGATAATGGGATTTGCATGCCTGTTAGTTCATCCACACAGCAAACAGCACTCCTACCACTGCCCAGCCCACGTTAGTCCTCTTTACTTTATTTCATTACATGCTCATCTACAAGTAAACTTGCATGTTGAACTTTAAAAAGAATTTAGGTATTGAAAGAAATGTAACTTGTTTGGGAAAAATAAAACAATTTAAGTCACCAATGAGGAATATTTATTTTAAACTTTATTTCTCTTACCAAACATTTTCTTTGTTTTAATATAGAACTTAAATCATAATTAAATGACAAATGCATTTATGTAATTTTAATTTACAATTTATCACCTGTGCCCTTTTCAGAAAACAAGAAAGCCCTTTTAATCAATAGAAATTTCTATCAAAATAAATAAGTAGTACAAATATCTGGACTAATATCCATGATTTATGCTGTAATATTTAGCTGTAACATTCCACACAGCCAAAACAAAAGAAGGAAAACAATGTGTTTTCTAATTTTTATTGTCTGGTTTTAAGCAAAAATTTTGTGTGAAATTATCACATGTGTCCATATTACACAAGACAGAAAAACATTTGATTTGGACTCTGAGCTTCCTGAGAGAAAGACTTTTGTTTTGCTCACCTTTCCATCCCTTAGGAGCAGAACATAACAAATGCTCATTAACATGCTTTCTGAATCAAACTATTCAAGCACAGTTTGAAGATTAAAAGTTTGCAGTCTTTTATAGTCTATAATAGTCTTTTATATCCACCCTGTTCAAAAGCTGAAGTGACAGAAAACAACTCCAAATCAGACATTTCCTTTAGGGACTCAGTTAATGAAGTTCAAATAAACCCTATTCTTGTGCCCTAGTCTGACTTAGATTGACAGAGTTAGCTCTCCTGTCCAGATATGCTTATAACACTTTCCTGGGGCTATTACTCTAGCATCTATCACGTATCATTGATTTTACTTGCATCCTGTACCTGTGAGAGCCATTTTATCATCATCTCCACATACTCCACCTTAAGTGTCTGCAAAACCAATTCTTATATCCGGCATGGAATAGGGACTGATAGTTGGTAGTAGTTCAAAATTGTTTACTGAGTGAGTGAATGACTTAAACTTAAAATGCCTCCAAGAAATGTCTGACATAATCTAATAGCCCACCCTCCCCCACAATCAACTATCTCAGCTGCACGTCTATTTTAGAATTGCATTTATTGTTCTTTTTCTGATTATAAAAGTAATACATATCACTTCACACAATTTGGAGAAAATGAAAATATAAATAAAAATAAAAATCAACTATAATCTCTTAACTCAGAGATAATACTATCTTTTTTTTTGGTGTGTGTGAAGTCATACCAAAAATATTGTTTTTAACATTATCCTTCAACTTACTATACCAACATATTTTTTCCTAAGTAATTAAATAGTCTTTGGAAACATCATTGAGGATGACTGCAGAGTATTTTGGAATGTGGGTTTTGATTCCCTATGCTTGAACATTTATTTTATTTCTGTTTTTGCTAGCATGCTTTTCAAATATGACTAACACTATTACTTGGGCAGAAAATACATTCATAAATTGAAATAAAGATTTAGAAACTCAGTTGCAGGAAAAATATCTAAAATTTGTGAGAAGATTAGGTTTGCTAACAAGGATTATATCTAGAGTCTTTTAAAATAGAATCACTTAAAGATGCAAAAATACTTCAAAGAATTTATAATGGTGAAATACATTAAGCTTACAAAATCGAAAAAAAAATTTTTAATTAGCAAGATATTTTGCAGTTTTTAAATTGAATATTCAAATCAAACTTGACACCTCAAGAGAATATCAGTTTTTCTGTCAGAAATCAAAACAGTGATGTATGCTATGTTTGGAAACTAAGTGATAGAATATATGTGTGTGTGTGTGTGTACACATATATAACTGGGTTTTATTATGACAAATTAACTTCTTGAAATATCACTGATGAGTGAAATTCAAAAGTATCTGCTACTTTCCATCCACACTTTCTGTCAATTGGCTAGAAATATAAGTGCAAATCTAATTCTCTTAATGCTAAAGTATAGTATTCAATACTTTAAAAATTATGAGCATGTGGCTTTAAAACAGATGGAATAAAAGATGTTAAAAATTGATCTTTAAAACCTAGTAAAATTGTGTTATGAGGACATTTCATGTTTTAACAAACCAATCCTGGTTTCCAAACTTATAATGCCATAGATTATTGAGTAATGATACAATTGATGGAATAATCTAGTTTTCAATTAAAAAATAATTAAGTAATATGATTCTATTTAGCCTGTAAAATTGCTTGGTTTATTCCCAAAGTATGTCATTGTAATATCTGTAACTGGCCCATGTTTTAGGTACCGTTAAACTGCATATCTGTGGAGCATTTTGACACCCCATTACCTTGAAACAACCTGCAGAAAATTGCTTTCTTTTGAACAAATATGACACAGACACATAGACACACCACATTTCACTCTACTATATTAGCCAAATTAAAGCTGTGGTCATTATAAAATAGCCCTTATGAGCCTAGTCTCCAAATCTCAATTTATAGAATTTACATTTTAGACAAAATGGTGAATGAGGCTGCTTTATGCTAAATTATGTCCACTATGAAATTCACATGTTGCAGCCCTAACTCCCATTATCTCAGAATGTGATTGTATTTGGGGATAAGGCCTTTAAGTTAAAACTGAGGCCCTTCCCTGACTGGTGTGGCTCAGTGTATTGAGTGCTAGCCTGCAAACCAAAGGGTCACTAGTTTGGTTCCCAATCAGGGCACAAGCCTGGATTGTGGGCAAGGTCCCCAGTAGGGGGCATGCAAGAGACAACCACACATTGATGTTTCTCTTCCTCTTTCTCCCTCCCTTCCCCTTTCTCTAAAGACAAATAAATAAAATCTTTAAAAATAAAAATGAGGCCCTAATCCAATCTGACTGGTGTCCTCATAAGAAGAGGAGATTAAGACACAGGGAGAGACAGTAGGGACATGTATGCCCACAGGGACAACTATGTGAAGAGGCAGCAAGAGGACAAACATCTGCAAGCCAAGGAGAGAGGCCTTAACAGAAACTAGCCCTGCTGGCACCTTGACCTTTAGACTTCCAGATTCCAGAACTATAAAAGATAAATTTCTGTTGCTTAAGCTATCTAGTCTATGGTATTTTCTTATGGCAGCCCTAGAAAACTAAGATAGTAACATATAATATGTTAGAGTAGAGTAAATATATTTTATAAATACATACAGAGCAAAAAAGACAAAGGTCATTTTTCTTGGGCCTTTAGGTACAGAGTACAATATCTCTCTTTCCAATTTTTGACCTTTCTCATTTCATCAGAAAAGTGTGGGAGGGTGAATGTTACTGAAAAATGTCAAGGAAAAAACACTAAGATACTTAATAAGGTAATGTAACCTTGAAGTTAACAATTTGCAGGTTAGAATGAATAGTAGACTTTTAAAATCAAATCATTTTTGCTGTTGTGTGTAACAGTTTTATGTATCAGATTGATTTAAGTTATTATAATACAAATCGTATAAATGTTTATCCTTGAGGAAATGAGTATTTTCAGTATTTACTTCAGGAAGTAAAATATAAATAAGGGAAACAATTTTCATGTGGTATTTTATATCTTTTAGAAGGAATACTAGCTGGCATTATTTATAGAATTTTAGAAGTAAAAGTGATATTAGAGACCATTTTATCCCATTGCTTCATTTTAGAGGTAAAAAAAAAATGAATGCTCCAAATCACAAAAGTTAGAAGAGCCAGGACAAGAAATGAATCCACACTGCATTGATTACACCAGTATTCTGAAACCTGCATTTGGCTGTGCACCCCATTAGTGAAAAAAATAATTGAGCATCTACCTCTTATATATGTTTGTATATTTGTTTATAATTTAATATGTAATTATATTACTATATGACTAATGTAAAAATATATACAAAAGTACAAACTAAAAGGGTACATACAGAGCTTCCAATTCTGTACAGCATGAAGGAGACAATACTTCTCCTTATTCTTACTGCTAAGTACAAAAATTTAAAAATCCTGTACCTTGTGTGTTAAAGAAATAGTGAGACTCTGAAAAGTAGAGAGAAAAAGACCAACTAGGGACTCTGATACCCCAAAAGTAATGTGAGTGTAAGTTCCTTGTGTTTTCTTTTTGCCTCGTGTCCTGATTGAGTGCTGGTCATATGTACAACCTAAGAATACCAACAGATAGAAACACAAAAGCTCTAAGAAAAGTCTAATTTTTCTAGCCAAAGAAACAAGAAAGAAAAGGCCTTGTAAGACAGAAAACATAGAGGCAGTAAGTGCCCTATTTCAGCCTCATACTAGAGGAAACATCCAGGCACGATCCCCCACCACCATACACACAAAACACCCCACCACTCTTCCCCTGGGATGATACCAGAGAAAGCCTAGAGGGGAGCCTGGACTTTCAATCCTTCCAGGTGTCAATAATCTCCTATCAGCAAAGAACCTAGTCTTCCACCCCTTCCAAGTAGTGATGAGGCATCCTTTCCTCTACTGCCGGAGTGGTGTGAGCAAAGACCTGGTGGGGAGTCTGAAATCCACACCCACTCAACAGTGAGGTGACCCTCCAAACTGGAGTGACAATGGAGAATGACTAGGGAGTTGGACCTCTATCCCCACCTGTCAGTAATTAGATGGCACCTCTCTTCCCCTCTCAGAGTATCAGAAGAGACCTGCTAAAACACAAGATTGAAATAAGATTCAGAGTATCATGACACAATGTCCATAAGGTTCACGATACAATTGAAAATCTCTGTCAAAACAGAACAAGGAAATTCTAACCTCAATGAAAAAAAAAATTCAGCAGACACCACCACCAAGACAATCAAAGGTATTGGAATCATCTGACAATGATTTTAACATATACATTATAAAAAGACTTCAATGAACAATTACAAGCATGCTTGAAACAAAAGAAGAAATTGGAAGACAAAAAGATATAGAAACTGGTAAAAAGTAAAATAAGTAAAGAAAAACCAAATGAAAATTTTATAGCTAAAAAAAACTGAATAGCCAGTAAAAATTTCATAAATAGGCTTAACAATATGAAAAAGGTCAAGGGAAAGAATTAGTGAACTGGGAGATAGAACAATAGACATCACCTAATCTCAACAAGAGGAAAAGTAGACTAAAGCAAATTAAAAAATAAACAGAGCATAAGCTACAATGGAATGAGATGAAATTCATTGAAGTCCCACAGAGAGAAAAGAAAGAGTGTTAGAAAGTATTATAAGAAATAATGATTAGACAGGTTCCTAATTTGTCAAGGAATTTCATACCAAGATACATCATAACCCAACTTCTGAAAACTAAAGACAAATAAAATATCTTGAATGCAGCCAGGAAAAAAAAAGACAGCTTGCCTCTAAAGAAAAAATAAATTGAGTGACAGTGGATTTTTCATCAAAAAACCATGGGGCCTAGCAAGAAGAGGCACAATATTGTCTAAGTGTTAAAAGTGAAAAAGAATGTCAATATAGAATTCCATAACCAGTGAAAATATCCATTAGGAATAAAGGGAAATCCAGACATTCTCAGAAGAAAGGAAACTAAAGAGAATTTGATGCCAGTAGAATTACCATAAAAGAATGGCTAAAAGAAAGTATTAAAATAGAAAGGAAATGATAAAAAGGGAATATGAAACATAAACATAAATGAGGAAGAAAAACAATGGGAAAGTATACATATAGGTAAATACAATAGACTTTTTTTTTAAATTAGACAATAGTTGAAAGAAAAATTTTAACATTGTATGATGTAGTTCTCAGTTTATATAGAGGAAATAGTTAAGACAAATTATATTATAAACAGTGGAATGGAAAGAAACTTAAAGGGAGATAAGGTTACTACAATTTACTCAAATGGGTAAAATGTTCATATCATTATACCATTATATATGTAAAATGTAAAACCTAACACAACCACTAAAAAAATTAATGGGAATTTATATAGTCAAACACACTAAAAATAAAGTAGAATTACATAAAAGGTTGAAGTAACACACAGCAAGGTAGGAATACAAAACAGAAAAGAAAAAACAGGTAAGAAACACAAAACAAGTAAAATAACATCTATAAACTTTAATATGCCAATAATTACATTAAAATCTAGATGGCCTAAATATACTAGTTAAAATGCAGATTGGCAGGGTGAATTAAAAATAGTGATCCAGTGTAAGATGTCTATAAAAACTCACTTTAAATGTAACCTAGGAAAACTGAAAATAAAAAGATGGAAAAAAATATACCATATAAATGCATACTAATGAAAAGAAATCAAGAGTGCCTATATGAATATCAGATAAAATAGACTTCAGAAAAGAAAATTATGAGACACAACCATGATGGAGGTATAGGTAGAAACCCTTTGCTTCCTCACACAACCAAAAAAAGAGATAACAACCAATTTAAAAATAAAAAACAACCAAAACTGCCAGAAATCAAACTGCAGGGAACTCTGACGATCAGCCAGCTAAAGAAATATCCATCCAGACTGGTAGTGCAGGGGCAGACGGAGATAGGCAGCCTGGTCAGAGAGGCATGCAGCAAGGTGGTGGACTCAGTGGGCAAAGCTGGGGCTGGCTGAACGGTGGTTCCACAGTCACATGCATGGATAAGCTGGGAGGAACAACTGGGGAGCAAGACAGACCACAAAACCCATGGTTTCAGCACAGGAAACTAAACACTCAAAACCTCTGCCTATAAACTTATGGGGCTTGCAGCAGTAGCAAGAGACATTCCCAATCTCACAGGAGAGTCCCTTAGAGAGGCCCACAGGGTCCTAGAACATACACAAACCCACCCATCTGGGAAAAGAACCTGAGAGGGCACAATCTGCTTGTGGGAAGCAGAGGAAGTGACTGAAAGTGGGTCGAGAGCCAAGCAAGTACCATTGTTTCCTCTCTGACCCCTGCCCCACAGAAAGTGCTGTGAGCAGCAAAGAGGGTTGCCCCACCCAGGGAAATACCTAAGCTATGCCCCTTATATCGTAACAGGCATGCTGGGACAAAGAAATATGGGCCAAATGAAAAAACAGATCAAAACTCCAGAAAAAGAACTAAGTGGTGGGAAGATAGACAACCTATCAGCTGCAGAGCTCAAAACACTGGTAACAGGGATGCTCACAGAAATGGTTGAGTTAGGTCACAAAATGAAGGAAGAGATTAAGGCTATACAAGATAAAATAAAGGAAAATATACAGGGAACCAACAGTAAAGGGAGGGAAACTAGGATTCAAATCAATGATTTGGAACAAAAGGAAAAATAAACATCCAACTGGGACAGAATGAAGAAATAAGAATTCAAAAAAAATGAGAAGATTAGGAATGCCTGGAACAACTTTAAACATTTCAACATCTGAATCATAGGAGTGCCAGAAGGAGAAGAGGAAGAGCAAGAAAATGAAAACTTATTTGAACAAAAAATGAAGGAAATCTTCCCCAGTCTGGCAAAGGAAATAGACCTCCATGAAGTCCAGGCATCTCAGAGTCCCAAAGAAATTGGATCCAAGGCACATCATAATTAAATTACCTAAGATTAATGATAAGGAGAGAATCTTATAAGCAGCAAGAAGGGAAAGGAGTTCCCATAAGACTATCAGCTGATTTCTCAAAAGAAACCTTAAGGTAAGAAGGGACTGGAAAGAAGTATTCAAAGTCATGAAAGGCAAAGACCTACATCCAAGATCACTCTATCCAGCAAAGCTGTCATTTAGAATGGAAGGGCAGATAAAGGTCAGATAAGTGCTTTCAGATAAGGCCAAGTGAAAGGAGTTCATCATCATGAAGCCCTTATTATATGAAATGTTAAAGGGACTTATCTAAAAAAAAAAAGATAAAGTCTGGCTGGTATAGCTCAAAGGGTTGAGTGCTTGTCTGCAAAGCAAAGGGTTGCGGGTTTGATTCTCAGACAGGGCAAATGCCTGAGTTGCAGGCCAGGTCCCCAGTAGGGGGCATGCAAGAGGTAACCACATATTGATGTTTCTCTCCCTCTCTTTCTCTTTTCTTCCCTCTTTCTCTAACAATAAATAAATAAAATTTTTAAAAAAGAAAAAAGATAAAAAACTATGAACAGTAAAATGACAACAAACTCAAATTTATCAACAACCAAACCTAAACAAACAAAAACGAACTCAGCAAACAACTAGAACAGGAAAAGAATCACAGAAATGGAGATCACATGAAGGGTTATCAGTGTGATCTCCCTGGTGAGGGAGAGGGAGAGAGTGGGAGGGGAAGGTACAGAGAATAAGAAGCATAATTGGTAGGCACAAAATAGACAGGGGTAGGTTAAGAATAGTATGGGAATGGAGAAGCCAAACAACTTATACGTACAACCCATGGACATAAACTAAAGTGGGGGTGCCTGCAGGAGGGTGGAGTAATGCAGGGAGAAAGGGGATAAAGAGGAGAAAAAAGTGGGACAACTGTAATAGCATAAACAATAAAATAAACTTAAAAAAAGAAAATTGTGAGACAGACATTACATAATGATAAAAGGGTCAGTCCACCAAAAAGAGATAGAAATCCTGAATATATAGCCCCAAACATTAGTACTGCAAAATGAACTGGGGAATAAAACAACAGATAGAAGTGAAAGAAGAACTAGACAAATACACACTTAGAGTTAAAGATGTCAACACCTGACTCAACAAGTGATAGAACAATTGGACTGAAAACCAAGTATACAGAAGAAATTAACAACATCATCAACAAACAACATTGGATTTTCAGTTATAGAACATTATCCCATTAACAGCAGGATATACAGTCTTCTTAAACACCCTTGAGGGCATTTATCAGGATATACCATATCCTGGGCCATAAAACATATCTCAACAAACTTTAAAGATTTAAAGTCATACAAAGTCTGTTCTCTGATATAATAGAATTAAACTAAAAATCCATTACAGAACAATAACAGAAAATTTTCAAAACATGTGGAAACTAAGCAGCATACTTCTAAGTAAACAAGGGACCAAGAGAAAATCTTGAGGGAAATCAAGAAATATATTGGACTAATTGAAAATAAAGCTACAATATATAAAAGTCTGTGGAAGAAAAGTGTATGGCTCTAAAAGCATGCCTTAGAAAAGAGGAAAATCTTATATTAATAAGCTAAGCTCACATCTTAGGAACTTAGGGGAAAAAAAAATAACCCAAACCAAGTAGAATGAAGGACATAAGAGCAGAAATTAATAAAATTGAAAACAGAAAAACAGAGGAAAGCAATGCAATAAAATTTGGCTCTTTAAAAAGATTGATAAAATTGAAAAAAGTCTCTAATAAAACTGACAAAAAAAGACACAAATTTCTGATACTAGGAATGAAGAAGGAGATATCACTACAAACCCTGAAGACATGGAAATAAGTGAATACTATAGAGAACCCTTCACACATAAATTTGATAAGTTAAATGAAATGTAGTAATTTCTCAAAAGCATAACTACCATAATTCTCACAATAATGAATAGTTAAATGAATCAACATTTAAATTTAAAAAAATTAAATCCATAATTTAAAAACATTTTTAGTCATGACACCAAAAGCATGATTGTCTCAGTTATTCCAGGCTGTTATAACAGAATACCGCAGACTGGGTGGCCTAACCAACAGAGATTTATCTCTCATGGTTCTGGAGACTGGCAAGTCCAAGATCAGGGTACAAACAAGCATAGTTGAGTTATGATGAGGGCAGTTTTCCTAGCTAGCAGACAGTGGTCTTCTCCTTATAACCTTACAATAGAGATTAAAGAGAGAGGAAAAAACAGCTCTGTTGTATTTCTTTTTTTAAGACTTTATTTATTTTTAGAGAGAGAATAAGGTAGGAAGAGAGGGAAACATCAAAGTATGGGAGATACATTAGAGATACATCTACTGGTTGCCTCTCACACGGCCCCAGCTGGGGACCTGGTCAGCAACCCAGGCATGATCCCTGACTGGGAATCAAACCTGTGAACTTTTGGTTCATGGGCTTGCACTCAGTCCACTGAGCCACACCAGCCAGTGCTATATTTCATTTTATAAGGGTACTTGTCCTATGCATTAGGGCCCATCCTCATGACCTAATTACCTCCCAAAGGTCCTGTCTCCAAATACCACCACATTAGGCTTCAACATATGGATAGGGATAAGGGTAGGGCTGCACAATATTGTCCATAGCAATGATTTCTCATAACAGAAAAATCAATAAATAGGACCAATCAATTAAAATAGACCCTGTTAAACAATAGGTCCTGTTAAGAGGATAAAAATACAAATTACAGACTGAAAATTATATATTGGCAATTCACATTATCTGCCAAAGGACTCAAATCTACTTGTAGTATGTGTATGTATATATAAACTCTCAAACTCAACAGTAAAAAAAGGCAAAAAATCCAGTTTAAAAAATGAACAAAAGACATAGAGACACTTCACAAAAGAGGATATACAGATGTCAAAAAAGCACATGACTAGTCATTAGAAAATGTAAGTTAACACAATGAGATATCACTGTACACCTATTAGAATGACTATAATAAAAGAAAGAGGGAGGAATACTGCATCAAATGCTGGCAAAGATTTGGAGAAACTGGATCTTTCAACACTGTTGATGTAATTATAAAATGGTCTACCTACTCCAGAAAATAGTTTGACAGTTTCTTAAAAATGAAACATACATATATTTAACATACATCCTAGCAACCACAAGTTTGGACACTTATCCTAGGGAAATTAAAACCTGTACATGAATGTCCACAGCAATTTTATTTGTAATAGTTGAAAATTTAAAACAATCTAAATTTCCTTTAATAGGTGAATAGCTAAACAAAGTTTTGACCATCCATATCACAAAATACTACTCAGCAATAAAAGGAAACTATTGATACAAGCAAGAAATTGGATGGATCTCAGGGATGTTGTGGTGAATGAGAAGGTCACATCTATAAGAATCCGTTTATGAAACATTCTCAAAATAATAAACGTGTAAAAACAGATTAGTAGTTGCTGGGGCTAGAGGTGGTGAAGGGAGAGATCTGTAATAGCACAGGGGCAGCAAAAGGAAGAGAGGTCTTTGTACTGAGAGAAGAGCGCTGTATGTTGATTTCAGCGACGGTTACACAAACCTACAGATGGGCTCAAACAGCACAGGACTGTACACACTCATCATTTCCACAGGAGTTCCCTGGTTTTGAAAATGTACTCTAGTTATATAAGATGTAATCTTTGGGGGAAACCAGGTGAATGGTATGTGAAACCTCTCTATACTATTTTTGCAAGTTTCCGTGAATTCATAATTATTTCAAACTAAAAATTTTAAATAAATAAATACATATATACATACATTTAAATTGAAATACTAATTTAAACATTTTATTTTGTCCTTTATTGTCTTACTTATCCCCCCTTTGTGCATATACCCACTTGAGAGATCAGTGCTTGAAACTTTTATATATTTTGTGTAAATCCTTAGGACTATGGGAAATGCTAATTAGACTGGCCATAATTTTCTAAGTCTGCTCTTTGTAAAAGATGCCAAAACAGTTGGTTGCAATGGCAGAAATGGATTTAAGCTTTATAAGCTCTTTCTTGGAAGCTAAAAATACAGAGAAAAAGAGAAGTAGCTCCTTGGTAGTGAGTCAGAGTTAAAAAAAATATCCCTATGATCATACCTGTATGAGACTTAGGATATAAGTAGGGCCTAGCAAAAGAAAAAAAAATCTAAAAATGTAATGATTTCAATAGATTTTCTACCCTTTCATTCCTTTCTGATAGAACAAATCAGTCTTAAGGAAAGTGAAACAATCAATAACTTTACATGTTTTTTAAATTAAATTGTGTTGAAGAATTTGGCCGTAATCATAGACCAATGGCACATTTACAGGACTTATGATTAGAAGCAGTTCCAACGTAAGAGGACTTAGTATCTAAATAAAGCATTGTGAATGGTCCATGTCTCAGATTGGTCTGCTTATGCCCCAAATACTTGGGAAAGACCCAGTGATAGCTTTTAAGGAATCCAGAAAGAGCAGAAAAGATTCAGATAATTACCTGGTTGCACTAATGTTGGTTGTGATGGGAACAAGTACAGGGGACAGGAAGTCTGGCCAAAGTGGAGTATCTAAAAGAAGCCCTGATATTAACTTGCTGAAACTTTGTCAAAAAAAAAAAGAATTTGTGTACATTAAAGACTGAAAAACTGAATGTATTTGTCACATTGTACCAACTTCGAGTCTAAAGTATCAAAGAAGTTTATCTCACATTTGGAGTTCTTTTCCTTGGGAAGTTCTTTCCCATAAGTTTTTGTGAGTCTCTGTCCTCCAAAGGCTGTTTCCTCTACAGGGTAAGAAAGCTCACTGTTAGCTGTTATGTTCTTGTTTTTTTCTGAGAAGATACTTTACTTAGTATTTTAATTTTTAAAATTTATGATTGTGGGCTCATGGATTCCTATTAAAGCGTTGAAATCCTGTGTCCTTTTGATGTGTCCTTTTCATTGAGTATTCTTACTTTTGGCACAAAAAGATATTCCAGGCTCACTTTGCCCTCCATCCTTACCCCCTGAGTCAGCCACTTCCACAAGATGTTTTGGTTCTTTGCAGTGGAAGACAGTTACAGGAAACCAAGACTGGGGCCCTGCCTGGTAGTGCCCATTGTTTCTGCTGGGTGTTTCCTTCTAGTCCCCCTTAACTGATAGATCTGGAAAATAAAGTATGTATATATGCATACATACATAAATGTACACACATTCATGCTTCTATAATGATTTCATATCCATTTGTATAAGAGTATTATAAAACAGTGAGTTCATATTGATATCTCCAATTATAATCCAATGCCAGGGTTTTTACTCTTCCTTTCTGAGTTTGTTAATATATTCTTCAATGTGAAAAACTGGTTCCTGTCATCCTCAATATTTTTATGTGCTCAATTAATTTAATTATTTTTTTAATGTAACCAGTCTCTCAACAACACTGTCTCTCCCTTCACCTCCATCTCGTGACACCAACACCATTGTGTTTCCTTGGCCAGAAAGGGAATGTATCCCCGTGTAACTCCCTGCCCCTCTTCACCGCCTGCAATCTTAGCTTGAAAAGCCTGTTGACCCATGCACTAACCTTATGTCCCTTCCCTGTAGTTCTTCATCTTTATCTTCTGGATCACTGGCCTGTGCTTCTATGTGGTTCAACTCTCTCTTATTGCCCCATGTCCCCAGCTACTGTGTAATCCCTCCATAAATTTCATTGCTCTTTCTTAATACCAAATGTTTAACCTTTCCTTCAGGTATCATTTCCCTTCTCTCTAAAGAGCCTTCTTTAGCAATTCTTTAAGAGGAAATCTGTTGGCTGCATATGAATTTTCTCAGTCTTCCTTCACCTGAGGTTATTTTAATTTGCCTTGGTTCTTGAAGGACATTCTCACTAGATGCAGAGTTCTGACTTGGTAGATGGTGGTATGAGTCAGTGCTCCAATTTTGCCTGGGTGGTGTCAGTGAAGCCCAGCAACAAACTGAACATACACACACCCAGCCTTTAGCCTACACTTCACCAAGGGACTGCCTTCTAAAAGAAGATCAGATACCTCCAGGGTCCCATAGTATGACATTCAAAATGGCCAGGACACAATAGAAAATCACTCACCCCGAATTTCTTTCAGGTAAATCACTGAAAGAAAATAAGCAACAAATTCCAACACTGAAAAGAATCAGATATTAGAATTATCTGATAATAATTTTATTTTTTATTTTCAAAGATTTTTATTTATTTGTTTTTAGAGAGGCAGGGGGAGAAAGAGAGGGAGAGAAACACCAGTGTATGGTTGCTTCTCATGTGCCACCCAGTGGGGACCTGGCCCACAACCCAGGCTTGTGCCCTGAATGGGAATCAAACCAGTGACCCTTCAATCTGCAGGCCAGCACTCAATCCACTGAGTCACACCAGCCAGGGCTGATAAGAATTTTAAAGAAACTATTATTATATAAAATGCTTCAACAAGCCATTTTTAATCCTGTTGAAACTAATGAAAAGATAGAAAATATCAGACAGAAATGTTATTTTAAATACAAAATAGAGATTACAGAACTGCAAAATACAATATCAGAAATAAAAACTCACTAATGGACTCAGAAGTAGAGTGGAGATGACAGAGGATAGAATCACTGGACTTGAGAACAGATTGACAGAATTTATGTAGTCTGAACAACAAAGAGAAAACAGACTAAAAAAAAAATTTCAAAGACTGATGACACAATACCAAAGAGCTTCTATTACCAGATTTCCAAAAGGAGAAGAGAAAGATAGTAAGGTTGAAAAAGTATTAAAAAAATAATGGCTGAAATTTTCCAACATTTGGTGAAAGACATAAACCTACAGATCCAAGAAGCTAAGTGAACATATTCAATAGGCTAAGTGAACCCCAAGTAAGATAAAACCAAAGAATTCCACACTGAGGTATATGATAGTTAAACTTATGAAAAGTAAAAACAAAGAAAATATCTTGAAGGAATTCAGAGAGAAATGACACTTTACCTTTAAGGGGAAAATAATTCAAATGACAGTGGATTTCTCATCAGAAACCAGGATGCCAGGAGGAAGTGGTACTGTTAAAGTCAAGTAATTACTTGCTGCCTTAGCATAGTTTAATGGGCATGAAGAATGCAAGAGCTTTAGGGTGAGTTGACTACTTCTAAATGTGCTGAGCTTTGAAAGGAAATAACAAGCCTAAAGTTTTAAATTCACAGCTCAAGACATTCAAAAAGCCAGACAATAAAATGATTACCCTAAAATTAGCTCTCATCTCTTCAAGGCTGATGGAACTGATAATTAAATGCAAAGTCTAATTCTGCAGTTTCTGAATTACATCAGCTGAATTCAAATGGTACCATGTCTCTTATTGAAAGTTAAGACATTGTGATCTAAGTTGTGATTGGGACAGATGAGAAGACTGAAAACTCAGAGCATTTTGAATACTAAACATTCCTTAGTAGAACAAATAGTTTTTTTCTCCAGAGATCAATAAGCTATTCTTATCTTCCTTGAAAATTATATAAGCACCTTGCCTAGGGCTGTTACTTTGCAAGCTGGTATAACTTTCCTCACAACCTATTCCCTATGTCCTTTAATGCCTTACATCTGTAACTAGTGTCTTGGAGTCCATTGCACTCCAAGAAGACTTTGCAAAATTAAGCCCATGAAGAAAAAGCTTATACATCAAAAAGAATGCAACATTTTATTGTTATATTGACAAAAATCTGCAGAAATGTACTTGGGAATAGATTCTGAGGTTCTGAATAAAAAAAGGGAATAGAATTATATATTGAGGCAAAGTTTTGGATAAGAGCTTAGAAAAAATATGCAATAATAACAGATACAACCACCTTTGCAACATATGCACTGTCTATTCTCTGCAGGCTGAAAACAGTGGTAGGAGATGCAGCATTAGCAGCATTTAACCCACTTTAATGATAACCAGTCACTCAATACACACCACTTTGCCTTGCTGATTGATTGGGAGTCTTAAGGTCTGAAAGACTCATATAACCACTAAGTTCCCACTTGATCTGTTTAAGCAAAACAAAACAAATAAACCAACAACAACAACTCAGCCTGGATAACAGATTCCAAGACTGAGCCTCCATGCCTTGGCTCCCTGAGTCAATTTACAGCACAGAATTTTTTGAATGCAGAGGAAGCTGAATATTCTTGAAAACAAACCCTGTGATGACACTGTCTTAGATTAGGTTCCTTCAGAAGGAGACTCTGAAGTGAGGATTCCTCTGCAAGTGGTATATAAAAAAAGTTCTCTGAGAGAAGCCAGGAAGGGAGTAGGGAAGGCAGGAGAGGGAAGAGGAAAAGCCATAGAGTGTTAGTTTCAGACAACATCCTAGCCTCAACCTGATCCTGAGGGATCTCTGGACCATAAACTGGTCCTTAGGCTAAGGGAGCAAAGGAGATGAGCTTTCATATTTTTGCACCCGCAGACATGTCAAAGGGCCACGTTTCATGACCAGGTACACACTTCCAGGTACTTTCGTTTCTCTGCTCCTGAAGGCAAAGTGGTTCCATTAGCCCCATGGCAGTTCCTAGAAGAATTACAGAAATTCACAGAAATGGTAAGAGAGATCTGTTGTAGACCAGTGTGGAGCACTGACAGTGGTAATTACAAACATCACTTAAATTACTATAAATATTACTGTTAGCCTTCTACCAAAGAACTTGCAACACATACGGAGGACCTGCAATATATAACTGCACAGAGGATTTTGTGGCCAGGTGATCTGACCTAATGCTAACCTCTTGGGGCTCAGGATACTTTAGTGTTCACCCAATGAAGAAGATCTTTATGCGGGAAAAGAGAGGTCAGGAGATAAATGGAGTCTGGGCTTGAAATCATACTATGGTCTGGTGAACACATCCTGTACAATGGCACAATTCCTGAGCTTGAAATACTCTGGCTTTGCAGACACCAGGCAGAGTGTACTCTGTAGCAGAAGGGAGATTTTCCCAATGGACAATATTTCAAATGATGAATCTTGTGATCCACTTCCCCAAAAAGAAATAATGGGTTTACTGTTTCATGAAGGATAGCTAGCTGTTCAAAATTTCAGGGACACACAATGAACAAGATGGGCAAGGAGAATAAATTGGGCGATAGATTTGTGGCTGGACCTCTCAGATTGAGCCCAGATTATGAGGATAGGGGGACAGTACTCATTAACATACTCTGCCTGAAAGAGTGGTTCTCAGCAATCAAGTAGTTAAACTGACCTGCTTTGAAGTCAATCAGCTATTTTCTCCAAAGGCAATACTTAAAGTTATGGAGATTATACATGGCCTTCTTACCAAGGCTGACCCAGCTAATGCCACTTCTGTGTACTCAACTTTCCAAAACAACCAATGCTGAGTCCCTGGAAAATTAATGAAACTGGATGGGGGGTGCAGCCAGCCAGACTAGTTTAACTGTATAGGAAGCAGTAATATATCCTCACCAGAATAGACTTATTCTGCCCTGGATTTGTCCTCCTTCCCTCCCCACAATATTTCTGCCAGCAACACCATCCATGAGCCAACTAAATGCCTCGTTCACTCTCCCATTATTCCACATTTACATTTTAAACCATACTAGGTTAATTCTTACAAAGGAGTCTGTTTATGGAATGCAATAGTGTTATCATTTACCTTATTACTTAGAATCCATAGGTCTTATGAAATGATCAACTAGCCTACTGAATATTTATACTTTCATTTGTATGTCAGCACTTTGCTAGGTTGAAAATGCTGTCCTACAGGATGTTATATGCTTGGAATCAACTACCAACAAATGGTTGTATCTCTCCAATAGCCAGGATACATGGATTTAGGAACTACAATGTGCAAGTAGGGTTGTTAGCTTTCACTATTACACCTAACCATGTACTTATAAAAGGTTTACTTCCTGTCCCTGCAACAGAGGAATCTTCTGTTTCAAGGTCTTAGACCCAATGAATAAATGCTTCTATATAGGCACACAAAAATGGTTCATTAAATTAGAACTTGATATAAACAGTTCTTGACTTTGTGTCAATGAGACATAAGAGGATATACTATGTTGGCTGTGGGTAATTGGTCTTTACAATGGGAGTGAAAGCAGATGGGTTCTTCACAGAGAGAACAGGCAGAACTGTATCTGGGACTTAGAAGCCTAATGATGTTCCTAGAGCCTTTTCCAGGGATAAAATTATAATAACTTCAAACAAGCAAGTCTGCAAAAGGTTCAGCTCCTTTAAAAATAAAGGTCTGGGTCACCCTACAAGGTATAGAACAATAACCAACTAAGATTTTGATAGAATAATAACCAAGGGAATTTCGAATATAGAGTCTAAGTACAAAGTTGTAATACTTTATTATAACAAAGTTGCAAAAAAGGAGGACACCTACAAACACACACACTTTATTTTTTGATGCTCATGAATATGTGACAACATTTCCATGCTCCACCTTGGAAAATATTATTATGTTTTAGTCTATATGTCTGAAAACATCAAAATGGAATTGTGAACACACAAGAGGAGAAAGGGACATCACTTAGATCTCAGACTTAGAGTTGGATTAAGTAATTGAGGAGACTTTGGATATTCTCTTAAGGAAAAACGTAAGAGCCTTTAAAGTATAATTGATGTTGGCCCTGGCCAGATACCTCAGTTGGTTAGAGTGATATCCTAATATGCCAAGGTTGTGGGTTCAATCTCTCAGGGACCATACAAGGAGCAATCATTGAATGAGTAAATAAGTGGAACAACAAATTGATGTTTCTCTCACTCTCAGTTAAATACATACATGTGTGTGTGTGTGTGTGTGTGTGTGTGGAGAGAGAGAGAGAGAGAGAGAGAGAGAGAGTGAGTCTGTCCAGAAAGTATCCATCCACGAATGTGAAAAACACCTTTATTCAAGAACACACAAGATACAAGAAATGTTGTACATAGGACAATGATGCCTCTGTCGCCTTCAAAGTAGGCACCTTGGGACCTCACACAGTTCTAATCACCATTAGCTGCCCCATCATGTTTTTCTGAATCTCATTTACAGTCTGAAATCTCTTCCCTTCAAAGGTGATTTCAGTGTTAAGAAAAGCCAGAAGTCGCAGGGCGCCAAATCTGGGCTGCAGAAAGGCTGAGTCACCTGGGTGATTTGATGTTTCGCCAAAAACTCTACATGAGACATGATACAGGAGCAGGCACGTTGTCATGATGAAGCTGTCAATCGCCAATTGCCCACAGCTGCGGCCTTCTGAATCATCTGAATAGTTTCCTCAAAGTGATGTTCAACCTTAAATCAAAATGTGATGCAGATCTGTTGCTCTACTCGTTCAGTTGTTCTGAATTTGAGGATCACACAGTGCCCATGCTCACTCAACAGCGTCTATTGCCCCCACTGACAAAACCAGTGAAGTTGTCATTGTTCATGCATGTGCATTCCAGTCCACTCTCCTTGGCTGCCAGGTTATATAAATGTTGCACAAACCATTATCAATATATTTACAATGGTTGGACTTTTTTCCAGACAGCCTATAGGTGCTCCTTGACTTACAATGAGGATACACCCCAGTAAACTCATTGTAAATTAAAAATATCTTAAGTTGAAAATGTATTTACTGCTACACTGTAGGGTATCAGCTGTTTACTCTCAGGATCATGTGGCTGATTGGAAGCTGTGACTCTGTGCTGCCCACCTTCACAAGAGAGTATCATACTGCTTGTTAGTCCAGAAAACATCAAAAATTCAAAATTTAAGGTATGGTTTCTACTGGATACATATAGCTTTTGCAGAATCATAAAGTCAAAAAATCATAGGTTGAACCATTGTAAATTGGGGACCATCTGTATTAGGTTGGAGAATATAGTTGATATTTTATGTATAAGTTTAAAGTGGTAGCAGAATGTATATTGGTGTTTGTCAACAGAAAGATAGGCTAAAATAGACATTTCTCATTTATGTCTGACTAGAAAATAAATTTTAAACACTCACTTTGCATTTTGATATTATGTCACACTCTAAGTTCTATTGATACCTTCTTTAGCTTGATTCCACTTTTTAAAAATCCTGCATGTCCTAGAGAGTCCAGAAGGTAGGGTGGGCCATGCAATCATGGTTCCATCGATCAGGAACATTCATGCAAGACAATGGCTCAGTAGTAAACTATGTGTGAAGTTTCTATGTGGTGATTTTTTTCTTACTGCAGGTAGTGCTATCTTTCTTGAGATGCTGGTGACAGATTGTTCATCAGTCCAGTTCTCTCTCTGGTGTGTTCTTGCTCATTGTTTCTGGGAACTAGTGTTTTTTCTTTATCTCTCTCTCTGTTACTTCATCTCTTTTCCTTGAATTTGCCAAGTGGGTTCTTTTGTTTGAAACTAAGACCTTTAATTATACCTTATAAAATGCATACATCTGATGGTAGCCTTTATAAATATGTGGTGTTGGAAGGGAAAAATACAGGAATTTTAAACCAGCCAGGGCTAGAGCCTGCATTTTTTAGTGAGACTGTCCCAAAGGGATTAAAAAATGCCTAAAATTTTACAATGAGAATAAATAGTGCCATGTTAATTTTGTTCACCTGCTGATTTCTGGTGCAGTCTGATCATTTTATACTTACTTCTGGTTTTTAACCATGAGAATAGAGAAAATTGACCCCACAGAAAATACTGATACATTCTCTGCTATAAAGTTTGGCCCCTGAGCTGTAAAGATAATTAAAGAGAATGGCTATAACATTGACAAAGGCTAAAAGACACTATTTTTACTCCTAGCTCTACATATTTTGGGACAAAAATGTGCAATGAACAATAGTGCAATTGGTAATCAGTAGAACACTTATATTTTCATATGTGCTTTTTATCTCAACCCTGCTATTAATGCATATTTTTGTCTGGGCATTTAACTTGGTTTATAATCACTTTCTTGGTGTATGTGCATGTGCTTGTGTAGACAGATACAGCTCTTCCCCTATGATGAACAGGAGCACTAAAAATACATAGTGTAATGAAAAACAACATTTATTGGATGTGTATAGACATAGCACCTGTTGTTTACACATGTCAGCACTGAAAATGGAAATGCATATGATGAGCCAGATATTAATCAAATTAGAATCAGCACCAGGTTTTACATGAATTACTTCCCAAACACTGGAGTAAATTATTCCATATTGCCACATTTCAAAAATTTGCATATATGCTAATATTTGAATCATGCATGTTTTAATAATTGATAAGAAAGCTACATTAAATAAATCACTATTTTTTTTAGATTTTTATTTATTTATTTTTAGAGAGGGAAGGGAGGTAGAGAGAGAGAGAGAGAGAGAGAGAGAAACATCAATGTGCGGTTGCTGGGGGTCATGGCCTGCAACCCAGGCATGTACCCTGACTGGGAATCAAACCTGCGACACTTTGGTTCGCAGCCCGCGCTCAATCCACTGAACTACGCCAGCCAGGGCAATAAATCACTATTTTAATATTGAGTTTAAATGAAGTTTAGTAATCTGTATTTAAAAAACAAGAGGAATTTGAAGCCATATGATCTTAGAAGGAAACATTCTCAATTACTTTCAGAAACATTAATAGTTTTTAATTTAATTTAAATGGACTTGTAATTTACACGAACATAAAGTCATCCAAAGCCAATTTTCTGACTATATCAGGTAAACTTTTCCATTTTTATTTATATCTGGTGCAAAGCAGTAACCAAGGCAGTCCTCCTGGAAAATGGTTTTATTGCTGATGCTGTTTAAAAAAATAGAAATAAATATGATTTAATAAATTCATGTAATATATTTATTCTAATCAGAATTTACATGTAAAGATATTCCTTATAAACTATACAAAATTAAGTTTATAATGCTCAAGTGGACACAATTAATAACTTAACTTTTTAATTATTTAACTGGGACATAGGAAAATAAAGAATAATCTAGCTACAATATTTTATGAATAAATTTGAGAAGCAAAATTAATTCCCCACCTAATTTTTAATTTCTAGCTCCCAAATATCCCCAAAGATACTTTGCTAACTAAATAAGGTAGGCACAGACTATAATGGAAATGTTAAAATAATCACAACTTTACTATAAAAAATTCAGACAAGAAATCATAGGTTTTACTGCATCAGAAAAATAAACAAAGACAATGAATAAAACAAAAGCATGAATTGGGTGCAGTTTTCTGACAACTAGGAAAGATTAAACAAAACATGTTTATTTTAATAAGCATTTTCACAGCTCAAACAACCTAAATTTAAAGGGATCAAAGGACGTGCTTACAAGTAAAAATGCAGACTCTAAATGATGGCTAACTTGTGGAAACCTAAATAAGAAAATTGAAACTAGAATGAGGTGGATTCTGGCCAAGACAGAGGCTTAAGTAGATATGCTTTGCATCCTCCCACAACCAAAAGAAGGATAACAACCAATTTAAAAACAAAAAACAACCAGAGCTGCCAGAAAGTTGAACTGTATAGAAGTCTGACAACTGAGGAGTTAAAGAAACATTCGCCCAGACTACTAGGAGGGGTGGAGATGGGAAGCCAGGACAGTGAGGCCATGGCTGGCAGACTAGAATATCCCACATTTGGTATGAATAAGCTGGAAAGAACACCTGGGGAGTGAGATAGACAGCATAACCCAGGGTTCCAGTGTGGGAAACTAAAGCCTTAAAAAACATCTGGCTGTAGAAACCTATGGGTGTTGTAGGCACGGGAGAAATTCTCAGTCTCACAGGAGAGTCCTTTGGAGGGGCCCACAGGATCCTAGAATATACACAAGCCTGGAATCAGCACCTGGAATCAGCACCTGAAAAGGGCACAATCCATGTGTGGGATGCAAGGGAAGAGACTGAAATCTGGGCAGGGGCCAAGCAAATGGCATTATTCACTCTCTGACCCCTCCATAACATAACAAAGTGACTTGCCCTGCCCTGGCAAACATGGCTCTGCCCCTTCCAACAAAACAGGTGCACCAAAGCAAAGAAATATGGCCCAAATGAAAAAGACAGATCAAAACTACAGAAGAAGAACTAAGCAACAAGGAGATAGACAACCTGTCAGGTGCACAATTCAAAACAGGTAATCAGGACGCTCACAGAAATTGTTGAGATCATTTACAAAATAAAGGAAGAAGTGAAAGCTATACAAAGTGAAATAAAGAAAAATATACAGGGAACCAACAGTGAAGGGAAGGAAACAGGGACTCAAGTCAATGATTTGGAACAAAAGGAAGAAATAAACATTTAATCAGAACAGAATGAATTGAGTTCAATTCAAGAAACAAGAATTCAAAAAAATGAGTAGAGGCTTAGGAACCTCTGGGACAACTTTAAATATTCCAACATCTGAATCATAGGGGTGCCAGAAGAATAAAAGGAAGACCAAGAAATTAAAGACTTATTTGAACAGATAATGAAGAAAAACTTCCCCAGTCTGGTGAAGGGACTAGACATGCAAGTCCAGGATGCTCAGAGAGTCCCAAAGAAGTTGGATCCAAGGAGTAACACACCAAGATACATCATAATTAAATTACCCAAGATTAAAGGGTAATTACAGAATCTTAGTATCAGCAAGAAAAAGGAGAGAGTTGCCTACAAAAGAATACCCATAATACTATCCACTGATTTCTCAAAAGAAACCTTGCAGGCAGAAAGAGGCTGGAAAAAAGTGTTCCAAATCATGAAAGGCAAGGACCCACATCCAAGATTACTCTATCCAGCAAAGTTATCATTTAGAATGGAAGGGCAGACAAAGTGCTTCCCAGATAAGGTCAAGTGAAAGGAGTTCATCATTAACAATCCCTTATTATAAGAAATGTTAAAGGAACTTACCTAAGAAAAAAGATCAAAACTATGAACAGTAAAATGACAACAAACTCACAACTATCAACAACTGAACCTAAAAACAAAAATGAAAACACACCAAACAAACAACTAGAACAGGAACAGAAATACAGTAATGGAGATCACATGGAGGGGAATGGGAGTGGGGAGAATGGGAGAAAAGGTACAGGAAATAAGAAGCATAATTGGTAGGCACAAAATAGACAGGGGAAAGTTAAGAATAGTACATGAAATGGAGAAGCCAAAGAACTTACATGTACGACCCATGGACATGAACTAAGGTGGTGGGAATACTGGAGGGGGATCAGTGCAGGGTGGAGGAGGATAGAGGGGAGGAAAAAATTGGACAACTGTAATAGTATAATAAAATATACAAAAAAATGGAAAATTGAAACTGAAGAGGTTAGAGGACCCATAAATTATGGGTCAAGGAGAGAAAATTAGCCTGAAATTTCTACTACTGAATTTACTTAAATATACATATTTAAACATAGATATATTTATATGCATACGGATAAATTTTCCTCATCTTTTGCTAGATTATAAGACTTTAAATTTTAACAAGATCAAAGATAATTTTATGCAGTGTTAGAATCAGTATATATCTTAGACTCAACAGACAAAACTGACAATAATTGCTTAACATTGGCATCATCACCCTGCTCTGCCAAACTTTAATTTTCTAATTTCCTGGTAAACAAATAAAATAATTGTACCTGTCTGTCAGGAGAGTTCATGGATAGTTCTATTCGTGGGAGAAAAACTGAATTTTGAAGGGTAGATCTCTGGCAGGTGTCACATCAGCCTCTGATCAACACATGCATTAGGCTAAGAGAAAGAACAAAGATAGTGGCATGTGTTTAGTGACTGGGTGAAATTGGATATTCACATCTCCAATAAAGACTGGGTGCTTCCATTTAATTATTAATTTTTTGGTTGTTGACTAACTGGAGATGTTGATTTGTTCATAAAAACAATGGGAAAGGACAGGCAAACATCTCTACCTACATTACCCTGAGCCTAGAGACAGAAGAATGGGTTTAAATCTTATCTTTGAGGTCTTTATGACCTTCATTATGTTAGTGTGACTAAGATCCATATTTCTTTTTTGTAAATGAAACCAATCACCTAAATTACTTCATGTGAGAAAAAACTCATTAGCCCCCATTAGACCCTTTGAAAGGAGTGGACCCCATACAATACCTTGATTTCAGATTTCTGGCCTCAAATCTTTGAAAGAATTCATTTTTGTTTTAAATCACCAAGTTTGCAGTGGTTTGTCAGGGCAGCCTTAGGAGACTGACAGTGTCGTCCATAAACATCTTGCTTTGGCACATTTTTCTGGTGGAACATATGCTAGGCATACAGGGCACAAAAATAATTATGGTATAATTACTTCAAGAGCTCACTTTCTAGAAGGAAATGGACACCTGTTCAATTAACTCAGTGTGATAATGTTATCAGTATGAAGGGACTACAGAAGAAGGTGGGAATTTTGGCAAGGCTATTCAGGAAATGTCAAGTGGTGTGATGAGAATGGACTATAAGCATGAAAAGGGACAGGAAATGAGACTATAAAAGAACATAAAGATAAACTTTTAAAGACTTGATCATTATTTTAAAGATTTTAGGGCTTTGTCCTATAGGTTTGAGGTAGTTAATTTTAAGTGCCAACTCCGAAAGATAGACAGTTGTTACTTCAAGTTTGGTGTTTAAATGAACATTTGGCTCATTTTTTATATTCACCAAAAATGTATTAAGACCATATTATGTGCAGTGGTTTGCTAAGGATTTCGAATTTAGTGGTTGGCAAGGTAGACACAAACCTTGCCTTACTGATCTTATAAATGAAAGGAGGAAAAGAACTTTGATTGATTAGACATCAGCCTGTGTGGAGAGGGCATGCTTGCAGTACATTTATTCCCCATGCTTTAGGAAATGGGGAGCTAACCAGAGTAATGACCAGAATGTAACTGCATTTCATGTGAATAGCTCAGTAGTTGAGAAGAACGAACTAGTCTGGGAAAAGACCCAGGGCAAAGATATCTATAAAAGCTATGGTAACAATCTTAGAAGAATTTATAAGAATCATAATTAAGTAAGAAACAGTAAGAATGGAGGAGTATAGTCAGATTAAAACTACATTCCAGAAGCAAAATTGACAAAATCTTGTAATTAGTTGGGTACAGGAAGTGAAGTTGTAGTGGAAGCAAACCTCTGATCATCTTTAGTTTAGATTATTACCAATCCATGTCAAATTTGATTGTAAAATGCAACATAATTTTATTGTCAGTAAGAAAGGAAAAGAACTCACTTTCTTTCATTGGTAATACATTACTAGCAATGACATAATACATTCTTATCCCTTAAAATTTTTGCAACTGAATTAACTGAAAGATCTATTTTAGATTTACTTAAGTAGAAATTTTAAAAGTCATAGTTCACTCTTCTGAAAAGGAAAATGTAAGCAAAATTAATTGGTTAAAGTATTCCTAAAATATTTTCACATTCACAGTCTAGCTCTTACAAGTCATTTTTCTACTCAGAATTATCAAAATCCATTTTTTTCCATACAATATTATCCTCTGTGCCAACAAAATTTCTCCACCATTGTTTCTGAGATTTTCTTTGAAGTTGTAGGCTTTGATGCTGTCACTTTGTTGATCTCACAAGAACGTGTCAAAGGAAGGCTGTTAGACAACATCTAGAATTTATATGCTTTCAAGTGATTCTTAAAATTTTTCTTGATTAAAAGGTCATAGAAATGCCATTGTCCAACTATATCAAAAGGAATGATTAAGACATTCATGAATGCAACAGCAATGAAAATTATATTATAGCTGTATCCTGGGTCAACCCAATGAGAAATTATTTCATAATTTCATCAATTATGAGATATATCTTACTGTCAGAGATGTTAAAATGAGGGGGAAAGTGCATTTTAAAACTGATGAAATACTATAATGACTTAAGACAGGCAGTACAGGGATGCCTAAGATTCAATTTAAATTGTTTTATTGTCATTTCACTAGAAACACAAATGTCATGCATAAGTCTCAGAATATTATTGAGGAATGAGGGATAGTGGATATCTTGAACATATGCTTCCTTAAACTACATGCCTTAATATTTTAGGAATATTCATTGGTAAATTTGTGAGTAATAAAGTATGTATACATTTGGTTGAAATGTGTACTAAGGCTATCTATATTTCCCTCCTTGGGTACTTTTCACAGGGACTTGGGTGTGTACTTTCTCTGTCAGCTCACAACTGGGCCAGGCAGCAGAAGACACAGAAGCACCCCTGGATGCTTCTATAAAGTACTGGATGTAAATCAAAGGGCAGACTTCAAAGATGCCTTCAATTGGCTCCACTTGTCATCAGGAGAATTTTTGTTTTACAAATACATTATACTGATCAGAGTCTGTGTATTAAAAATATTTTTTAGAAAAGATTATTTAGGTTAGTCTCCGTTTCTGCCTTTTGAAAAATTTCAAGTGAATTTAACCAGGTTTAGAGGAAACCACTAGTAAAGTGAAAATTTAGTCTGTTCTCATTATCTATTACTTTTTAGTTAGATAAGCTAGGTTTTACAATTACTAGTTTCATTTTGAACTCATGTAATTCAACTATAGTTTGTTTGCTTTTCCTAGTAACAGTAAATAGATGAATAGCAGTGAACTCCAAGTTGGCACCTTGAAAACATAGTGAAACAGATTCTTTCGGAAAAAAATGAATTAAACAATGGTGAACCTAATATGATTAGAAGGGAGGGGTGTGATGTGCACCTTTTGGATATGACAAAACTATGTTCAAAGATCACCAACACCATAACTTCCTTTCTATGTGAATTTGGCATACAGGGTGAAGCAAATGTAGGTTTATAGTTATGAGTACGTAAAACACAGAGTTTAGATCAAAGATGGCAGAAGAGTAAATGGAAGCTACACTAACCTCCTTTCAGGACCAATCTGGAATTACAACTGAATTGTGGAGAAATCATCCTGAATAACCAACTGAACACTAGCTGGAGAGAAGCCTTATAACTAAGGACAGACAGAAGAAACCACTTCACCACAACAAGACTGTCACTTACTCTGGGGTATAGCAGAGGGAGGGCAGAGTACACTAGAGACACTTAAGGAGAGTCTGGGGATGGTGGCTCTGGGAAGAAAACTGAACGAACAGCCTCTAGGATCCCTATGGTGAGCCATTCCCCATACTATAGGATCCATCTTCCTCATGCAGAGCACTTCCCTCTAAGTGGCACCAGCCTGAGGAGAAGCAATAGACCCATGCTAAGGAATTACTCTGTCCCATTCTGTGGAGTTTAAGCAGGGATGCTGATCACAGCTTGATTAGTTTAACAACTGATCAGTTTAACAGCTGCTTAGTTTAAGAGCTAAGGTGGAAAATACAAAGAAGCAGCAAAAATCAGAAGACAAAGAAACATACCCCAAATGAAAGAACCAGACAATTCTCCAGAAGACGAACCATATGATATGGAGACAAGCAATTTATCTGATAGAGAGTTTAGAGTAATGATTATAAGGAAACTCAAGCATGTAAAAAAACAGAAACCATAAAAAAGCCAGTCAGAAATGAAAAGTACAATATCTGAAATAAATTATACACTGGAAGGAAGAAACAGAGCATTAGATGAAGCAGAGGGCAAATCAGTGTTCTTGAAGACAAGGCAGAAAAAAACACCTAGGTGGAGCATCAAAAAAAAAAGAATTACAAAAAATGAGAGCTTAAGAAACAATTTGGACAACATGAAGTACAACAACATCCACATTATGGGAATACCAGAAGGAGAAGAGAGTGATCAAGGGATCGAGAACCTATCTGAAGAATAATGACTAAAACTTCCCTAATCTATTGAAAGAAAAAGATACACAAGTCCAGGAAGCTCAGAGAGTCCCAAACAAGTTGGACCCAAAGAGGCCTACACTGAGAAACATCATAATTAAATGACAAGGCCTAAAGACAAGGAGAGGATCCTAAAAGCCCCAAGAAAAAAGCAAGTAGTTACACAGAAGGGAGCACCAATTACACTGTCATCTGATTTCTCAAAAGAAACATTTTAGGCCAGAAGGGAATGGTGTGAAATTTTCAAAGTGATAAAAAGCAAGGACCTACAACAAAGGCTACTTTATCCTACAAAGCTATCAATTAATTCAAAGGAGGAATAAGGAACTTCCCAGACAAGAAAAAGCTAAAGGAATTTAACACCAAACCAGTAATGCAACAAATGTTAAAGGGCTTGCTAGAAGAAGAAAAAGAAGAAAGAAGAAAGAAGAAAAGAAGAAGAAGAAAAGAAAAACAGACTAATAATAAAATGCCACTACATATGTATCTATCAATAATCACCTTAAATGTAAATAGCTTAAGTGCTTCAACCAAAAGACAGAGGGTAGCTGAATGGATAAGAAAACAAGACCCAAGTATATGCTGCCTCCAAGAGACCCAACTCAGATCTAAAGGTACACACAGACTAAAAGTAAAGGGATGGAAAAAGATATTTCATGCAAATGGAAAAGGAAAAAAAAAGCTGTGCTAGCAATACTTATGTCTGACAAAATAGACTTTAAAACCAAAAGCTATCATAATTGACAAAGAAGGACACTACATAATGATAAAGGAATCAATCCAACAAGAGGATATACTGTAGTAAACATTTACTACACACCCAAAATAGGAGCACCTAAATAGGTAAAGCAAATCTTGATAGACATAAATGGAGAGATTGACAGAAATATAGTCATAGTTGGGGATTTTAACTCCCCATTGACTTCAATGGATAGATCTTCCAGGCATAAAATCAACAAGGAGACAGCAGCCTTGAAGGACACACTATATCAAATGGTTTTAATTGATATATTCAGGCATTTTACCCCAAAGCAGCAGAATATAAATACTTTTCAAGTGCACAAGGACAGTTTTCTAGGATAGACCAATTGTTAGGACACAAAACAAGTCTCAATAAATTTAAGAAGATTGAAATTATATCAAGCATCTTCTCTGATCACAATGCTATGAAGCTAGAAATCAATCACAAGAACACTGAAAAACATGCAAGGACATGGAAGCTAAATAACATGTTATGAAACCATGACTGGGTTACTAAGAAGATCAAGAAAGAAATCAAAAGATACCTTGAAACAAATGAAAATAAGCACACAATAATCCAAAATCTCTGGGACAATGGGAAAGCAATCTTAAGAGGGAAATTCCTAGCATTACAGGCCTATCTCAAAAAAAAAAAAAAAAAAAAAAAAAAAAAACAAGAAAAATCTCAAATGAACATCTAACTTCACACTTAAAGGAACCTGTAAAGAACAACAAAGCCCAGAGTGAGTAGAAGGAAGGAAATAATAAAGATCACAACAGAAATAAATGAAATACAGCCTAAAAAAGATAAAAAAGATCAATGAATCCAAGAGCTGGTTCTATATAAATAGATAAACAACAAACCTTTAACCAGATTCATCAAGAAAAAAAGGACTCAAATAAATAAAATCAGAAATAAAAGAGGAGAAATAACAACTGACACCAAATAAACACAAAGGATTGTAAGAAACTACTGTGAACAACTAACTATATGCCAGCAAACTGGACAATCTGGATGAAATGGATATATTCCTAGAAACATACAGTCTTCCAAAACTAAATCAGGAAGAATCAGAGAATCTGAATGGACAGATTACACCTAATGAAACTGAAGCAGTAATCACAAAACTCCCAACAAACAAAAGCACTGGATCAGATGTCTTCACAAGTGAATTTTACTAAACATCCTGAGAAGAACTAACCCCTTTCCTTCTCAAACTATTTCATAAAATTCAACAGGAGGGAAGGCTCCCAAACTCATTTTACAAGGCCAGCATTGCCCTAATTCCAAAACCAGATAAAGACACTACAAGGGAAGAAAATTATAGGATAATATTTTTGATGAACATAGATGCTAGAACCCTCAGCAAAATATTAACAAACCAAATAGAGCAATGCATTGAAAAGATCATACACCATAATCAAGTGGGATTTATTCTGGGAATGCAAGGTTGGCACAACATTTGCAAATCAATAAATGTGATTCACCATATAAACAAAATGAAGGATAAAAACTACATGATCATATCAATAGATGCAGAAAAAACATTTGATAAAATACAGCATCCAATTTTGATAAAAACTCTCAGCACAGTGGAAACAAAACCTAAACATAATAAAACAAAGAGAAAACATACATAAACATAATAAAGACCATAAATGACAAACCTGTGGCCAGCATCATAGTCAATGGGCAAAAACTACAAGCATTTCTCTTAAGATCAGGAACAAGACAGGGATGTCTGCTTTCATTTCTCTTATTCAACATAGTACTGGAAGTCCTAGCCATAGCAATCACACAAAAAGAAATAAAAGGCATCCAGACTAGAAAGGAAGAAGTAAAACTGCTATTATTGCAGATGACATGATACTGTACATGGAAAACCCCAAAGATTCCACCAAGAAACTTCTAGAACTAATAACTGAATTCAACAAAGTAGCAGGATACAAAATTAATATCTAGAAATCAGTTTCATTTTTATATAACACTAATAGAATGAACTAATAGAATGGGAAATTAAGAAAATAATCCCATTCATGATTGCTTCAAAAAGACAAAAATGATTTCAGAAGTGCTTTTTGAGGTAGTGTGTGGGTTACTGTGGTCTTTTGTCAGCCTCCACCATGGCTTACCATGGCCAGGGCAAAAAAATGCAGAAGGTGATGGTACAGCCCATCAACCTTATCTTCAGATACTTGCAAAACAGATCTTGGATTCAGGTGTGGCTTTATAAGCAAGTGAATATGCAGATAGAGGGCTGTATCATTGGTTTGATGCATACACGAACCTTGTATTAGATGATGCAGAAGAGACTCATTCTAAAACAAAGTCAAGTCAAAACAACTTGGTCAGATCATGCTAAAAGGAGATAATATTACTCTCCTCTAAAGTGTCTCCAACTAGAAATGACTAATGAAGTGAAAAATTGTTGAGAAGCAATAGTTTGTGTTTTTAGGTGGTCTTTGTTGCAGGTAGTCCCTGAATATTTACTCATATTGTTTTGATTACCCTTTTGTTACTACTAGATGACAATAAATGCTATGTGATTGTTTTTATTAAAACAAAAGACTAAAATACCTAGGAATAAACCTAACCAAGGTTGTAAAAGAGCTGTACTTGGAAAATTATAAGACACTGAAGAAAGAAATTGAAGAAGATACAAATAAGTGCACATACCTTGTCGTGGATAGTAATATTAACATCATTTATATGTCCATACTATAGATTCAACACAATTGCTATCAAGATTCAGCACAGTTGCTCTATAGATGCAACACAATTGCTATCAAGATTCTAATAATGTATTTCACAGAACTAGAAAAAAGTATTTAAAAAAATTACATGGAGACTCAAAAGGCCCCACACAGCAACAGCAATCCTGAGAAAGAAGAATAAAGTAGGAAGAATCATGCTACATAATATCAAACTGTACTATAAAGCCATAGTAATCAAAACAGAATGGTACTGGCATAAAAACAGACACATAGATCAATGGAACAGAATGGAGAGCCCAGAAATAAAACCACAGCTTTTTAGTCAGTTAATATTTGACAGAGGAAGGAAGTATACACAATGGGTTAAAGATAGTTTATTCAATAAATGGTGTTGGGAAAAATGGTCAGATATATGCCACAAAATCAAAGTAGACCACTTTCTTACACTACTCACAAGTATTCAAAATGGATCAAAGACCTAAATGTTAGACCTGAAGCCATAAAAATCCTAAAAGAAAACATAGGCAGCAAAATCTTGGACATTGCTCATAGCAATATTTTATTGGATATATCTTCCCAGGCAAGGGAAACAAAAGAAAAAAAATAAGCAAATGAGACTACATCAAACTAAAAAGTTTTTCACAGCAAAAGAAATCATCAGCAAAATAAAAAGAAAACCCAAAGAATGGGGGAATATATCTGCTGATACATCTGATAAGGGGCTAATATTCAAAATTTATAAAGAATTTACAAAACCTAACACCTAAAAAACAAACAACCAAATTAAAAAACGGGCAAAGGACTTGCATAGACATCCCTCTAAAGAGGGCATACAGATGGTCAATAGAAAAATGAGAATATGCTCAATGTCACTAATCATTGAGGAATGCAAATTAAAACCACAGTGAGATATCACTTCACACCTGTCAGAATGGCTAGCATCAACAAATCAACAAACAAGTGCTGGTGAGGACGTGGAAAAGGTGAACTATTTCACACTGTTGGTAGGAATGCAGACTGTTGCAGCCACTGTGGAAAACAGTATGGAGATACCTCAAAAAAATAAAAATGAACCTGCCTTTTGACCCAGTAATCCTACTTTTGGAAATATATCCAAAGAACCCAAATCACTAAACTGAAAGAACATAAGCACTTCCGTGTTCGCTACAGTATTATTTACAATCGCCAAAATATGGAAGCAGCCCAAGAGTCCATCAATAGATGAGAGGATAAATAACTATGGGTAGTTACACAATGGATTACTACAAAAAGATAATTTTTTACTTTACAACAATATGGATGAAACTGGAGGACATTACACTAAGTGAAATAAGCCAGTCAAAAGAAGGCAAATACCATAAGATTTCACTCATGTGGAATCTAATGAAGAAACTGAACTCACACTGAGAACAGAGACAGACTCATAGATGGAGAACAGATGACAGATAGCAGCAGGGGCGAAGTTAGGGGGTAGTGGGATTGAGCAGAAAGAAAAAGGATTCATGGACATGGACAAAACAGTGTGGTGATTGGTGCAGAAAGGAGGATATAAGAGGACTAAATGGTAATAGAAAAAATACAATAAAGATTACATTAAAAAACTAAAAGTTCGTTCTTGTGTTATTATTTATTAATTATTATATTATTTTCCTTATGAACAATTGTAAACCTACTTTTGCCCCACTGTGAATTTAATCTCCTTGAGCTTTACAAGCAAATGAATAGGTCAATGTGTTGTATATAATGATTAAATATAATGTACAATATAAAATTCCTTGCACACAGTAGACACTCTGTAAGTAGTAGCTATCATTTTTACCACTGTTACCATAGTTCCGCACGGCATAGATGAAGCAATTACAGGAATTCCTTAATCAACATATGGAATCTTCACCTTTGGAGTCTGGAAGGGCAAGCCAGCTTTGTCAAGGTCTGAGCGCTTTGTTATTAGAGCAAACCGTACGGAACAGTCATTCTTACAAGGCAAAAAGGGTGAAGTAGCAACAGTTTCATATGGTCACCTACTATTATAGCACTTGTTCAATGTATCAGCTCATTACATTCCATTTTGCTTTTTTTACTGCTTTTTAAAATTGTCAATAAAATGCCATCATTGCTGAGATAACAAGTCAATTTGGATATTATCTTTTTCATGTTTTGTTTTTCAGGTGGTATTTTGTTTATTTTTTGACTATTAAATAACTTGTATCATTGCTATAGCAGGTTATAAAACTTAGAAAACATGTCAAGGAAAAGCACAAGAAATAACAGTTGACAAATGGTATGTAATGCAGTTTCATGTCTATTTACATCACTGGATCAGGCTTTCTGTGTATTTATGGTGCCACTGGGAACAGTGGGAAGGTGGTCCCTGTGTCTGGAAACCTACCCTTTGCCATGTTTGGAATATGTCTGAGTTCATTAAGATGACTTAGGAACAGACTGTGTGGTAGAACAGATGTGCTAAGTAGGAGAGGTGCTGAAAGTTGCTCCAAGACAAAGTGCGACACTTGACAATTATCTCATCCATGTGCTGTATGTTCTCCCACCTTATTCTATGGTATTTTTAGCTGAAAACCATAAGTCAAGATGTGCAAAGGTCAAAGTGTACAAAGGTCAATGTGTGCAACATGTTTGCTTATTATTCTGGATAATTGTTAAGATTCTTAATCCTACTTACTAAAATCACACTGATATTTTTCAGAGCTACATGTCACTCACTGATAAAAAGTAATTTGATTTTGAGTGCCATTAGATCTGTACTTCTGACAGTAACTCCTTTCTTTGAGAAGAGTTTTATATATTTTCATGGGAAGAAGGAGTAAAGTGCAAGTGATTGAAAAGCATGCATTGCATACAGAATTTCACTTCCATTTGATCCCAGAAGTGCCGGAAATGGGAAGAAATTAAGTGTTGCAGCTGGACTTCAAGTTTTTCCAACTAAGGTGTGTCTTAACTCCAGTTTAGGTAAATTAAACAAAGGCAGTATAAAGGAAGGCTTCACACTTTTGAACTCTCCCCTCTCCAAAATTCAATCATTAATAAACGGTCACCTTTAATTCCACGTTTGCCCAGGCTACAGCACAACTGACTCTTACTCGGGAAGTCTTTGAGGGTAAGCAATGAGCTCATATGCATTTTTTAAAGAAAGAGAGATTTAAATGGATTCATGCGTGTGTGTGTGTTAGGGAATAACTGACTAAGAACAAAATTTTTAATCTTTAAAACTGAGTGTATTTCACAGAGGGGGTGGAAAAGCTGGTGGGAAGTAAATAGAAATGTGAATACATTTAGGAAATTGAAGTTCAGAACACAATTCAACATTTTTGTGACAAAAGTGCTTAATTTTTGAATGTTTACTTCTTCAAATGAAAGTTACTTTTTTTCTCTTTTAATAAAATCTGTTTATCTTGTTCCATAGCAGTAAAAGTCTCAGAAGGAAAAATTTTCCCCAGAATGTTTTGTTCTGGAAAACAAGGTCACTTAAACATTTGACAATCTGCTTAAGACTTAAAACATTTGTAGCCTATACACAGATGAAAGGACTTGCAAACTTTTGATAGTTCTGCCATTTCAGCTGTGAAGAGGAAAATACTTGTCTAATTTTTTTAAATAAATGCAGGTGTTATTTAGCCACTGAGTAGAATAAACTGAATGCACCCCTATATTCCATGAACCTCCACCCCCATCCCCTACCGCTGACTGTGTACAGATAAACAATCTAACATTTCTCAAAATGTGTTCGGCAACACACTGGACCTTTATACTGTGATGTGAAACAAAAAAGGGTTAGGTGCTAAGTGAGTTTGGGTGGATTGTGCATAATAATCCCTTTCTCAGGATTTCATATTACTAAATGCTCCAAGAAGCAGTGCACTAAAACAAAAACTCATTTTGTTTATTTAATATGTCTTCCAAATGTCTTTGGCCATAAAATAGTTTTTAAAAAAGACATAGTCTGTCTTCACAACACCTTCTACTTTCCTTCCTCATGACAATGTTCCTCTGCTGATGGGGTGAAACAGAAGGGAAATACCAGTACCCACTCAACAGACCATCTTGGCAAATGCCTATGACTTCTATTCTAGCCTGTTTTCATCATCTTCATGCACAGCGAGTGGTGGCCTCCCTGCCCACCCCCTATTGAGAGACTCACACTTCCAGCAGAGTGTGTGGCCTGTGTGAGGCTCGGCTACATCTCCGTGCTGCCTGGTAGCTGGCAACATCATACTGTACTTCTCTGAAGCATGTGCTTCTCTGTGCTACGTTGTGACAGTCTCCTGCAAGGCTAAAACCTGGATCTTGTCTACATACTGATGCCAGCTCTTGAGTTTCTGTCTTCTATGGAACTTGTTAAAGAGGAAGTCCTGGCCCGTTTCACGTGGTTCTTCTGGATGCCACATTTCTGGATGCCTTTGGAAAGGTGGCTGGCCTCAATAGCCAGCTTTCCTTAAAATTACACTGTGGACTAATTTCAAGGAAATTAGTGGGCTCTTAGCAGTGGACCCCAGGCCAATCCCACCATTCATCACCTAACAACTCCTTGCTTCATGAATAACAGAAATAACCACTGCTGCCTAGAGTTGGGTGGCTCAGTTGGTTGGAGTGTCTGCCTGCACTCCAAAAGGTTGGATGTTCGACCCCTGGTCAGGGCATATATCTAGCTTGTGGCTTTAGTTCCCAGGCAAGAGGTGACCGATAGATGTTTCTCTTTCATATCTATGTTTCTCTCTCTTTCTCTCTATCTCTCTCTTTCTGTTTCTCTCTCTCCTTCTCTGTCATCAATAAACATATCCTAGGGTAAGGATTAAGAGAGAAGAAGAAAGAAACAACCACTGTTTACAGTTTATAAAACATCTCACAGAATTATTTAGTTTAGGAATTCCCATTTGTACCCTAAAACACACTTTAGGAATTATTATATTGTCTTTTTAGGAATGGTAGAGTAGACTGTAACAGTTATTGCATGCCAGCCCACAAACTCAGAAGTCCAAGAAATAAAGTTTCTGTCTCTAAGCTCTGTCTCACTGGGCTGCATTTGAAAATCCTAGCATTGGCCTCATCAGTGCTTCTCCGAGGGCCGTGTTATGTCCCAGGGAGGTGATGTGGCAACAAAACAGAGCAGAGGGATGCAAGGGTTACTGCTAAGATGCTCATTGATCCAGCCAGCCAGGCTGGATATCACTGTCTACCTCCATTTCAAGAATGTGGGACTTGAGTCTTTTCCCTATATAGGGTTATGAGGACTGTAATTTCCACTTTAATAGTCCTGGCTGGCTATGTGGTGACAGTTCCCTGTGTGGGTAGGGGAACCTCATTATAGGATAGAAATCTTACCTCCTTTGTTTGTAGGTCACTACATGTTCCCTCAACAGGGTTTCAGTCCAGCCCACGAGGAAGCTCAGGTAGAAGTTCAGATGGATCGTTCCTTCTTTGGCATAAGCCTCCAGTAGGCCTCGCTTAATTGATGGGAGAGTGAAACAGGGAGTGAATGAGAGAACTGGAGGGCAGTCCTCCAACCTGACGCCACCTATGGCCTTGTCCTCCTCATAGAAGGAGGACATCTGGTGCAAGAAAACAAACAGATTCAGCTGAGCCTGACTCTAGTGGGGCTACAGGGCCTCCACTCTCTGGTCCTGTTCTGGTTTCTTTAGATCCCCACAACCACTTGTATCTGCAGATCAGAAACTGCAGCAATTGGAGTCCCCCAGCTAACATTCCTAAGGTTGCTATATACCTTAGATGAAAAGACCAGCTCTGAAGCCTTTTGAAGAAAGACAGTGTCTCCATTTTTGCCCCAAGCCATCACATAGGAATTGAACTTAGTGTTTTTCCATTTGGGATGCACATGGGTGACTTTGCCTTGGACCAGCTTTGGAAGGTCTTTGGAAGCTCCAGCAAGCTTCCCATAAAGCCAGAGAAACTCCAGTCAGGAGTTATACCTAGATAAGAGCCCATGTAAGTGTTAGAGCCTGAGCTGCTGCCTCTGGAATCATCCGCATCTTTTTTTTTTTTAATCAGAGTCGAAAATAAAGCTTTCAAAATCACCTTTTATCCATTCCTTTTACGGCATTTTCTTAGGAATCTGAGAATTGAATTTTGACATCCAATGGATAAGGATGCATTTCTCTTTCTTCCTTTTCTGTGCCTATCATCCTGCTTGTGCCAAGTTATAGAGCATTTTGTAGTGCTCTGGCTAGTCTTGCGGCAGTCCCTGGTGTTTCTGAGAGCAGCAATGATGTTGAGATCTTATAAGGAGGTGGCAAACAGTGCAAGCTCCACAGTCGGATTGCTTAAGTTTAAATCCTGGCTTTTAAAACTGCTTGGCATTATCTACTGAAGTTGAGCACATGTGTATCATAAGAGCAGCATTTTCACTTCCAGACATATATCTAACAGAAATGTTTAGAAATGTGTTTCAAAGGAAAACATTTTCCTTAATTGTCTCAAGCTGGAAATAGTCTAAAATGTTAATTGATGGTAGGACGAATAAATTATAGTTTAATTTATACAAGGAAATATTACACCATATATGAAAATTAACAAAATAAAGCTACATGCAACAGGATTAATTAACTTCACAAAAATAATGTTGACTGAAAAATAAAATATATAAAACAATATGTAGTATTGATTGCATTTATATAAATCCAAAAGATTGGCAGAACTAACTCATGATGTTAGAAGTTTAGATAGCTGTTGCCTTTGGGAAAGAGGAGATTGGGAGTGGCATAAGGGAGACTCCTAGAATTCTTGACTGGGCTGCATTTACTTTGTCATCATTCATTAGGCTAAACACTATGAGTTGATATGACCAGTAAGTGCACTTTTCTGTATGCATATTGTACTATTGAAGAGGTGCTTTTTAAAAATGATAAAACCTTCAGAAACTGACAAATGCATTCTCTATGATGAAGACTTTAAGACACCTCTACCAACAGATAAAATGGAAAAAATGTTGAGGATATAGAAAATTTGGATAACATAATTAAAAACTGTCTGCAATTGAACACCAAGAAATGTTTATAAAATTTAACCAGGTCCAGTTTATTCATATTCTAAATCATTTCCCCTCTCTGGAACTCAGGATTTTAGTTTAAAAAACCCAAGCATATGCATTTATTTCTTTTTTCTATCTTGTGGCTTATTCCCTGAATCAATGAATTCAAAGTCAGTTGCTTGAATTATGGGACAGAAAATGAGAACTCCAGATAGAAAACAATTATAAACTAATATCTCAAAATATTCACTAAGCACCTATATTGTACAAGCACTGTGTTAGCTTGTAGGGACACAGAGGTACAATAATACTAGATTTCTGACTTTGTTAAATTCACAGTCCAGTAGAGGAGACTGACATATAAAACAACAATATCCATTGGTTTGATGGAGTTGGCTAATATAAGCTCATGAAAGCCAATGGTTAAACATTTGGGGATTTTTGCCAGCCATTTGTTAAACCATTGGTAGTTTCGAATTGGCCACGGTGGGAGTGTTTATACCATGGAAACTGACAAAGGCTACAATCAGGGCTCCTCCACACCCTCAGGGGAGCTTGTTTACTAGCACATTACTGAGTGTGTCATAAAACAATCCGATGAGTGCTTTGCGGTACAAAATGAACTGGGTGTTGTGGGAACATGGAGAATGCTCAACCAACCAGGAGAAAAAGTTCCAGAGTGGCCTGCTGGAGAGGTTTGATTTGACTTGTCTGTCAAAAAGAGACTAGAATTTGGTCAGAATTACAAAGATCACCCTGGCATTCCAACAAAGGGGAACGCATGTGAAAATCAGAGATGTGGGAGGGTTGTGCCTCAGGAAAAGGTCTGCTGCACCCACTGGTTTAGATTGCATTGCAGAAAAGCACTGTATCTGATGGGTGTTAGTTCACATGTTTATTACCTTTCAATTTTTCACGTTTTCATTGTAACTGATGAATACAGAAATGGGAATTTGTATACCTTTGGCAATTTTGGGGCATGTATCCTAGCAAATAAATGAAATGATTAGGCTTGTGCTTGTTGGACTTAATTGTTCCATTTTCACTTACAAAGGTGATATGAATTCAAGAAAAGCCTTCTCAATGTAACATTTTTGTAATCTGTGCTTCTAAGTCAGGAGCTTCCTCTCTGACTAGTAGATATACAAGTGTTACCACTGACTGATGTTTTCGTCTAGATAATTTCTGTTTTGCTCTGTAGTAACATCATCAATATTTACTCCACCAGAATGTTTGCTGAGTTTCCAGTTTACATCTACAAGTGCTTTCACTAAGCCATGATTCACATGTAATTATGTTTCATAAATAATATTTAAAAATAGGAATCCATTTGTTATAACAATGCAATTGGAGTAATAATTCAATTTGTTATAACATTTGCTACTGATAAATGACAAATTATACTGACATAAATGATTTTTCCTGAGGAAGAAGTGTGTTTTCTTAATTCTCACAAAGCTTATGTGTGGGCAGGTGGAGCTGGTCAGGGAGAACAGAAGTATAGGGCCCCAGCACATGTGCCACTGTGACAAGACAGTGAGAAGCTAGGAAAACTACTGGGCAAGTGGAGTAGAGGAACTGGGACAAGAAAATTAAATGAGGCCAAACAGTCTGAGTAACTCACAGCCAGCTGGTGAATTGCAAGACCTTATTATCTCCCCTAACCAAGGACGCTTGAGAGCAAATGGTTTATACCTCTCCTCCCTAATCAAAGAATACATAGCTTAAATCACGCTGATGGTGGGGGTGGAAGAAATAGAGAACAGAGACCTCATTAATGTCACTTGTGCCAGCTAAACCCAAGGACAGATGAAGTCAGAGAACAAATAACAAAAATCCCATTAAAAGCCAGACAGACCCAAGATAAACATAAAACAGTGTAACAGACCAAAAAATATTCCCCAACCCCTCTGTGCACTTATTTGGCACATCAGCATATTAAAAATGCACCTGGAAAACTGGTAAATATTCAGCTGAAACCCTCCCCTAAGATCCTCACCAGCAGGAAAAAAATAAAAAGCCCTCAGGACAAAGACTCAGGGTGGGGCTTGCTCTAGAGCACACCCTTTCCCCAGCTTGGTCATGAACCTTTTATTTCCTCCTAAACTCTGAGGGTCCCAAAAAGACTTGCAACTAGGGGAGCAGTGGGCAGTGGCAGTTGGACCCGGACTTACCCCTGATCCTATCTCCAAGACCACCTTTTCTCTGACTTCCCAGGGAGCTAACAGCAGCTCCACCTTGGCTCACTTCTTTCCTGTAACTTTTCTAGGGAGGCAAAGCAGAGTCCCTCATAGGCTCTCTCCTGCTGCTTCTTGTACTGTAAGCCCTTCCTTTGTTTCACCATCCCAGACTTAATTAAGGTACTCTCATATCACCTGGACTGTTGTTGTCAAATCTTTTCTAAATGAAGTCAAGAACCTACACATGACAAGCCGTCCTGAGGCAGACCTGCTCTGGGCTGGTGCCTGTGGTAATACCAGTTTTTGAAAATTAGGATATAATGTTTTCTTTCAATTACTCATTCATTTCATATTTCTTGGTTACCTAGTATACACAAGCTAAATTCTTTGGAAACTGTATGAAGCACATTATAGGGACTCACATAATAAATAATTGAATTAATAATGAGTGTACAAAAACTTATTAAAGAAAGTGCTAACCCTCATAATCACAAGGACTCTGAAATAAGCCCTTGTGATGAGTACACATAAATCTCCTACAAACCCTGTAACACAAAGTAACATGAACTTGTATGTCCAGAAAGTCTATATGAAACAAGGATGTTAAAAGTACATTTAAAATTAACTTGTTTTACACACCTTTTCTAATTGACATTTTTATTTATAGTGAAACCACATTGTTCTTTGTTATATAAGCCAGACGCCATAGGCCCAAAGAAATGTGTTGGGTAGCCAAGCTCACACAGCTGCAACAGCTGGGCTTCTCTAATGATTGTTACCCTGGCAGTGATTCCTTCAGACTTGGGCACTTTCCTCTGCACAAGAGTGAATCTATCTAAGGCAATGTTGGCTACTGGGTTGTATCGCAAAGGATAAGTAGTGAGAGGGTAAAGGGAACCTTGCTATCACATTGGAGGCCTAGATTAGTTTACCGAATAAGGAGAAATTCCCTGACCTGTATGGTTCAGTTGGTTGGGTGCCATTGGTTTGATTCCCAGTCAAGGTACATGTCTGGGTTGTGGGTTCAGTTCCCATTGGGGTGGGTGCAGGAGATAACCAATCGATGTTTCTCTCCTTTTCTTCCCCCCCTTCCCCTCTCTCTAAAAATAAATAAGTAAAATCTTTTTGTAATGTTTTTTAAAAGATTTTACTTATTTATTTTTGGAGAAAGGGGAAGGGAGGGAGAAAGAGAGGGAGAGAAACATTGAGTGGTTGCCTCTCACACACCCCCAAATGGTGACCTGGCCTGCAACCCAGGCATGTATCCTAACCGGAAGCCCAGCTGCGACCCTTGGGTTTTTAGGCCGGCACTCAGTCCACTGAGCCACACCAGCCAGGGCTAAATAAATAAAATCTTAAAAATATAATTTGCCCAAATTACCAGACTATCATGCTCATACATTTGAAGATGGTCAAACATTATGATCACTAGTAAAATATTCACTAAGGACAAGCAATGCATTTGCAAACAATAATAATGGGAACAAATAAAAAAGATTATTTAAATGTCTAAAGAGTCACAAACATGTGATTTTTGTGCCCCCAAATTACCTTTAAAATTCGTATACAACTGAGTTAATAATTGCTATACTATTACTTAAAAAGAATATCATTATGTCTTTGTACTACAGTTAAATAATCATTTATTCAAATTTGGGGGACTATTATTTTAATTCTGACACAGTACTTACAGAAACAGTGTTTTATGACTCTTTTTACCACTGCTCTTTCAAAGGATAACGTCTGATTAGTTACTGCGGATAGCAATGAATGCTGAACTTTTTTAGCCGATTAAGGAATTTTCTCATGTAGTAACATTTCCATCATCAAGGACTTTATGCCTTTTTACTAACAGTGCATAAAGGCAAGAAGTATTTGGTTGTGCTTTCACACCTAAAGTTAGAGGAGGCTACAGAGAGTCATGGAATGGTGAGCCGGGGCCATAATGAGAGTCGTGTAACTGGTAGGTGGCTGAACCAAAATTAGCTTGGGACTCCTGGTCTGGGAAATGGTATCAATACCTGTATCAACTGGCATTTAAAGGAGTTACACTAAAGCAATTTGATTCTAGATTGTCACATCAAAATTCTAGTGGCAACAGATTTGTGTGGGTCAGGAAAGGAAAACAAAATTAAGATCACAAATCAAAAGTTTCTGACTGATTCTTCCTATCTAGGTAGCCAAGGGGCCAAAGTCAGGATTTCATAGGGAAGCAAAGTCTAGGGTCTGTGAAATCAACCAAAATAGCCCTAAATTGGCCGTGGTGAGTGGTTCAATCTGATTAAACTTTCTCTCTCCTCCTTCACAAAGTTCTTTCTTTTACTTGCCCTTTTTCATCTCTTACTATACAATTCATTCTTCATGAAAGAGAACATATTGCATGATTTCGTTTGTATGAACTTCTAGAACAAGCCAAACTAATCTTTGGTGGAGAAAATTATAATAGTGGCTGCCCCTGGGTCAGCGGGTGTGGGTGGAGGGCTGATCAGTGGAAGTGGCTCAGGGGTCTTCCTGAAGCTATGGTCATGTTCTGTGTGTGTCTTGATAGGGGTTTGGTGACATAACTGTCAAAACTCAGCATTTATCAAAACCGAGAAAATGTTTCCACTTTTGTAGTTTATTGTATATAATTTTGTATTAAAACATTGGACACAAATATTGAACCATAGTTAATGATATGCATGCTGAAATATTTAGGAAAAGCACAGTAATGAGATATATTTTGAAACTCAACAAAAACAAATGAATTGATGGATTGAGAGATGGACAGATGGATAGATGTGATAAAATATATTGAAATGGTAGTGATAGAAGCTTTCTTCCAACTTTGCTAAATTTTTTCATCTTTACCATATGTTTGAAATTTTCCAGAATAAAAAGGGAAAAGGCTCAACTGAGGCATTGGCCCTTTCAATGTCTGTCTCCTGTGTCTTACTCCACCCCCTTCTCCAGGATAAGTGAGACTGTTTCCCCTTGAGCTCCCATAATGGCATGCACATATTTTCATGGTATTTAATTATATCTGTCTCTTTTGGTTAAACTGTGCACTTCTCAAGAGAAATTATGCAATTATTTTGTATCCCAAGCACTGGTTTAGGCACAATAGTGAGATGAATACCTTATGATCTGTCTCATAAGTGGAATCGAAAGCAAACAAACACATCAAGCTCATAGGTTCAGAGAACAGACTGGTGGTTGTCAGGGGTGGGGTTTGGGGGTAGGAGAAATGGATGAAAGGGGTCTAACAGTAAAAGGAAAAAAGTAAATCTAATACTAAAAACCTATTTGAAACCATAGCTCTGTGGCTTATTTTGATGGATATAAAATAACATCATTGTTTATATGAAACAACAGTAGAAAGGAAAAATGAAAAAAAGACAACATACACAAAGTGTATAAATATTAAGTAGAGAGTAAAGCTCAATGAATTTTGCTAAGTGAATACACTGGCGAAACCACCGCCCTCATCAGGACAGACTAGAAATAGTGTCCTGGACACTTTTCTCATGTCTATTCACCATTCTTACCCTATGAAAAGAACATACCTGTTTTACATTTATACTCAGAGACTAGCCTCTCTTAAAACTACATAAATATGGAATCATTCTTTCACTTCATATGTCTGTAAATTTAATCTTGTGTGTGAAAGTCATAATCTATTTCATTACTGTATAGTATATCATTATGTGAATAGAACACAATTTATTTATCTTCCTTTTACTGGGTTCTTTGGTTTTGTTCTAGTTTTGAAAAATTAAAAATAAAGTTATGATAAAAACCTTAATAAACACAGTATTTAAATAATTTTTACAAGCACTGCATTTTCCCCCTGAGAACAGACTAATTTTATTCTTATAGTTAGTAGAGATAGAGAGTTGGCCACTGGAGAAACAAATAAAGCTCTGACCAGTGTGGCTCAGGGGCTTGGGCATCATCCTACTAACCAAAAAGTCACCAGGTCAATTCTGGGTCAGGTCTGGGTCAGACCTGGGTTGTGGACCAGGTCCCCAGTTGGTGGCGTGCAAGAGGCAACATGATCGACATTTCTCTAGCACATCAGTGTTTCTCTTCCTCCCTTTCTCCCTCTCTCTAAAAATAAGTAGATAAAATCTCTTATTAAACAGATTAAGAAGAAACAAATGAAGTCAGATAGTGTGAGCTATAGAAATTTCTGATAAAGAAGACATAGAAGTGGAGGCTGTGGCATACAAACATATGGTTTGTTCTATAAAGGAAGGAAAACATGTTGAGGAAACTGTTGAGAAAGCAATAGTGGGTAACAATTAGGGGCTATGACATCAGAAGGCACAGGAAATCAATCACTAAATCCAAGATTATCTGTAATGAGAATGAAAACATGGAATATTGCTTTACAGAGTTATAGAACATGGCATGAGAATAAGACACAACTATACTAAAGCCTAGAGGGCATTTTGCAGGACAGTGAGTGATTTTTCTAAAAAAAATTTACTTGTATCTGCAGGACTTTTCATTTGCCTCCACAGATAATTGGAATGAGAGGTGGTATGATTTGTTTGATGGTCCAGACAGAGACCCAGTGTAACAGCCTTGGTAGAGCTGCACTGAAGCATTAAGTAAGTGCCTGTGTTAAGGTCTTTTTGGTTTAGTTTGCGCATTGATTACTGAAACAAAGTTGAAACTGTGTGAGCAAAGTGAAGTGAAGAATTGGATTATCAATAAACCAAATTCAAGGTAGCTGATTATTCCAGATAATTCATACATAAAAACCTGATGATTCTTCTCCAAGAGTATGTTTTTAGAATTAGTTCAAGGTTCCCTGATATTCAGCCTTAAGTGAGTATCCAAATAATAAGAGCCAACCTTATAATTAGCATCACTCATATATCACTTTAAAGAAAACTGCTTGTTATTCACTACAAGTGGATTGCTTCATTTATACCATCTACTACAATGGAATAGCCATAATTTTATATTAATGGCATTTATTTAATAATTCACCATACTCAAATGTTTGATAATCTAAAACCAACTGAATAATTTTGCTTATAATGCCATAACATTATCAAAATGATGAGTTTCACGTACCAAGTGATGTTTTAGTGTCAAAATGTTGATCCAAGCAACCTTGCACCTGTGCTTTTTAGATTTCTCTCAGTTTGGTTTTAAACTCTATGTAATTTCTTTTTAATATTTTTATTGAGGTATAATTTCAAACCATAAAGTTTACCCATTTAAAGCATACAATTCAGTGGGTTTTTTAAATATATATTTACAGAGTTGTATAACTATTATAATCTAATTTAATTAAAACATTTTCATGATCCTAAAATGTTATTTCTTTTGACCATAGTTTCAAATTGTAATTATATTTTTAATTGGTAGGGAGGTCCACACTTTGTGGTTTACTACTGCTTTTGTTTCTTTTTCACATAGATTCAATGATCTGTGTGTGTGTGCGTGTGTGTGTGAAGAGTAAGAAAAAACAGAGTTCAAGTATTTCAAAATTCTAATTGCTTTAAAAATCCTCCTGCAGCATTTTTTGTAAACAGATCTAGTTATGCCACTTTAATTTTTTATAGCAGAAGTGTATATTTAGGGTTATTGGAATTGTATGACAGATTCTTAACTATAGCTGAAGGCTTTTCATCCTTAAAGAGCTCGGAAAAAAATGTCACCTTTCCTGAACGAAAGCAGGATGGCAAGGTAGCTCCTTTGCTGTGGAGAGTGGAACCTCGACTTTACTGACCAGATGACTAAACAAAAGCTATCAATGAAGACTTTGAGAAAAGAGAAAGCTAAACTATTGAATTAAGTATACCTTCTGTATTTACTGGGATTAAAAAAGCTTCGTTCTTTTCTTACATAGATAAACATTGGCTGAGATCCTATTTTACACACTTGGAAGTAATTTCTTAAGTTATGACTCTTCTCTCCCCACTATTAACTGTTCATCACAAAAACATCGAGCCCTTTCTGTCATTGGTGACTGGATGAGTCTAAGCTGGACTGATCAGGAGTTCTAGATCAGGGTGAGAGGAGTCTGACTCAGTTTCTTTCAATCCCGACATTGGGTTCCAAGACAGCCTACTGGTGAGCCTGGCCTGCCTTCTTTGAGGGCAGAGAAGCAGAGACCACTAATGTGCAGACAGGAAGTGAGAAGAATGAAGCAGATGTGTGCAAATTAACAGAGCAGGCAGAAAGAAAAAGAATCTGAGTGGTGAAGGAATTCCAGATGGCTTTCCACACTCTAGTTCCTGCAGCTTCTGAAGCTATGCTGAGCTTCTATCGTTTGATTCTGTGTGATATTTCCCTATGTTCGAGCTAGCTGGCTTTGCTTTATGTTACTGGAAACCCAGAGAGTCCTAAAAGTAGACTAGTTTACAACAGAACCTAAGTATTTAATTATGTTTCTGAATCACTTATGACTGCTACCAAAGGGGGGAAAATTCTGCCTTTGATTAACTCAAAATCTTATTGGAGATACAGGACCTTCAATTGTAACAAAACTCTCCAAAAACAATGCAGCTTTCTACATAATGAGCATTATGTGCCATAATTGTGTGCAGAAGAAAACAAACATCCAGGTAGGCTCTAGCAAGGAGGGAAGACCTTAGAGGAGTAATTCTTGGTGCTAAATTTTAAATGAGTAGTATTCGATTAAAGAAAAAGTGGCACATGTTCTTGATGAAGAGACAAAGTTTAAGAATGACAGTAGAATTTATAGAAATCCAATTAAAGAATATATTTGCAATAAGAGATGACACTGCTTTGGGGGTGGGGGGAGGATGGATTCAGGTGATGGAGGGGCTCGAATTCCAGAATGAGGAATTTTTGGGACTTCCTGAAATCAGGTAAAAGGAGAAATTGTAAATCCTTAGGCAGAAGTATAACGTGATCTTTGTTTAAAAGGTGGAATCTGGTTGTGGTATGCTATATAGTTTAGAGGTAAGGGGACTAACTTTGAAGATGTTTTCTCTCTTATGGTGACTACAGAGAGGTGAAAAATCTAGGACACGTGGAAGTAAAAACATAGTGACTTAAATCAATGCTTCTCAAACTTTATTGTGTGTGCAAATTGCCTGAGAATTGTCTTAAAAGGCCAATTCTTATTCAGTAGTTCTGGGCTAAGGACCAGAATTCTGAATTTCTAACAGTTTTCTAGATACTACCTATGCCATTAGTCTGTGGACCACACTTTGAGGAGTCAAGATTTTGAAAATTATGATCTAATCCAGTGTGATAAAGGAAAAATTAAAGTCAAAGATGGCTCCAAGGTTTCCAGTGTGCTAGAGCAGACAGGGGGAGAAAAACGGGGGATTGACCAATCCAACATTTATTGAGTGACTATTATTTTTCCTTATTCTGTGACCTAACTGTATAGAGTAAATCTAGCCTTGGCTGGTGTGACTCAGTGGATTAAATGCTGGCCTGTGAATCAAGGGGTTGCCAGTTCCATTCCCAGTCAGGGCACATGCCTGGGTTGCAGTCCAGGTCCCCAGTAGGGGTCACGTGAGAGGCAACCACACATTGATGTTTCTTTCCCTCTCTTTCTGCCTCTGTTTTCCTCTCTAAAAATAAATAAATAAAATCTTTTTTAAAAGAAAATATATTCATTTACTTAGTCAGTGCTTATATACCAAACACCCATTAAGCCCCAGGCATTGTTCTAAATATTGTGGATTCAGTAATGAATACAACCATAACATGAAATTTTAAAACTTGCAATGTAAGGGGTAGGGCAGAAAAAAGAATAAGTAAAATGTATAGTATTAAAGTTGGTAAACCAAGAAAATAGTCCAGTTGTATTTAGTTGAGTCTCAGTCAAACAAGTCACATTGAACATCTTCCATAGAACACAAAAATGATAACTTTCAAAGAATTCAAAAATATACATTGAAATTAAAACCATTTTAAGTCCTTTGAATGTATCTTACTGAGTTAATAAAAATATTGCTGCGAGTCCTTAGATGTGTCACACCTGGACACGTTTTTAATGAAAGCGAGTATGGGAACACATGATAGACTGTTTTGTTGCTTCACAGTCGCCCACTCAGAGCAAATATCTGCCATACTAGTCAGGTGATGTGTGGTCTGCGTGTGCGTTTCTCATCCACCAGGGGCCGGCCTAAGCTTTCCTCTTGGTCTGACCATAAGTCACAGAGACCAGTTTCTTTCCAAAAGAACTATAGAAATTTATTTCTATAGTAAGTTGAAGAAAGCACTACAGAGTTAATTATTTTTAAAACCAAAGGAATGGATTTAAAAATATGTATGTATGTATGTACATATAAATGTATTTATCTATATTTCTGTCATCTATGAATCTGTAAAAAAATGAATAAAATATAAATGGAAGCCTATTAAACTGTAATTGCTATAAGACAATAGTTACTCATCTTCCAAAATTTATATTTAAAAATTGCTAAATGTATCTTTGTTCACTAAGCACTTTAATTAACATCCATAACATGGTGATTATATTATTCAACATTTAAATGCTTAATTTGCAATCCGGAATTGCAGGCATTCCCTGATAAAGACATATTTTCATTTGTTGCATTTGTATTTTTAGTAGAAGATAAAAATAAGAAGACACTTATATGGTAATATGATACTAGATCTATAAACAAAAGTTTTACTCCTTTTTTAAAATTGTTCTTAAGGTTTAAAACACAGTAACAATCTATATTTATGTATTAAGCTGTTAGATTATTTCATTCAGGAGAGGTTTGAAGTACTGTACCTGCCATCTACTGGAAGTCTACGGGAGGTACATTTCCCTACTAACAACTCCAGGCATCCAGAGAGTGAGTCTAGAAAGTGCTCTTTGAGGAAATTTTACTGCAGGTTTTGAGATCTTTTACTACTGCTAAGAAAATTAAAGAAAAAAATAATCTCATTAGTCACTGGTAAAAGTACAGAATAAACCCATATAAATCTGAGTAGGCAAAACAGAAAGAGTGATTCACCTCTGAAATGTTAAAATTACTTTCAAAAGACCATGAGCAAAAAGACCTACAAATGTCCTCCCAGTATTTTTATTAAAGGGAGTGCTTGGCTGTAGAAACCTGTGCATGTAACTCCTAACTAGTGCAAGCAGCTCTCAGGATGGAGGGCAGGCAGCATCCTGAGGCCTTCTCTAGTGACTTCTGTTTCTTCCTGGGCTTAAGTGGGTTGTGTGAATAGGGGTAAGAATAAGCAATGCAAGAGACAGGCTAAGGGGAAACTATAGCTGAAAGATGAATAACTTTAAATATTGAAACACCATAGTTAATTGTTTAATTACATGCTCTGAGACTATATTTAATTCCTTCACTATGATCTCGATTAAAATAGTTAGCTCTAGACCTTCATGTATCCTAGACACCTGTAGGTCTTAGTACCTAGACTTTTCCTATTTATATTATGTCAATTTATTTTTTACTCTAAATAATTTTAGTATAGTATATCAAATGCCTCCTGTTTCTTGATTTTGGGGGAAAAAACAGACACTAAATGCTACTCTTCCACTTAATTTTTATGAAAGATTTTACAAATTACACTTTTAAAAACAAAAATGTAAAACCTTTCAGCTTTTAATCATTCTGTTCTTTTGGTAGCTAGAAGAAATTCTTAGAAGTAGTAAAGTCCAGAATAACATAATCACAGACAAAATCTGAGGTTTCATACAAATTAACAGTGGCACTAAGAGGTAGATAATTCAAGGTCATACAATTTAGTAGCAGAGCTTAAACTATAATTCATAGGTTGTTTCACTCCAGTCACTATTATTTCTACTGTGTTGCACTGCCTCAAATGTAATTGTAAAATATAGGGCCCAACACAAATAAGACCCCTTTTTTATTACAAAATCTTTTATTATAAAATCATAAGTATGCAATTCTGAAACATAACAATATCACACTCAAGCACACCATATGACATTTTAGGTGAAATATTCAAATTAAAACTATAAATTATTACACCCATATTTTTACCTTGCTGGCCACACTGAAGCAGGCATTACTTTTGTTGCACCCTGTATATAGGATGTGACATTGAAACAGGCATGTGAGAGAAGTGAAGTTAGGTGAAGAATGATAAAGATATTTTCCAGATATGTCCTTGGTATTGCACATTAGGCAGATTCACTTTCACTTTGAAATTCAAACAGGCAGATCACTCCCTATGTGAAAATTTCAAACTTAAATCAGCCCCCTTTTACTGTCAAGAATAAATGAAGACAAGAGTGTCCAGGATTAGGGAGAGAGTTACAAAAACCAGGGGCACCCAGACATTTCTAAGGCTGAGTGATGAAGCAGTGGGACTTCTGTGTCTAGAGATATTACAAATAATTAGAGAGCCTGAAAATCTTTAACTGCAAACACATGTAAGTATAGGATACTAAGATAACAATCACTGTTTAAAAGGCATAGCCACACTCAGAAAGAAGTCATAAAATCCCCGTGGGCAAGGGAAAATTGAAAGCCATATTTCTAAACTAATTCTGACACTTTGGCAGCATGAGGAGATATTAGTCAGTCTTGTTATTCAAAGGAACTTAATGAACATTATGGACCAAATATAATGCATTGGGATGGCTTGAGTTGGAGAGTCAGACTGGCAAACCTTCCTCTCACAGGCACATATATAAAGAAAGGACACGTAAAGCACTATGCCCTAAGTGAAGGAATTGCAAGGGAAAAACCCATCCATTGGCGAAGTGAAATGAGAGGTACCTTGTTGAGTTGACCTGGGATCTATGTAGGAAAAAACTCTACACCAAAAAGTTGTATCCATGAAAAGAGCATAGAGCAAAGCACAACCCCAGGCACCTAAGGGAATAAGATTAAAACACTCTAAAAGGCAATTGCATCTAAACTAATTGAAATAAATAGATGAAGGAATCAAATGTAATACAATCCCATCAAAAACATATATAATAGAATACTTTGCAACAGTAAGAAAAAGATTAGGTAGATACATGCATATTTTATGTAAAGATCTCTAAAATGTGTTATTATAAAAATGTTAGCTAGGTAAAAAAGCATCATAGAGTATAAATCCATTGTTGCTTAAAAGAATTAAAATGACACGAGTATTTGCTTGAAGGAAATTCATTCTCTTTATATCTGGTTCCAGTTAACTGCTTTGTACCCCGTAATTTTTTTAATATACTACAATATAATTAGTAATAAAAAAATGGACCAGACAAATTTGAGGGAAAAGATAAAAAAATAACTTCTAAAAACATTTTTTTTAAAAATCACTAAAACAGAACAAAAGCATTAGATATAGCTAAAGATAGAGTTGGTGAATTGAAAAATAAACTTGAAGAAATTATTCACAGAATCAGAGAGAGACAAAGAAATGGAAAAAAATGAAAGAGAATTTAAGAGACACGGAGGTTAAATGAGAAAGTTCCACATATTTTCAAACAAGTTTCAGAAGAGAATAGAGAAATAATAGTGAAGAATCTATCAATTAAGAGAATGGCTGAGAATTTTCCAGAAGTAATAAAATGCTCCAGTCCTCACAGTCTTTAAAGCAGCAAAGGCAAATAAATGATTTTAAAACCAAGCCAAGAGAAGAGACAGACCACAACCAACAATTAGATATGGATGTTTTCTCAGTAGCTATGATATTGGGTTGGCCAAAAATTTGTTTATTTGCAGAAGATTGCTCTAGTAGTGCTGAGCTGTTCTTTCAAAACCAATTTCATTACATTGTATTGTGACTACTACCATATCAGCATGCATTTCAAAGAGAACTTATCAAAATAGGTGAAATTTGTATAGCTATTTTAATATTGAAGATGGAAGAAAATACACAACATTTTTGCCATTTTATGCTTTATTGTTTCAAGAAAGGTAAAAACAAAACTGAAACGCGAAAAAATAAATTGTTCAGTGTATAGAGAAAGTGCTATGACTGATTGAACATATTAAAAGTGGCTTGTATAGTTTTGTGCTGGAGATTTCTCACTGGATGATGCTACATGGTCTGATAGGCCAGTAGAAGTTGATAGGGATCAAACTGAGACATTAACTGAGAACACAGGAGGTAGCCAACATACTCAAAATATATAAATCAATAGAGTTATTGGTAAAAATGAAAAATGGGTCCTTTATGGAAAAAACTAAATGGACTTCTTGGCCAGCCCAATGAAAAAGGAGAGAAAGTGAATTACTCATTCTTAGGGAAAGAGCTAAGAAAAAATTAAATGGTCATAAATGAGATTTTGTTCTCATTTAATATCATTTAAGAATGGAATCACAGTGGGCATTTAGCAATTAAAAATAGATTCTATTCACTACCACGAGACCAGCCCTGAAGGAATTTCTAATGAGTATTCTTCATTAAAAAGAATATTGAATCAGTAAAGAAGGATTAAGATGAAAGAAGGATAGCCCTACTGGTTTGGTTCAGTGGATTGAGTGCCTGCCTGCAAATCAAAGGGTCGCCGATTCGATTCCCAGTCAGGGCACAGGCCTGGGTTGCAGGCTGGGTCCCCAGTAGGGGGCACGCAAGAAGCAACCACACATTGATGTTTCTGTCCCTCTCTCCCTCCCTTCTGCTCTTGAAAAAATAAATAAATAAAATATTAAAAAAAAAGGATAGGTGAACAAATAAATTGGCAAAACATAGATAAATCTGTTAAAAAGCACTTGCTACATTAAACAACAGGATAATATTGATTAATTTGGGGAGGGGGAAAAAACAAGTTGAGACTTAAATACCCAACAAAAATAGCATATACATTGGTAATATTTAGTATTAAAGGCTCTCAGGCCCTTTTATTTGGAGGAAGATCATTGTGCTGGTTAATTTTATGTGTTGACTGGGCCACAGGGTGCCCAGATATTTGGTCAACATTGTTCTAGATGTTTCTGTGAAGGTGTTTTTGGATGAGATAAATATTAAAATCAATAAACTGAGTGAAGCAGATTGTTCTCCTTAAGGAGATGGGCCTCGTTCAATTATTTCAAGGTCTGAATAGAATGAAAAGGCTGACCCTGTCATGAATAAGAGTTATTCTTGACAGCCTAAGCAGTAAATACTGGCTTTTTTTCTGCCTTTGGACTCATACTGAAACATCAGCTCTTCCTGGGTTTCAAGCCCACTGGACATTATTGAATTAGAACTATATTACCAGTGCTTCAGGTTCTTAGGCCTTCAGACTCAAACTGAAACTAAACCATTAGCTCTCCTGAGTCTCAAGCTTGCTGATTTGTCCTACAGATTTGAGATTTAGCAACCTTCATAGCTGAATAAGCTAATTTCTCAATCTCAATAATTTCTCCCTTCCTCTATCTCTCTTCCCACCCTCCCTCTTTATCTCCATGTTCATCTCCATCTCTACTTTATCGGCTCTGTTTCTTTAGGAAACACTAACTGAATCAGATTTTGGTACTGAGAGTGATTCTAGAGGAATAGAATTATAAGGGTGAGTTTTCTGAATTGGTCCTCAGATTTCTGGAATGGGTTCTTGGATCTGATTAGATTTGATGATGCCAATTACTCAAGTAGTAAAGAGAGCACTGTGGCTATAGCATGATCTGGAAATATGCATGAGCAAAATATTACAGTTGGAGACTCTTAAACAATCCCTTATAAGAAGCAAGGATCTGGGTGGCTTGTATATAACACTTTTGAATAGTTTTGTTAAACTAACAAGTATAAGGAAATTGACTGGTTGCTCCTAATGTTGCTAGAAAGAAGAAGAGGATTTTAGGGATTCAGATTCCAAGCTCGGTTGCTACACAAGCAACCTGAAAGCTTTTATGTGTGCTTTTTGGGACATACATAGCTCCTGCAGCTGTAGGGCTCAGATTGCAAGAAACCAAATGCAGGATCTCAACCTACAACTGGCTTAATCACAATGCAAGTTGAACTGCCAGCCTTGTACCATGTCTACCATTAAAATTATGCATTGATTGGGAAGAAATGGTTTCTGAAAGGTTGAGTGAGGGTGTGTGAGAAGATCTTGATGAAGCTGGGGACACTAATGAATCATTTTTGCCAAAGGAAGCATCTTTCCACCTTGAATGAAGAGGCCTTCATGCCCCCAATAGAAGCAGATTTTCATCACCATTTGAGGGGATTAATCCTGTGTTGCCTAATGAAACTAACAGTCTCCCCATCCAAGACAATACTGATTCTCTTCATGAACTCTACCACCAACCATTTTTGCTACTAGACCTACAACTAAATTCAACTTCCAGTAGGCCCCTTAGACTAAGTTACAAAGTGTGACCCATGAGGGGGTGTAATATACTCTAAAAAATTATTTGAATTTTCTAATTTATACAGAATGGATAATAAGGATGTGGGATAATGGTATCAGGAGTCTGAAGTTGGATTGAACCAAATCACTCATATGGGCTAAGTAGACATTCTGCATTTATTGTTGCCTCTTGGAGAGTTTGCTTGGTTGGTTGGCTGAAACATGGATCACAAAATAGCCCACAGTGAGCAAACTGGAGATGCTAGACCCACCTCAGTTTAATGTAGATTCATGTGCAGTTTGAGAAGACTGAAAGATAAACAGAAAACTAAGGATAATGTTATAACATATATAAGATGTTGAATTAATCATCTTAACATAATATAACTCCTAAAAACATTTTAAAAAGATAAATATCCCTATGGAATTAAATAAACAAATTATCAGGAAAATACCTATATCTAATAAATATGTGAAAAAATAATTAGCCTTGCTAAGTAAGGTAATTTTTAAAATTTTGCTATTTGTGCAGCCCACACAGGTCAGACTCCTAGGTCACAGAGAAGGTAGGGATGTGAGGGGTGAATCTGAAGGAGCAGTTGGGAATGATCCCACACAGCAAGCTTTGCTAGCTAAAGTCTCTGAGATTTTCCCAGTAAGACATCTATACATCTGCACAGAGGAAAAATGAAGAAAATTTGCAAATCTTTGTTTAGAACTGTTTGCTCATTTTAATATGTATGCCTGAGCTATTTTAGAAGAGGTAAAAATCATGGTTTCCTAAATAAAGCAGAAGAAAACCTAATGGGATTTTCCCTAGTGGGATTTTACCATTAGAAGAAATTGTGAAACAGATTTTTTTCCGGTTTTTAAAAATTTTACCATAGAGTGTTTCCTCTAGGCTACAGGAGTATATGGAGAATTACCTCATCACAAAGTGAGCAAGAGCAGCTCCTGAGGCCGGCACAACTTGATCAATTGAATTTTTCCACCTTCAGGTGCAGATATAAAAACAAAGAGAAGTCCCTAAATACTATTTAGAAATTATGTTTGGAAAGTTCCATGCATTGAAATCATTGATCTATTGTAGTGAGTATCTTAAAAACTTTTTCTAACTAAATGGCAAGAGTCAAGCATAGACCAGCCCAGATTTGGCTAACCCTGCAACAATAATGACTACGTGCTCATTTGTTTGGTTGTTTGTTCATTTCACTCAATATGCCTTCATGTAATCTGTGCTAGGAATTGTTTTAGATAACAGGGATGAATTCCTCCTGGAGCTCATAGTTAGTGATGAAGACAAATGCAAAGTATTACATGATGCAATAAGAGGTATTTGATACAAAATGAAAGAAGGAGCTATAAGAATTTCTGAGGTAAAGGTCCTGTTCTGGTATCAATCAGTCACAATATCCAGTTGGCCCTCAGCACAAGCTCCCAGGCACTTTCAAATAAGAAGGCTTCTGTTGGCCAGGAACAATCTCGAGAATATTACTGAGGCTGTTAGCTGCCATCTGCAGCAGCTGAGGGGTGGGGGATGGGTGCATTAGCCAAGAAAATAGGACCTGTGTCAACTACATCCCACCATTTACAACGGCTCACACCCACTTGTTTCTTACATTAAATTCACATTATCATGGCACAACTTCTCCAGGATTCTGGTTAGTCAGAATTCCTGGGGAAACATGAGGAGGGCTATTGAGACAACCGACAACCCCCACTACACTAGTACTCATCAGCTTCCTTCTCTCCCCACATATTCTAGATTCCTCTCTGCCTTGCCTAGCACTGTTATTGATCCAGGTGGCTTGCCTGGTAAGGTGACCCAGACCTTCATCCTTGACAGATCTGAATTCCTGTTACCTAGAACATACTAGATCATGGTTGCTACATTTACCCATTTACCATTTCCTCATGTACTATTAAAATGGAGCATGGAAATACCAAGACAAGGCTCATGTGGTAACTTGTATGCCACAAATACTCCCTATTCTACTGTGCAACAAGCCTTACTTCCTCCTGTTTATCTGAGTTCAATTACTCCTGCCAGCATAGTAATTTCCCTTATTTCATGCTGGTCTATTGGTACAAGGAGCCCAGAATGACTGATGGCAGCTGTAGCTTTAATTTCAGTGGAAAACTTAAAGAGCATGTCTCCTCTTTGAGACCTCTCGACACTCAGAACCTATATGTGGGGTTGGAAAGCACAAATTCTCAGTTGTGGGAGTGGAGTGACTCCCACCTCTACTCTTTGATTACCAGATTCACCTATTCTACCTGTTAGGGACACGGCGCTGTGTAATCACCAATATTCTCACAGGGTGTCATCTTCACACTTCAGCTGTACCTTCAAGACACCATTCTCCTGTTCTAATGTTCTGTTAGGCTCACAGATTTAGAATGAGGTAGTATATTGCAAGAGGAATACACCTCATTTGCCATAAAATGGGTCTTGGTTTACAGCAATATTATACAGGATTTCATGCTGGTAAATTGGACCCTTGAACCACAGTGTTGGCTGAGGCACAGTGAATAGGAATGCAAACTCATCTCTAAAACACAAGCTCATCTCAACCAGGTTCAATGGTTCCTCTTTCAGGGTGAAAGTCTTGTAGTTAAGTCTTCTTCCTGGTTTTCAGCTCTGTCTGCCCTTTGATTGCAGCCAGGCAAGCGTGGTTTACTTTAAATTGGGGATGGAGTCTGTGCCTTTCATCTTCTCTAAGACATTAATGGCACTTAGTAACAGTTACAAATGCCACACTCCTTACAGTTATAATTTACCCTGAAACTCATAAGCATCAGAAACATCACATGAGCTACGCCCACCTGTATCCCATCCAAGATCACCAGAGGTAAAATTGGCAGCAGTTGCATTGCTACAGAAGGTCAAGGATGATCAGTACTCTACCAATCAACAGTAATGGAATCTCTGTTGCTGTCTGGCTGGTGAATGATCTAACTCCAGTCTCCGTTCTTAGAGACTACTTTCCAGGATCATTCCCAGTACCAACTATCTCAGGTGTCATTTTCTAAAAGCAGAGCCAGAGACAGGAATCCTTGTGCAAATGATGAAAAAAGGGACTTCTCCTGGGAGAAACTTTTTGTTAGTGAGAAAGCAGCATAGGGCAGAGGGTGAGAGGCTAGGTAGAGAGATAGATGAAATTTGGCCTCAGAAACCCTGTGATGAACTCTAAAGTATAAATGGCACGCTAAGTCATCCTACTTTCAGGGAAGAGATGGCCTTTATCTCCCCATATCAGTCAACTCTGGAGCAGAGAACATTTCATACATTTCTGAGCAAGGGGGCTCCTGTTGGTGGGAGGCAATCCTCAGGTAGATAGTGAGGCTGTATATGAGCAGGTAGCAGCCAACACTCTCAGCAGCTGGGGGTTGAAGATGCTGCCTTGCTCAAATAAATCTGGGCTGGGCACCAACAGCTATACTACAGGAGAAGATGACACTTGGCTTGTGGGAAGAGAAAAGAGATAATTAGGCTGAAAATGAGGTAGCCAATGTAGAGAGTGAAGAGTAATTCAAGCAACAAGTTCATTGATTTCAAATTTGGAGATTTGTGGTGAAAATCAAATATGCATAATTTCAGCATTCTTTTGAATTGCATGTAAGCTCATCTACTAGGTGTTAATTTTTACTTAGTATCTTTTCTTTCTCTTTTTCTTCTTGGATTATTCTCTTTAAGCACAATAGCCTGCCAATTCTCCCTGGCAGTAGTATTACTGAATATAGCTACTTAATGAGGTATACTGGGGTTAGTTTACAACATTTGCACCAATTAAGGTATTTAAATATCTCATAGAGTAATAATAGACACCTTATGGATAGGCTGGATGCTTTGGCAGATGTTAAATATAAAAATAGTGTAAACAAGGTAGACAAGTGTAAGGTAGAATAGTGTAAACAAGGGCTCCAGAATTTCTGATACAATTGAGTACAGAAAGGTTTACATTTAAAGCAAAATAGGCAGAAAAATGGCCAAAGTAAGTTAGAAAAAGAGGAATTTGAATAACTTTGAATTCTTCTAATTTATTATTTGTAGGATATAAGAGATGAGAATAGAAACAACATTTGATCAATAGTATTATATTCTACTTAAATCTACATTTGAGTAAAAATGTCCACTTTCATATCAATATTCAGATCATCACTCTCACTTACTCGAGTCACAACCTACTGAAAAGGGTTCAGAGAAAAAATAACTGAAGGCCAGGTATTTGCGGGTAAGTTTGGGTGAGTGTGCGTATTTTTGTGGGTGTGAATGCAGGGGGGAGAGAAGAGAGGGGAGATAAAGACAGAGAGACCTTTTGTATCTGAGCATCATTTTAAAACCAAATATAAATTATTTAAATTTTGACTTGTGCATACCTGTGTGTTTCTGGCATAGTATGTAGGTAATCAAGAATTGACACCACAATAAAGCCAGCATTTGAAATTGGAAGAGAAGACATTCTTTAGAATCTACCAACCAGATCTCATGTTGTGCAGTCAGGAGCTCTGGGTTATTAAATGAAATCAAAAGCACATCAGGCCTAGCAGCATCTTAAAAACCATTAGTGTTTCATTTAAGGAGAGTGTCTTGTTTCTGAAATATTCATAGCTGGAATCCACCACCACTGCTGAGATTTACATCTCCTCTTTCCCCATTATAATGCTGAATCTCTTTACTTGCTATTGTAGAAAAAATATTCAAAGATTTATAGGCAGCAAAGAGAAGGAAGCAAATTATAACATCCATTATTGGCATCTACTCTTGTCTGTATCCCCAGGAAATGCAAATACAAATGACTTCCAATTTTCTACTATAACTGAGCTGCAAAGGGAACTGTTATATGCAGATGAGGCAACTTCTATTTGGACAGACATAAAATGGAAGAAATTTCAGTCTACTACACTTGGCATACCATTTGCATAACTCTGAGAAAATTGTCACAAAGGTATAATAAAAAATCATAAAGCTCTTAAAGAACCACATACAATGCCTGTAGCTAGGCTGCTTATAAGAGAAGCAAATACAGCTTTATGTTGTATGGGCTGGATCAAGATACAAAAACAAAAGGGTAACTAAATATAGAAGCTTCTATATTCACTTGTAAAAGTGACTCCTCCCCTCACATTTGGCCAAAGGATTATACTAGGTTTGAAAATAGCTTATAAACCACGCTACCAGTTTTTAAAAATTCCTTTAGCATAAGTTATTGCCTCTCCTGGAGGAATGACTATAACAGTATTTTTCCCATCACATCATAGGCTCTTTGAGGGCAAGGAATTCTTGTACTTACTGATGTCTTGTCCCCTCAGTGTCTAACAGAGAGTTTTTAATGTAACAGAATCTCAAAATTAAATGTCCAATGATGGGAAGTGAAGGAGTCCCAGTAGCAAGGACAGTAGTGAGACTTGAGAGATGAGTGTTCCAGTTGAGTCTTTTCCTTTGTGAAAACGTAGTCAGTTGTACTATCTCTATGGACCTTGGCTTCCACCTCTAAAAGAAAGGTGATAATACCTATCTCATTTGATTTGGGGAAGAATAAATGAAGTATCATGACTAATGTCAAGTGTAACATCTGGCATAGATTTGTCACTTGAGATATTTTTCTACCTCCTAAAACTCTCTCCCAGGATAAGCTTGAGGATAAGGAAGAGCAGCAATTTCTGACAAGATCAGCAGCCCTCAGGCACATGGCTCACATTATCTGGACATTCTCCCTCTGCCTGTTCTTGTCTTTAAGGTTCTGCCCACTTCAAAACCGCTTTCCAACATTCATTAAAACTTTGGCCCCTGACTAAGTTTCCTTCTTACAGAAGTTCTAATATCATGTTGGGCAATGCCCATGTCTATCAGGGTGTCTCACCTTTTGGAGTCTCTGGGCCATACAGGAAGAAGAAGAGTTCTCTTGGGCTACACATTAAATACGTTGTGACACATCTCATGTTTTAAGTAAATTTACAGTTTGTTGTTGGGCTGCATTCACAGCCATCCTGGGCCATATGCAGCCCTCAGGCTGCAGGTTGCATGCCTTGGCTAGGTGAACAAAACACCCAACTGTTTTTAACTACCCCCTATTCACTGGCCCTAGAGTTATGAGGGTGGCCAGACATGTGACATGCACAGCTCACATGACACTAATGATACTCACCAGTCAAAGGAGGATACAACCAGTCATGCTGGGCCTTGTGGGGTGCACTTGGGAACAGAGTAAACAACTAGGGGCAGTCGAGGCAGGCTTCACAATATCAAGAGGGTGGGTGCCCTGGTTCCCATGGGAGGATATGATTGACTTGCGTGAATAATCCTATGGGATGGCAGGGAACTACAATGCACTGCTCAGGGGTAAGCAGGAACTGCACCTGGTCCCCTGTGATAAGAAGGGTTGTCTGGCTAGGGAGTCTGACCTCTGACAACAGAGTGGCACAGGGAGCTTGGAATTAGGCCATTCGGGGTCATTTCTATTTTATCAGATATCAAGGCAGCACATAATATTAAGCCTTAATTGTAGGTCTTATAAACCACACCAGCTTACATCTCATTTCTCCATTCCTTTAACTCCAAGGAATTCACCTGAGTTCTACTCTGGTATAGCTTATACTTCCAGTCTAATCCTCAGAATCATAATTTCCAACTTCTCATTTTCTCAACATCCTTCTAGTTCTATTTTATTGTTTTGCCATATCCTTCCTGAAAAAAACCCCCAATTCTGAATAGATTGTGTTTACTCTGCTGAGAACTACAGGAGGAAAAGCATGCAGCTGATGAGATTTGTATTGTTATATTTTCATAGTCTTCAACTGTAAATGGATTATTAATATGGTCTAGAAGCTCCCGACCTTGTTCTCTCAAACAGCAGAGAAGCTGCTACAAGTCTCACTGCTATTCTTTAGGCCCTGACTCAACCTTTCTCTAGTCATTTGTACCAAAGCACCTGAGATACAAATTGTATCTACACTGCCATCTACCTCAAGCATCTAAAGGAAGGGACATTTCTTTTGTTTTCCATGACCGAATATATACTTGTGCTTTGGATCCCTTCCTGTCTTATCTCCTTGACAACTGCATTCCATCAATTCCCTCTTCTCTTTTTCCTCAGTCTCCTCCTCTCCATTGTTCTTTGCATTAGCATATAAACATCATCTCTTCTACCTTAAAAATCCCACCTTTGGCCCGTTAACTACTGACGTATCTTTTTTCTTCCCTTCACAACCAAGCTGTTTTAAAGAGTATTTTAGAATTTAAATTTCTTCCAGTCGCCTTCACTCCTAGTGCATCGCAACAATGCGTTTGCCGATACACATCAGTCCACTGGCTTTCATCAAACCTAGTGTGGGGCTTTCAGTTTTTACCCCTCTTGAGCCCTCTGGAACATGGGCATTGTGAATTCCACTCACCCCCATGTTTCTGGGACACCTCTCTTCTAACTCTCTGGCCCCTTATGTTCAGTCATCTCTTCCTTTGCTCCCCACCCCCTGCCCACCTTGAGTGCTGAAGTTCGTCAAGGCTTGATTCTCACCTATGTCCCATAGGTCATCTTGTGCATTCCCATGACTGCTGACTCTCAGAGCTATATCTCTTACTCAGAGCCTTTCCTTGAGCTCCATCCGAAGCTCTAATTCCAACCGACTACCAATTATAACCAACTGCTTCTTTTGTATGTACCCCAAACTCAGCACACATTAAACTCATCACTCTTCCCACACATCCACCTCCTACTTCATGCCTCAAATACTTCTGTACTTCATTCTACACCCCCTATTTTGGTTTTCATCCCCCTAGACCTAATCCGCAATCCCAGGTAACATCCAGATCTCCTCCTACCTGTTTTGTCCCTTGTGTTTTTGCGTCTCTCTGTTCTTCTATCCCAGCCTGGACTTTTAGAATAGTTTCCTAGTTTTCCTCCAGTAAATGCTCTTTAGTTCTCCAAGAGTTTGCAATGTATACTGCAGACAATTGTTTCCAAACCTGATATACACAGATAGCATGAAGAAAATTGTTAAAAGTGTATATTTGTTATCTGAATACTTATTTCCCTATCCCCCCTCTCCATACAACATTGAATCAGAGGAAGGACAGAAATAATCTGCATTTTAAAATTTTCCCAGATGAATACCCAGTGAACCATCCTCTGATAAACCTGGGGCATTGGTTAGGTATTCCAGCAGTGATGTTGCATAATATTGTACCTCAGAAAAATGGCACCAGCAGCAATGTGCAGGATGCACTGGAGGCTGCTCGAGTGCTACCAACATGTTTTCTGACATATAAAAACTTAAAAGATACTAAGCACAGCCACAGCCGAGTGTATAGAGAGTGTTTCCTATCAAAGTCATTCTGTCTGCATTCCTATCTGAATCATTATCATCTAGGGATCCTTCTAGCTATAAAATAGATTATTGACAGCTGTGCTAACTGCCTACAGTGACTGAGGAACTCAGAAATCTTGATTAACTTTTGTAGAATCACACAGTAACTCAGTAACATAAACAAACATCAGATTGTTATGACTGTCTGTCTCCTTGTCTTATATAGTTCTTCCCGAGCCAGTTCACTGTCTAGAGATGGGTTACCATTGAATCATCTTTAAATGACAAATCTTTCCAGTGGCTTATGGAATTAACCAACGCCTCATTTTCTCATTACGAAAGTGTTCAGGCAATCATATCTAGTCTGGAGCCCATGCCTTCCAAATCCTCTGAAGAAGGTTCAAATCTGAGAAGTGAATACATTTATTGAAGCGGAGTCTGTCAGAACATTTTTAATAAAGACCTGGCCCAATTTCAGAGCTTTCTTTTCATTAGGGCAGGTCTGAAAGCAAAGGCCTTGAAAGCGGTTAGAAAAACATAGTGTAATCACTATGGAACCATTATCCTGTCCCTGGGTAATCATTAGGCATCAGCTTGCCAAAGCGAAGGGCGGCAAATTACTCATTTATTGTTACCTGAGCTGTGCAGAAGATTGAAATCTGGACTACTAATGATTTTTTTTCACCTTGTTTGGGAGAGTCTGCAGGCAAGTTCACATGCAGCACAGATGCTAGCTGGCTGGCGAAGGTGCTTTCAGACGAATATGAAAGGGAAGCAAAGCATCACCTTCCCTCAAAAGTAAAGCTGAAAAGCTCCACATTGTTTCATGAAAGCAGCTCTAAGGGAGAAATACTAAAAGCTGTCAAGACCTATAGCAGTATGGAAAACTAGTTACTTGGCTTTGAGAAGATTTTTATCAGCTCTAAAAGAGATTAGACACTTAGAGTACCAGTTGGATTGAACACAAGTCAAGTTTGGGTAAATATTTACCAACAGCTTGAAGAAAAACTTTTTATTTAGTGACATCACCTAATTGAATTTTTTTTTTGATCAGTTGCTTTAGCAAGTTTAGACTTCAATAAAGGGTCCAACTGTAGGCGTGGTGAAAGAGAACCAAACCACTCTTAATCTCATTAAAGCACTTACAAAGTCTAGTACTGGCAGGTATGATTTGGAACTTGGAAAGTCAGCCATTACAATATTTATGTCTATACCTAAAATGGTCATCTGAAGTGAACCTCCACGTTCCTGTTACTAGGGATAATTGAGATAGGCAAGGTGGAGAGTTCTAAATTTTGTGAATGTGAAGTGTTACATTCAAGAGTAAAGATGGAATGCCTCTTGCTTTTGTAGGAAAAGGTACAGTGTCTGGATTGGGGACACGAGAATCAAAAAGCATTGATTTCTACAGCTGGCTCAGCTGGTGACTGCTTCTTTAGGCTGAGGCAATTTTCCTAGTCAATTTGTGACTAAATCTCGGCATCTACAAAAGAGGTTAGGCATCTTTTCTGTTTGAAACCCAGCTACTATTATTAGGACTTCTGTTCATGTTATTAATGTTTATGATACATTCAGGGATTTTCAGAGAAAAAGGATAATATAAGCCTATAGTGTTATGAATATTATTTTTCATGTTATTCCAAGAGGGTATTTTGGAGGCTGATGAATTAACACTTGCAATATTCTTTAGAAAGAATTGTAATAAACATTGTCAGAGTTATTTAATGCACAGATTAGCCCTTAAAGAATATGTAGAAAACCTACATGTAATAGCTTTCTCATCAACCTGATATTAGGGTCATACCAGGCTCTCAGTCACCAGAAACATTTGCTTATATGTGTATTTAATTTGTCATTTAAACTCAGGATGTCAATCTACTCATACCATCCAGAAAGATGACATAATATAATGAAGTTTCATTTGTTCAAGTATTTGAAAGATATAGTGATTTTTAAATTATAACTTTTTTACTATTGATTTCTTAAAATGTTCTTAATACACTGTAATTCAGTTTTCTAATAATGTTTTTTTTTAATCTTCACCCAAGGATATTTTTTCATTGCTTTCAGAGAGACAGAAAGGAGGAAGGGAGGGAGGGAGGAAGAGAGAGAGAGAGAGAGAGAGAGAGAGAGGCATTGATCAGTTGCCTTCTAGTATGTGCCAAGACAAGGGATCAAACCCAGAGCCTGAGTATATGCCCTGATCAAGAACTCATGATCCTTGGATGTACAGGATAATGTTCCAACCAACTGAGCCAAACCAGCTAGGGCAAGGTTGGGTTTTAACATGATACCGTACGTGGGGTTTTGGATTTTTTCAGAGGCTTGCTTAATGTTTAATGCCTTGTAGATGCTGGACATATTTTTATGGTGCCTGGCTTTGAATGGCTATTAAAGTGTATATTACAGGTATAAGGCACCTTCAATTTACAGTATTTTACCTACTTATACCATTTCCAGGGCTCTCTATTGTAACATTATCATTAAGATTGCTGGCCCTTTGCTGCCAACAACATGATTAAATCCTATTACAATTACTCTCGATACAAAATTTTCTCATGCTTATTGGCACTAAAGGTGCAGAGAGCCATGCAGGTGGTAACATAAAAAGGAGCGATGTACTCTGAATTGAAATGTTAGGAGAGCTGTAGCCTAGAGAAGGCAAATAGATCCCTGAAGTGAGATGTTACTGTATTACTATACTCTCTGGGGATGGGGTTTCTTTTGAAGTTTAGTTTTTAAATACTAACGAGTGTTCTGTTCTTATTTTGGTTTTCTCTCTTGGGCAGTGAAGGATGGGGGTTTAATATGAAGGAATTCTCACAAAGAAAAGCTCATAAAAAGGCCCAATAGTACCTGAACAATGACAGTTTTCTTTAAGGTGAAGAGAGGAGAATGTATCAATGAAATAATGCCTCATATTTTATACTATAATGGTGCTTCTTATACTTGGGAATGGGTGAATGTGGGTTGGGATGTTTTTCCCTCTAGTGGTGAAGCATGCAACAGTCCTTCTCACAACAGCAGGTAATGCCAGTAACAAAAGGCCAGAATAGTGGTGCTCACTTTATGAAACCAACTTGTTATTTAACTTGAACTTGTGTTTGTGCCTGGATTTCAGTTTCCTCACCCTCATAAGGTTGTTGGGAGGACTGAATTAGTGAATATTTGTGAAACACATCAAAAAGCATGGCCCATAGAAAATTCTGTGTCCTATTAGCTTCATGTATTGTCCTGTGACCACTACAGTACCCGTAGTAAGGAAGATTGTACCTGCTGCTCCTCTGCCTGGTGAGTATGGACCAGTGAAGGAATCTGGTGAAAGAGAAATGGGGCATATAAAAACATAACCAAGTCATTGTAATAAAAGGTTATTTTATATAATAATAATGGCTGGTGATTATTGGACATGGACTTATGCTGGACCAAGCACTTCATGTGCATCATTTCACCAGCCCTCCAGGAACTCTTGAGGTAGATACCACTATTATCTTCAGTTTACCACTAAGGAAAATGAAGCACTGAGAGATAAAAATGACACAATTTCTATATGAGGAGCTGGGGTTATTTTTCTATTTATCTCCCTCCTTCTCTCTCTTATATTTTTTGGGGGGAATAAATTGTTAACTGTGGACTAAACCGTGAAAGTGTGCATAGTTACAAATAAAAGATATATATTTGTCCATGTATTACATATTTTCTCAGAAAGAACCAGATTTTACATTTGAAGAAGATCCTACACTAATGTAACTATCTTTTCGTGTTTGCATGTGTGTTAACTTTTTTCTTCAGGCTCAATGTATGTATGTCTTGTCTGTTTTCCTCAACACCAGCGACAGAGCAAGGAGAGGGTTGGCGGAGTGTGGTCTACTGTAGGGATAGGCTACAGGTGCACTGTCTGTGGAGAATTGAAAAATAATAATAAAACCAACTAAAAATCTGCTTGCTTTTTCTTGGAACCATGCAATTCTAAACCACATTGGTGACTGAGTACTGCTCCTCACCAGGGCAGGCTTCTATCACCCTCTCCCCCTCCCCTTTGGTATGCCATTGCATATCTGCCTTAGGGCAAGGAATTAAAGTGTGATAGAAAGGAAAGGATATATTTTCAATAATAAACATACCCATTAACTATTTATCAATTAGATATTTGTCTAGCATGTAAATATTCTTAATGACTTCTTTTAGGACACTTTCACAGCACAAAGAAAAACAAAACTTTTATGGAAGTGAACACAGACACCCAGAAACCAACACCAATAACTGCCCCAAATCATCTTTGCTCAATCCATCCCTTAATATCCAGGAAGTTTGGGAGGCACATATCCACCCCATTTTGTTCCTGTTGTTTGGCAGGGAGGTGGGTAGTTCTTTGATGATGAGAGAAGAATATAAGAAGTAGTTAAGAATAAAGCCTTTCCTATTTAACTGTTCCATTCTTTTCTTCTCCCCAAGGTGATGGACGATGTTGGAAAAGAATAAGAATTCAGAACAGTGTGACTAAATCACACTTGTTAAAGTTAGAAAAGCCCTGAATAGGTCAATTTTGCTGACTTCATAGAGGGAGAAAAGTACAGGAACCTTTTCATGAAGGGTAAGAGGTTTTGCAAGTCCCCACCTGAGCTGACAATTACTGTTTACTCACCTGCCTACTACCATTATTGTCATCAGACTTTATTGATAAGGTCATCCCATGGCAACACTATAAAATATAAGGAGTTTTTCTTTGGCTTACCCTTCTTTTGGAAGACTCTTACAGCTTCACTGGGCTCCCTCCCTGTTATACACTGCTGCACCCTGTCCACCACCACCACCAACATCATCTTCCTTGCCTCTTCACCAGACGTAAGATTTTGAGGGCTTTTTCAATAACACTTGTTCCCCATCTTTCCTACTCACTTTCTCCCATCAACATTTTCCATGCTCATATCCCATTCCCTCAGAACTCTGTTCTGCGAGAACACCTGGTGATCAATCAATCAGGCCAGTTCCTGAAGATGGGTTGGCTTGCTAATTTTATATGAGTAAATTGGATAGTTCCTCTGGGCTTCAGCCTAAGAACTAAGAATTTGGATTATTTAATATAGATACCCCTAAAATTAGGTCAGGATTAAAAAATAACAAGACAAGAAACAAGCACAGTTATCCAGTTGCTTACTAGAAGTGGTGTTAAAGAAAATATAGTAGCATTGATTGTCTGCTTTAGAAAATAAAAATAAAATGAGGCCCATCTACGAGTTTGAGAAGAGGTGAGTCCACCATATAAAATTGGTCCTACTGATTTAAGCACAAAAACGTTTAAAGCCAAAAGAGGAAAATGGTAAGGATAACCTAGAAAGATAACTTCCTCTTAAAGTTCTATTTAAAAAGAGTAGTCTCACTCTCGCCAGTGTGGCTCAGTTGGTTGAACATTATCCCATAAACCGAAGGTCACATGGTTGACCCCAGGCAGGGCATATCCCTAGATTGCGGGTTAGGTCATGGTAGAGGTGCGAGCAACAGGCAGCCAAGAGATGTTTCTCTCTAACCTTGATGTTCTTCTCCTTCTCTCCCTCCTCCCTTCCCCTCTCTCTAAAATCATTCCCTCTGGTGAGGATTAAAATAAACAAATAAAAAGAGTAGTCTCTTTTTCTCCTTAATCTTTTATAACTCCATAGAAAAGAGTGGAAAGGATCACAGTCAGTGGAAAGGTGAATAGACCCTCCTCAGACCGTGTTGCCTAAATGTCAGGAAAAGACTATTTATGTCCCTCAGATCCTCATGTATATTAGGAATCCAGGATAGTCTAGTTAACTATATCACACATTTTCCCCAAGTAAACATATTCAAACACCAAATCTTTTGCTGATACCTTCTAAAGTGATATAATCTTAATTCTTTCAAGATGCATTTCTTAAATTCAAGTTAGGGCTGTAGAGAAGATATTTTTGGTGGGGGTCTTCATTTCACAGCATTAAGGGTTCTGTTTATTCTGGTTGGTGTATTTGACTTACTTTCATCATAAAAAGTTACAAAGGTTTAATTAAGTACCCAAGACAAGTGACACCTTGTCACTTCATTAACTCTGTATCTTCCTGGTTTTTTGTTGTGGTTGTTAGTTGTTTGTTTTTGCCTTTCAACCTTCATTATGTCTTTCACCCTCTTTGCCTTTCTTGTCTGTGTTTCATGTCTTTGGCAATAATTTTTTCATTAAAATTGTCTACTGTGAACTGACTATTTTATAAGTATTTTGGAAATAAGAGTTTTTTTGAAAAAATGGTTAAATTCAGATCACAGTCTGACTGATAGGCTAGAAAAAGTTCAGCGAGAAATCAGAGGGCTTTTGAATTGGGGAAAGAACTGATGAAAAATATTTCTGTATGGTGGCCGAGGAAGGGGCTGGAAGATGTTAAGACAGGCCTCTATTAAGTGGAAACTAACAGATGACTATGGCAAAAAAACTCATTCACCTTAATTTCTAGGGAACTATATCAAACTCACCACACTGTCTCAAATTTCAGAGTTGTGAGATGTGGTTATCAGTAACAAAGTGGATTTACATTCACACCATTGCCAAGGAATTACAGATGAAAGTTTAACCATCTTTGCAGTTTTCCATCATTTCTACTAAATCCCAGGTGGAAAAAAAGTAATTCCAGTTGTCTGTGTGCATAATGAGTAACAAGTAAACCTGATTTACTTTGAATCTATCTATGAAATATTTTCTAAAACATGCATGTTTAAAATACTGAATGTATAATACATATAAAACAATTATATGCATATAAAATACACACATATTTATAAAGGGTCTGGCACAAATAGGGCCCCTAATAAAAGATTTATTACAAAATCGTTTATTACAAAATCATAAGCATGTAATTCTGTAACATAACAATATCACACTCAAGCACACTATATGACATTTTAGGTGCAATGTTCAAATTGCTGTCCATCTTGTGTGAGACATTCACATACCCTACAAATCACATTCAAGCAGGTGTTACTTCTGCTGGACCCTATACATAAATCAATAGTATGTTTTCCTATTTCTGAGTGTTTTTTTCTCTCAGTTTGTAAGCACTTTTAAGGCAATGAGTATAGCACACCATGCTTCCATTTTTTCAGTCAACGAGGGTTCATGTTAGTGTTGGAAATTGGTCATGTTTGGAGTCATTTGTCCTTGTTTTACATACAATCTTATGTTTTCTAAAGAAAATGATTGAAGAAAAAACATGTGTATGTCTATATTTACTCACATATTTGTGATGTTATTCATTTCTGCCTGTGCATTCATGTTACTATCTGGTGTCATTTCCTTTCAACTGAAAGAGCTATCTTGCAAGAAAGATCAGCTAACAATGATTTCTTTCTGTCTTCTTTATCAGGAAATAGCTTTATTTTGCCTTGATTTTTGAAGGATAATTTTGCTGTATGTAGAAATTTTTGTTTAACAGCTTTATTGCAATATAATTTATATACCATACAATTTACCCATTTAAAGTGTATATTTTAATTGTGTTTAGTGTAGTCAGAGAGTTGTGCAACCATCATCACAATCAATTTTATTGTATTTTTAGGTATATTTTATTGATTATGCTATTACAGTTGTCCCATTTTTCTCTCCCCTTTATTCCCTTCTACCTTTCCCCCTCTCCCACTAGCACTCCTCCCCAGTAGGTCATGTCCATGGGTCATACATATAAGTTCTTTGGCTTCTTCGTTTTCTATACTATTCTTAACTTCCTCCTGTCTATTTTGTACCTGCCATTTATGCTTCTTGTTACTTATACTTTTCCCCTCATTCTCCCATCTTCCCTTCCCCACTGATAACCCTCCATGTGATCTCCAGTTCTGTGATTCTTCTCCTGTTCTGGTTATTTGCCTAGCTTGTTCTCGTTTGTTTTTTTTGTTTGTTTGTTTTGTTTTTTTTAGGTTCAGTTGTTCATAGTTTTGAGTTTGTTGTCATTTCACGGCTTATATTTTTGATCATCTTCTTTTTCTTAGGTAAATCCCTTTAACATTTTATATAATAATGGCTTGGTGATGATGAACTCCTTTAACTTGACCTTATCTGGGAAGCACTTTGTCTACCCTTCCATTCTAAATGAAAGCTTTGCTGGATAGAGCAATCTTAGACTGTAGGTCTTTGCTTTTCATGATTTGGAATACTTCTTTCCAGCCCCTTCTTGCCTGTAAGGTTTCTTTCCAGAAATTAACTGATATAGCCTTACAGGAACTTCTTTGAAAGAAACTCTCTCCTTTTGTCTTGCTGCTTTTAAGATTTTCTCCTTATCTTTAATCTTGGGTAATGTGATACGATGTACCTTGATGTGTACTTCCTTGGGTCCAACTTCTTTGGGACTCTTTGAGCTTCCTGGACTTCTTGAAGTCTATTTCATTTGCTAGATTGAGGAAGTTCTCCTTCATTATGCTTTCAAAGAAGTTTTCAATTATTTCTCGCTCTTTCTCTTCCCCTTCTGGCACCCCTGATTCAGATGTTGGAATGTTTAAAGTTGTCCTGGAGGTTCCTAAGCCTCTTCTTATTTTTTTTTTTGAATTTTCATTTCCTTATTCTGTTCTGGTTGAATGTTTATTTCTTATTTCTGATCCAAATCATTGATTTGAGTCCCAGTTTCCTTCCCTTCACTGTTGGTGCCCTGTACATTTTCCTTTATTTCACTTTTCATAGACTTCAGTTTTTCCTCAATTTTGTGACCACATTCAACCATTTCTGTGAGCATCCTTGTTACCAGTGTTTTGAACTGTGCATGTGATAGGTTGGCTATCTCCTCATCACTTTGTTCTTCTTCTGGAGTTTCAATCTGTTCTTTCATTTGAGCCATATTTTTTTGTCTCACACACTTGTTATGTTGTAAGGAGCAGAGCCTTAGGTATTTGCGAAGGCAGAACAACCCAAGTCACTACATTGTGGTTCTGTCTGTGGGGGAGGGGTCAGAGAGGGAACAATGCCACTTGCTTGGTTCTTGTCCCACTTCCTTCACTCCCCACAAGCCAATTGGGCCCCTCTGGTGCTGATTCCTGGGTGGGTGGGCTTGTGTACATTCTAGGACCTGGTGGGTCTCTCCAACAAACTCTCCTGGGAGGGTAGGAGTTTCTCCAGCTGCCACAACTCTGACAGATATTTATAGCCAGAGGTTTGGAGGCTTTCTTTTCCTCTTCTAGAAGCCTGGGTTATGCAGTCTGTCTTGCCCCCCATTTGTTTCTCCCCACTTATCTGTACATGAATGTGGGCTGCCTGGTCCACCAGCCATTACCTTGTCGCACAACCTCTCTGCCCTGGCTGCCTGTCTCCCTCCCTCTTACCAATCTGAATGAATATTTCTTCTTAAACTTCTTGGTTGTCAGACTTGCATACTGTTCAATTTTCTGGCTGTTCTGGTTGTCTTTTGGTTGTATGAGGAGGCAAAATGTATCTAACTATGCCTCCATGTTGGCCAGAATCATCACAATCAATTTTAGAAAATTTTTGGATGTAGAAATCTTGGTTGATAGTAGTTTTTCATTTATTTCAGTACTTTGATTTATGTCATCCATTATTTTCTGTTTTCTACTCTTTCTGATGAGATATCACTCAATAATTATATTATTTTCTCTGTATATAACATTTTTCTCGTTTTTTAAAAAAAATTCTGTTTACTTGGATTTTCAATTTATCTATCTTCCTATTCTTTGGTTATTTCTTCTGTCATATAAAATCTACTACTGAACCCTCACTAGTGAATTTTTTATTTTAATTATTTTACTTTTTATCTCTAGCATATCAACTTGTTACTGGGTTTATAATCTTTTTCTTTACTGATATTACTGATTTATTGTTGTCATCATATTTTGTTTTCCCCTCTCATTAGTTTCTTTTATAAAAATAATTTTTATTTTTCAATTACAGTTAACATACAATATTATATTAATTTCAGGTGTACAACATAGTGATTAGAGATTTATATAACTTAGAAAGTGATCACCTTAATAAATCTAGTACCTGTCTGATAACATATATAGTTATTACAATATTACTGACTACATTTCCTATGCTATACTGTGCTGTATATGACTACTCTGTAACTACCAATTTATACCTCATAATGTCTTCCCCCTTTTCACCCAATATCCCAACCCTTTCCCATATGGCAACCATCAAAATAGTCTCTGTATCTATGAATGTATTTCTCTTTTATTTGTTTATTTTGTTTTTTAGACTCCACATGTAAGTGAAATCATATTTGGTGCTTGTCTTTCTCTGTATGACTTATTTCACTTAGCATAATATCCTCTAGATCCACCCATGTTATTGCAGGTGGCAAGATTTCATCTTTTTTTTAGTTAAGGCATATTTCATTTTATACATGTACCACATCTTTAGTCATTCATTTATTTATGAACACTTAGGTTCTTTTTATACTCTGGCTATTATAAACAATGCTGCAATGAACATATGGATGCAGATGTCTTTTCAAATTAGTGTTTTGGGTTTCTTCAAATAAATGCCCAGAAATGGAATTACTGGGGCCTTCCTTGTCTCTTGTTGTAGCCCTTATTTTAAAATCTACTTTGTCTGGTATGAGTATTTCTACCCCAACTTTCTTATTTCATTTGAATTTTCCAAAAATATTTTTCACCACTTAACTTTAAGTCTGTGTGTATCTTTCAATTAGAATTGTGTCTCTGATAGGCAGCATATGTAAGTCTTGTTTTCTTAGCCACTTAACATCCTTATGTCTTTTGATGGTATATTTAATCCATTTACATTTAAAGTGATTGTTGATAAATATGTAGTCATTGACATTTTATTACTTTTTTATTACTTTTTTCCTTTTCTTCTTAAATAAGTCACTTAACATTTTTTGTAATACTGGTTTGGTGATAATGAACTCCTTTAGTTTTTTTCTTGTCTGGGAAGCTCTTTATCTGTTTTTCAATTCTAAATAATAGCTTTATTGGGTAATCTTTATTGTGAGTCCTTTGTTTGCATCACTTTGAATATTTTGTGCCAGTCCTTTCCAGCCTGCAAAGTTTCTGTTAAGAAATCAGCTGATAGTCTTCAGGGAACTCCCTTGTAGGTAACTAACTGCTTCCTTTTTGCTGTTTTTAGGATTCTTTCTTCATCCTTAACCTTTGACATTTTAATTGCAATGTGTCTTGGTGAGAACCTCTCTGAGTTCACCTTGCTAGGGATTCTCTGTGCTTCCTGGGTTTGTGTGCCTATTTCATTTGTCAGATTAGAAAAGTTTTCATCATTATTTTTTCAACTAGGTTTTCAGTTATTTGCTCTCTCTGTTTGCCTTCTGGTACTTCTATGATAAATGTTGGCACACTTGAAGTTGTCCCAGAAGCCCCTTAAACTATCTTCATTTCTTTGTATCTTTGTCTTTTTGCTGTTCTAATTGAATGCTTTTCTACTACTTTATCTTCCAAATAACTGATTCAGTGATTCCTGCTAATGTATCCTTAATTTCTCACTTGTTTTTTTATGTTTTCTATCTCCTTTTTTATGTTTCTTATGCCTTTGCTAAAGTTCTCACTGAGATCACTTAGCATCCTTATAGCCAGTGTTTTGAACTCTGCATCTGATAGATCACTTGTTCCATTCTTTCTCTTGAGTTTTGTTCTGTTCTTTCTCTTGGGACATGTTTCTTTGTTTCCTCATTTTTCACTTCCTTCCTATGTTTGTATTAAGTAGAGATGCTATGTCTTCAATCTTGATAGAGTGGACCTATGTAGTATGTGTCCTATGAGGCCCAGTGGTACAGTCTCTCTGGTCAGCTGAGCCAAGTGCTACAAGTGTGTCTGTCCCTTGTGTGGGTTGTTGTAAAGTTGAACCTTGACTGCTATTGGCATGTCAATGGGAAAGGCTGACCTTCAGGCTGATTGGTTGCAAGGACTGCCTTGACTACAGTGGAGGAACTATTGTGCAGGGTCTGACACTATGGGGCAGGATTCTTCTTAGTAGGGCTCTGGTGATTGCTGAGTCTGTCTTTTGTGTGTGTTGTTTGCGGAAGTGGCTGGATGGTGCTCTGGTGTGGTCTGAAGCTGGTTAGGAGTTTTGTTGATTCTGGGGTCTCTTGGCAGGGGCTCTGGTGCAAGCCAAGGTCAGATGCTGCCTGTGGCCTTCTGTTGGGCCACTTGGTAGAAACTACAAAGTGATCTGCAAATGGTTGCTTATGCTGGGCTTGTTGGTACCTGGGAGAGGCTAGACTGTGAATTGAGATTGGGTGCCTCTAGTGCTGGGATAAGGCTGTTTAGCAAGAAGTATGGGCATGCCAAGGCCAGATGCTGCTTGTTTGGGGTTTATGAACCATTAAGAGATTTTGAAAAGTCAGCAACATGATCTAAGACAAGCAGTTTATATGGATATGCTACTGGAAGGGGTTTAGAGGATTGGGTGGGTCTGTAAGTTGGGTAAGACAGTATCTCAAGGAATCACCCAGGGCAGGACCAACATTGTTAGCTAGGTTGATGGAGACCCAGATATGGCATTTGCCTGCACCTGCAGTCTGGGTGGAGAGAGGGCTCAACAAAGGAACAATAGGCTCCCACCAGCAATTCTGTCTGAGAGAAAGCTTCCCCTTCAGCCCTCACCCTGAAACTAGACAATTCAGTTCTTTCCAGAATGTTTCTGTCACCTTTTGAGTTACTGCCCTAATGCTAGAACTCAGAGCAAGTAAAAATGAGTATACCTATCTTGGCCCTTTAAAAGGAAGGCCTGGGACCTCAGAAGCTATCCATCTCACTCAGCCACAATCTCTGCTGGTTTTCACAATCAGAAGTTATGAGGACTTTTCTTCACAAATCTGGAACCTTGGACTGGGAAGCCTGGTGTGGGGCTAGGACCCCTTACTCCTCATAGGGGACTCCAAAGCTGAGATATCTCTCTCAGTATTTAACTGCCACACATGGGTATAGGACCAGCTCATATTGCTTCTCCTTCCTATCATTCTCAACATGGCTTCTTTTGTAAATCTTTAGTTTTAGAACTTCTGTTCAGCTAGAATTCAGGCAATTCTCGATGATGGTTGTTCTGTAACTTAGTTATAGTTTTGATATGATCATGAGAGCAGGTGACACAGCATTTACCTTCTCCACCATTTTGATTGGAAGCCTCATCATATTTTTAACCATTCATATTTACATTACATATATATAGTTTTATTAAATCTTTGAATAAACATAACTGCTTTGAAGTCTTTATCTGGTAAATCTAAAATAGAAGCTCTCTCAAAGACAGTTTCTATTTATTGTTTTATCACTAAGTATATGTCACACTTGCCTGGGTTGAGTTTTTTTGTAGGGTTTTTTTTTTCAGTTAAACATTGGATATTTTAGATAGAATATTTTAGTAGCTGTGGATTCTGATTTTTTAAATTTTCTCCATTGAGTTTTTCTCTCTCCTTCTCTCCCTCTCTCTCTCTCTATCCCTATTTCCCTCTCACTCTTTCCCTCCTTCCTCTTTTTCCTTCTGTCCTCCGTCCATCCTTTATTTCTCTCTCTTCCTTTATAACATTCTGTAGAAGCTGTCTCCTTGGCAATGTACCAACACTAATGTCTCTGCTAAGATGTTTTAAATTCTATTTTATTTGTTATTTTGGCTTCCTAGGGGTCACCCAGAATAACCTAGTATTCAACCAGTGACTGCCCAGAGATTGTGCTCAAATACTTTGAACCCATAAAACTTTCTTTAAGCCACTTGATCTGTGTATGATTTGAAGAGGACATTGAAGTTCAGACAGTTTTCATGTCTGCCCAAATTTTATTTTTCTCTCAGCCTTCTTGGGTCTGTCTGTGTGTGCACACACACAGAAACGTATGGAGAATTTATATTCCCTACTATAGCTCTCATACTTCTAGGGTCTCCCTGTTGTATTTCTGGCTGGTCTGTAAGCCTGCCACACATCACATCCAGGACTGCAGCTTCAGGTGGGCAAGTCTGCAGGCTTGCCTCATTCATTTCTCACCAAGTTTGTTGATTTCACTGAAAAAACCTACCAGGCATGGGCTTTCATTCTCAGCTCCAGACCAATTCCACTCCCTCTGGTAGCAAAGCTGCAGGTTTTCACAGACAACCCTACCCTAGTCTAAATACTGTGCCAATCAACCTGGGGTAGAGGAGAAAGGGAAGCAGCCCCAGGCAATAAGGCCACTACCTCCCACTGTTTTAGCCTCCCACTGTTTTATTTATTTTCATAAATAAATGGTTATCTTTTTGTTCTTTTCCTTTGGTTGATTTCTAGAGCCTTGAAATGCTTGGAGGATTTCCTCTGACCATTGTAGTTTTTACAGTTGGCTTTTGAGAACAGGGTTTTCTGACTTCCTTCTTTCCTCCATTGTCCAAAGTCCTACCTTCAAACCATGCATTCCTTATTCCACAGTGGCCCCTTTACCCACCATTTAGTTTCTGTTCTGGGGAACAATTTGACACATAATGCCTGACTGAAGTGGGGCAAGAGATAGAACCTGTCCCAAATAAGCAAAGAAAGAGAATGATGCTATATTTAAAACTGTAAAGTTTACAGTTGTTTAAGTCACCTTCCTAGAAGTATAGGACTACTAAATAATCTACAAAGGGGGATAAAGATTGGAAAGCAGTCAGTATGTTACTAATTGGCATTCATAATTCTTTTTATTATGAAAGGCATGATAATGTTATGGCAACTGGTAGCATAGCAACCTAGTAGCAGCTGGCCAACAGTTGTATGAAATGGTAACTAAAAGAAATAATGAACATTTAAAAATCATAGTTTCCATTAATTTTAAGAGAAAAGAAAGATTGTTCAACCTTTCTGTTGTTCAAAGTTGGAAATGCATCTTCATTCCATTGGAATCTTACCATATTTTTCCATGCACCATGCTCACTTTTTTACCCAAATTTTGAGGGAAAAATAAAGATGCACATTATATGTGGGTAGTACTAATTCTATATCTATGTAAATGTTTTTAATTTTTATTTATGCTTATGCTTTAAAAGTGTAACTCTGGAAAGCAATAACAATATCTGTTTGCAAAATAATACCCTGGAATACAATAATCATAGTTGTGAAATTATTTTAAAAAATGCAGCATCAACAATACTATCGATGGAACTGAGGATGATGAAATGTACTGGGATGAGGAAAGTGACTCTTCAGAAAACACTGGTAATGTAGAAATTGAAGAAGATGATACTTCTGATATTGACAGTAATGAAGCGTTCTTGGCCTTCAATTATGCATAAATATTGTAAATTTGTTACTGGTACATAAAATTTTTGTACCTTCTATCTGTTCTTGCCTTTTGTAACTATTGTTACATAGAATTTCTTATTCCATAATATGTTAAAAAATAAATACTAAAACTCCTTTATAATATAAAAAATAAATATCTAAGTATAAATAAAGAAAATTTGAATTAAAAAATTAAAATCAAAGATTTTGTTTCTGAAAGTCTGGGACAAAAATGTGGATGAACTTTATACACAGTAAAATATGTTAATTAAGTTCCATATCTCCTTTGAAAAATATATCTTCATAAAGGAAAGCACACCAGTCTACTCTCTACAGGGATGTGTAGGTGTTTGATTTCAAGGAGTATCACTGGAGTTTGGTTTAAAGAATATAAACAATCTCACAAGAGTTTGAGAATGGAAATAAAGTAACACTAAGATTCATGGGATGGTATCTGAAAGGTCAGGACAAGGCTATCCACCCTGGCTTTAATGGATGTTCATGTCAGTGGGTCTTTGCTTCTGGCAGCTTATTTTATTTGTTCTGCTTTCCTCTACAAACAAGCTTTATGTGTTTATTCAAGGTGTCTACTCCCACCAAATGCCACATGGCTTTGGCTTGGCATGAAGAGGACTTGTATTTGTCTTTACAGATATTGTAACTCTTCTTCCACAACTGACATAGTCATTTAGTGCTCATTGTACAGTTCTCAGAAGAACCCAACTTATCCATTTTGGTTCAATCCTCTCTGGCCAATGGTTTGGGTTTCTAGGAATAATTCTGATTTCCTATGGTCATCCTTTCATTAGGAGCCATGGGTGAAGATTTACTTAGAAAAGAGGCATGGGTTGGGAATGAGGACAATGGCTGACATCTATAATATAAGTGGTTTATTTCTATGTGAGTTTCTCTATTTCTCAAGTGCTAAACACTGTTTTTGGATTTTCTATGAAGCAGATACACTCAAAATTTGCTTGGGGTGAGTTCTTGAAATTATTTTGATAACAAGTACTATAGACTCTTTTATTTTAAACTTGACATAATCTACTTTTTCTTCTCTACTTTGTTTCAATCTCAATTTTTGGTTACAGACTATTTAACACAAATGCTTGCAATATGTTTTATATATATTAACTATACATATAGTTAACTATACATATTAACTATACATATAGTTATTAACTATACATATAGTTAATATATAGTTTATGTATATATAGTTAATGTGTGCATATACATATGAAGAGCTGAACCAAGAAAAGCTGAAGACATTTTACAAGAGAGAAAGAGTCTAACAAAATTATAAGGGTTAAAATGATCATAGTTGATGTGTTTTCCTATGGCTGATGTAACAAATTACCACAAACTGGGTGGCTTAAAACAATAGAAATGTATTGTCTTACAGTCCTGGAGGCTAAAAGTCTAAAAGCAAGATGTCAGCAGAGCCATGTTCCCTCTGAAGGCTCTAGGGTATAATCATTCTTTGTTTCTTCCTAGTTGGCAATTCTTGGTATTCCTTGACTTATAGCTGCATCACTCCAATTTCTGTCTCTGTCTTCACATGAGTGTCTTCCCTCTGTGTGTCTGTCCAAATCTCTTTCTCTCAATAAAGATACTAGTCATTGGATTTAAGGTCCTAACCCAGTGTGACCTCATACATACTTCTTCAAAGACCTTATTTCCAAGCTAGGTTATATTACAAGTACCAAGCATTAGGACTTCAAAAAATCTTCCTGGGGGACACAATTCAACCCACAAGAGTCTAGTTAAGAAACTAGCATGAATGAAATGTAGAATGTGTACTGTGAACAAATGTGGGTAATCACTAAAATGGAATTCATGAGATTATAAATATTCATGACACAGATGCAGCACATATTAATGAATTCCAAAGATGTCTTTCCCAAATAGCCTACATAAATCCAAAGTAGTCAAAGTATCTCTTCTAGAACTCATCAATAGTATTGAGTTTTGTCTGCTTATTCATTCGTGATTTTGTTTCTTCTTCCTAATTTCTGAGTTTCCACAGATTTTCTCACATCTCCTACATTTTCTGATTCTCAACTGTTACCATGGAAATATTATCCAAAACATAGCTATAAATTTGTACCCTAAATCTTATTACCTCTTGACTATTCAAGGTGTTACTTTGCAAATACCCCTCCCCAACTTTCTTATTTTTCACTTTAAGCTGGATCATTCCCATCTATATACATACATACATACTACATAACATAACATACACAAAGATGCTGTTATTGGCACATTTTGAAACAACTCTATTGAGTCCATTTTATCTCACAAATGCTGTAAAAATGGTTTTGTTCCTCTTTGTAACAAAATTCCTTCAAAGGCTTATTTTCCTCCGAGTTCTTTCCCACACACTCCAATCCAGCTTTCACCCTGCTACTCCACTAAAATCTTCTTGTCATAATTATCAATAGCTTCCTCATTGCTAAGGCCAATGATGAATTCTCAACCCTTATCTTTTTTGACTTACCAACAGCATTTATGACAGTTGGCTACTCTTGTGCCATCAAGACCCTACACTCTTCTCAATTTCCTCTCACTTTGCTGGTTGTTTCTTCTTGTTTTCTTTGCTGGTGATTATTCTCAAACTTTATAATATTTGACCATCCTAGTGCATCTTTGGATCTTGTAAAGGCAATTTTTAGTGCCATACTAGTCATAATTATGTTTTGGTGGGATCACCAGAGGAAAAAGAAAAGCTCTGTTTTCTTCAGATATTCTCAATCAACATATATACATATATGTACTCCTTTGGCATCTAATTAAATCTTTCAGCCTCAAATCCCACCTACATGTTAATGACTCCCAAATTATATAACTCCTTCAGATCTCTTTCTTATACTTCAGACTCATATACCTAACTGCCAATTCAATATGCTTGGATATGTGATAGACATGTCAAGCTCACCATATCCAAATCTGAAGTCATCCTACCACTAAACTTGCTCCTCCTCTGATGATGGTAACTCCATTCTTGCAGTCACTTGCACCAAAAATCTTAGTCTTTCTTGACTTCTCCCACTCCATCCTATCCACAAAGAGGGTTTGTTATGAAACATGTAAAGAAGATTCAAAATATAATCAGAATTCAACAATTCTCTCCACCTCCAATGACATATCCTCATAAATTAACTATCGTCTCTCACCTGAAATATTACTTCAATGTTCTTCTAACTGGCCTGTTTCTATGCTTGTCCTCCTACAGTTTATTCATAGCATAGTACCAGAGTGAAATTGTTAAAACTCAAGTTATATAACATCTCTCTTTTGCTCAAACCCTCCAATGCCTTCCAAAACCCACAAATGCCAACTTTCTGTAGTGTAAAGCCCAGTGTCTTTACAGTAGCCCACAAGGCCCACCATGAATTGGCCTCGGAATCTTGGATCTCTCTCATTCTGTGTTCTCTATTATTCTCTTCAAACCAGCAAACTGTCTTCTTAACATTTGTCAAACATGATAGATTTGCTCTTGTCTTAGGGCCCATGCAATTAAAGCATTTCTATGTATATTTCATTTCTAATTCCCCACTTCTTCAAGCCTGAAAAATTATCTTCTCATTGAGGCTTATCTGAATCACCACAAATATCCCTCTAAGTATTCATTATTTTATACTCATCATCTTATTTATACTACATAAGGTACTTATCTATTATGTTTATTGTTTAATATCCCCCTCCTTTATAATATAAGGTTCATGAGGACAGGGATTTTTGTCTGTTTGTTTACTGATTCATTTTGAGCATCAAAACAATGTCTGACACATAGGAGTTACTCAATGAATACTTGATGAGTGAATAAATATTTTGTTTACCTTTGAAGACTAGACAAACAACTTCTGAAGGAAAAAAAGTACTTTTCTTTTTTTCTCTAGTGATCCCATGAATTAAAGCATAATTATGACTAGAACAATACTAAAACTTGCTTTCAAAAAATGTACTTCATCACTGATACTAGTGATGAAGAGCTGTACAGTATGCTGGAAGACATTATTAATTTAATGGTGTGAGATACATTATTGCTAAGTGGTTGTGAGCTGCAATGATTTATGGTCCCTCATCATATTGTACAATGCAACATGCAGGGGCTGACACTATCTCTTCCTTTGTGTACTGGTGGATGCCACTTCTTAGCCCTGTGCATCTTAAGAGGATCTTAAGAGTAGTTCTGGACAATAGAATAGGGTAAAAATTCAATAGAATAGGATTGCGCCTCCCAGGTTGAGCCTTAAATTTCCTCATGATTCTGTTCTCTTCACTTGTCCTCTGCTCAGAAGGAGAGGATACAGTGGAGCATTCAGAGGCCCTAGCATAGGGTGGAGTCACTGGATGAAAGGAGGCTGAGTTTCTGAATCAAAAGGTGGAAGAGCACTCATCAAACTCCTTCTTGGACAATGAAATGAATGAGGGCTAAAATCTTCATAGTTTTAACCCACTGATACCTGTGATAAATTTTTATGATAGCTTGTCTAACATGGCCAACAGAGCCAGTTCCTAACACCATCTTACAAAGGTAGGATGAAACTTGACTATGCAAATCTGTTAAAATAGCATATGTTAGTATCAAGAAATGAAATCTTTGGCAAAGCAGGATTGCAATTTCTAAAAAACTGCTATTTTTACTAAATACTCCAATATATTAGCATTTCTTCTTGGAACACATAGCTTGGAGCTTTTTCGACCTGAGATGTGAATCTCTAGCTTAAGTTAGGATGCCTCTTTCAATTCAAAGGCAGTGTCAATAGGAAAGCAAGTTGGCTGTTTGGGCTTTGCACCACCTGGCTGCAGTTACATCTCTTAGCACTAAACGCGCTGGCTGTGTCAGAGTTGAGTACTGTCATTCTGATGAAGTGGGGAGTGTGTTGCCCTGGTAGGAAGCCTTTTAAATTGAATGACAAGGTTTTTCTTATTTGTTACATCCCCAGGCCATTGTCAAATCATATAATGCCAGCCCAGGAAAGTAATTACAGAACTGTTGTGAGGCTGTTACCAGCTGCTTTTCATTTTTCTCCATTGTGACTGGGATGTGGAGAAAAATTGGGATGACTAAGAACCACAACATAAACGCCACCCAATCTGCTGGCCAGTCACATGTGGCACTTATTTTCAGCCAAGGGGAAAAGAGAAGGTTCCTGAAATGTTATTAGATGTCGGTGTCAAATATAATGAAGAATCTACATCCAACCATGGGAGACTGGGCAATGAGAACAAATGGATTTCATTTATTAAATGGTTATCAAAGTCATTAGGCCACAAAATCTAATTTCTAATAATAAAATCTTATGTTGCAAAACTCCTGTCCTCCTCGCTGTTTCTTTTCTCTCTGGTGCTTTCTTTATTTTTTGTGTAAGGGCCACAGTGAGCCTTCAGATAATATGTCACTCAAAGTTTCCAACAATAAATCCATTCTCATAAAAAAGTAACTATAAGGATATATGAAGGGGAAATAGACAATATTAAATGTGTTTTCATCTCACCACTTTATCTTAATTTGATCCTTTACAGTAAGATCTTTGTAAGGTGGTCAATGCTTATTTTCAAGGTTAATTTATTTCCTAACTTTGCTGAGTGAAGACTAGTACCATGTTTGATAGGCTCCTGATTTAAAGTAAAATATGTATTGTTTTAAACTATAACTGCTTAAAGTTTAGTGGAAACTTCTTAAGATTCTTGACACAACTGAATGTTGTGTTTCCAATCAGGTGACAATCTAATCAGGATGAACCTTAAGTAATTATTCATTATTCACTTTATTTGAATGAAATTGCTTAACTAGCATGTAGCTATGCTAGCAAGTTTTTCTGTTCACATATAACCCTTTCTTGTTCTGAAAGTCATTGCTTTCCTCTCCTTCCTAGTTACTGAGATACAATGAATATATTTGTATGTCTTCTAGAAGTTGCAAAAGGCAATTGCTTCCCTATACTCTAGGCAAAATTCCTTCCATTAAAAATGTGTAACCGCCTTTCATGAAAAAACTTATTTGTAAATCATGACAATGGTCAAAGGCTTAAGATCCAGCAATATCCCAAATGGAAATAATTAGAATTTGTGGTAAAGATAAGAGTGAGGTTTGAAACCTGTCAGTACATATCACTAAGCAGAAATAAATTACGGCTTGTCAAAAATGACAGATTTCAACAAGGTGCTTCCTTTTCACTTTGAGAAAGACCTTTTTCCACCCAGCAATTAACTTTATTCCCATTAATATTCAGTAGCATTGACAAGGCTGACAGAGTAAAGCTGGGTTTATAAAACTAAAGACAGATTGATAGAGACTCATTACTTTGTCTAATAATTTATCATTGTATGTTCAATCTTAATAAATAAAGAACAAAGTTGTTGAATGCAGCATTGATTTGTTGTGCCAGGTGAAGGACTCAAATTTTCTGTGTACATTTTCTTTTTGTGATTCATAAATTTATTTTTGCAAATAAACAGTAATTTTGCCTAAAGGCTTGCAGAGGTGACACAATAATACATTTACACCATATCATAATATGCTTAGTACTAGCACAGTTTTCTTTAAATATTTCTCCACAATTTGTAAATAATAATTATGCTACAAAGTTAAATTAAATAAAAGGAGTGCACTTAAGCGACCCTTTGATCATAGGTTGAGAAAGCTTAAGAGCAAGTATTTGCTTGCGGTGTGGTAGAAAAAGAGCAAAAGATTAACAACTCAAAAGAATAATAAAAACCAAACAGTTTCATCTTCCCTCCTTTATGATATAAAAAGTTAGAAATAAAATAGAGTGGGTTTTACAAAGCTTCAATATGTGTCAAAAAGGATGTTGCTTAGAGACATAACATCTGTTCTGTTTTTGTATTTGTCATATTTCCTAAAAAATGAAAATGAAACATTGTGCTTTTTCAAGCTTATGGACACCAATCACACACACACACACACACACACACACACACACACACAGGACACTTTGGCTGAGTCCAGCTTTGCTCTTCCTTCTAGAAGTGTGCTAAAAAAAAAATTCTCACTCTTGGTGAGAAAGATGTGATATTTGCCTAACAAAATCAACTTGCATTTTTTTTTCTGGAAGTTTCTATGTTGTTCTTTCCCTCTGCCATGACAGGTGACTTATTTTTCTTTTAACACTATATCGATCAGCATTTTTATTGCCAGAGGCAATATTAGTAAATACTAGATGTATTACTGACATGGAATTTTGCCACTTGTATTTATGTTCTGTGCTCTGACAAATTAATGTTCTTTGGTAGAAATGACAATTTTAGTCCTCATCAATTCATAGTTTCTGAAGAAGTCTAATTTTTCATAAGTGAAAATTCATGTAGTGAAAATGGAATCATTTCACACAGTTCTTACTTTGGCCCTAAGCAAATGCACTGAATAGCTCTACTCTTCCTTCCTCGATTTGTGTCAGTATCAAAATCTGCAGAAAGGATCACACCTGAACATTTGAGTAGGCAGTTGGTAATTAGGTTGTAATAATGAAAACTTTGGATTTGATTTCCCTATTTCTTGAGTTTCCCCTTTTAGTCCCCTCTCTGGATGTTCCACATCCCCTTAGATCATTATCTCCTGTTAATTCTTATCTCTTCTCCTTGAAGCAGTCTGCTTCTCTGATTTCAACTTTATCCAGCCCCTGTCCCCTTTCAAACTCCACTTTGAATCATCAATGCTAATGTTATCCGTCAATTATTGTCTTGTTTTCCTCTTGGTTATTCTATTTTCTAAACCATTCATGAACTACTCCTACTCTTTGTTAGTAAAGCCTTCTTAGAGAAGACAGCAGTGATTTGAAGAGCTGTGTTTGTTTATTAATCACACATTCATTGAGAACCTATTATGTGCAAAACATTGTGGGAAAACACCAAGATGTTGTATGTATCTTCACTGCCGTCAATAACAGCTGGTGTTCATACAGCACCAAGTATGTGCCAGACATTGATCTATGTGCTTTAGAAATATTAACTCACTTGACCCTCCCAACATCCCCTATGTTTTCATATGTAGGTTTTATTATTATTCAGGTATGGGAGGACAGCACACCAGGAGATGACTGCCATTGGAAAGGCAGTTTGTTATTCACAGTTCCCAAGAGGAGGAGACATGCCATGCCATGTAGGACCACACAAGGAAGCGCCAGGGTCAGAAGACAAAGGAAGTAGAAGGAAACCATGGGCAAGAGCCTTTATTATGGTTTCCATTGAAGGTAAAAGCAAGGCAGAGTAAGTAGTCTTAAGATTGGCTAGCCTGAGTGATTTCAGAGGGTTTGGGGTACAGGGGCTCTTTCAAATTGCCTGGTATCTGACCCTAGGGGATCAAGGCAGGGAAATACTGGCTTGGAGTATAAGAACCTAATAGAGATTGTAAGGTGTAGGCTTCAAATTGAATAATTTGCACATGGAAGATGCACTCACAGACTAGTTGTTTACTATCTCTAAGAACTGGCTAGTCCTGAAAGGGGCAGGTATGTCCCCAGGGTCAGTATAGTCCAAGATGTCAAAGCATCACTATAAAAGGACATGGTTTATATACCCTAGAGACATTATTGCCAAAGCCACATAACTAGTAAGTGGCTGAGTCCAGATTCAAACTCTGAATGTGTTCAGGGATTTGCAAATCCCTATGTGGCATAGGCCTGTATAGAGGGAACTGAGGAAAATTATATTGGGAAAGTTATTTGAGATCAGCATTAAGAAAGTCATAAGTAAAATAATAAGGGATCTGGACTTAATTCAGGGAAAAAAATTAAAAAACTAAGAGATGTAATAAATATATATGTGTAATATGTATTATATTATATATAGTGCATATATAACATGTAGAATAGAAAACCCATATATGTTATAGGTTTTCTATAACATATAGAAAATGTTATGTTCTATATATGTTCAGACATATATAACATATGGTCTTTTAGCAGGAGAGTTACATGATCACACCTCTGTTTCACAGGAAGTAGAATTGGAAGGAGAAATAGAAGGTGGCAACATCAATTAGGATATTATTGAAGTACTGTATTTTGCACACTTTTTTGCCATTAATAATGCACACTTTTTAGCCCAATTATTTTTTAAAGATTTGTTTATTTATTTTTAGAGAAAGGGAAAGGGAGGGAGAAAGAGAGTGAGAGGAACATCAATGTGTGGTTGCCTCTGTCATGCCCCCAACTGGGGGCCTGGCCCGCAACCCAGGAATGTGCCCTGACTGGGAATTAAACCCGTGACCCTTTGGTTCACAGGCTGGCACTCAATCCACTGAGCCACACCAGCCAGGGGAAAGTTTTGAGGGAAAAATAAGGGTGCATATTATACATGGGTACTACTAATTCTGTGTCTATGTAAATGAGTTTAATTCTTTTATTTATGCTTATGCTCTAAAAGTGTAACTCTGGAAAGCAATAATGATATCTGTGTATAAAATAATACCCTGGAATACAATAATCAGTTTTATATATAAGTAAAAAATCAAATTAAAAGATTAAAATGAAAGATTTTTTTCCCCTAAAGGTTTGGGCCAAAAATGTGGATGCACATTATATGCAGCAATATATGGTAACAAGTAAAATTTAAGGATAGGCTGGAGAGTATTAGGGGATTGATTCCATAACCATTGTAGAGATAGAGCTGAAAGAACCTGTTATGATGTTTCAACAGTTGAAACTAAGTCATATGAGGAATGGCAAAAGGAACTGGGAATTTACCATGCAGAAGAGAAAACCCAAAGGTAGACTCTCTGGGTTGCTTTGCTAGGCTAGATCTCAGAGGCTGCTCTGGGCTGCAAAATGGGAGAGAATAGAGATGTGAACAGAACTCAGAAATACTTGTATTTTGGCTCAGTCAGAAGCTGATAATAAGGATCACCAAGGAGCCTTAGTTCCACAGTGGTTCAGCATAGCACTGTTAGTAGAATAAAAAAAGACCAATTTATAATAATATGTATTTCAACATGAAGATGCTCAGGCAAGGCTAACCCAGAAGACTTGATGATGTAGACAGATTCTTGCACCTACTGATAACAAATACATTGAGATTTAAGAAAGTTTAGATAAAAAACCTTTCAATAGAAGAAATTCAGGAAGATGAAAGAGTAGAGATACTAAAGGTCACTAAAATAAAAATAAGTCCTAAGAAGACTTATTTGTCTATAAAAACAAAAGAGGGAAATAATCTTAATTGAAATAAGGATCACATGCCAAGACAAATTACAGACTTTGGAAACGGAGAAAATGATGAAGTATGATATTAGCACAAGCGAGCTGGGCCTTATTTATAAGTACAATGTCAAAATAATTCCCAATGTTATGACGGGATAGTGACAAAGTATCTCTGAAAACACATCTCCTGTCTTGAATTCTTCCACATGTTAAGGCTCACAATCAGTGCCTGGCACTTAACAGACCTAGGAGATCCTATCCTTTGAGAAGCTGTTGGGAATGCAGGGTATACTGTAAAAAGAGGCAGTAATATAAGAAACCCCAGAAAAACTATGACAGAGACAGAATCTATGTACACTGAAAAAAAAAAAGCAATCCCCAAAATAAAAAAATTTCAATATGTAACTTTTATCATCTAGTTTTCTTATTGTTTTTCACAAAATTTTAAAATATGAAATATAAAAACAATTTTAGTAATACAATTCAATATGCCCTTTGAATCTTGTGTAGCTTCACTAATTTAATAATATTCATTCTAACTCTGTTAAAAAAAGAGTGTTATGTTTTCTTGGTTATGTGTTTGCATGTGGCAGCTATGTGTGTTCTACTGGTGAATCAGTCATAATGAGTGGAATTGTTTTGTTGATATGATTTTCTGAAATGGTGAACAGTGCTCAGAAAACAGTGTAATATTTCCTTGATTTAACAGTATTACATTTCCAGAAATTTTAGTTTATATTTTAACTATGAAAATACCTTGATGTGATATGTAACATTCCTTTTGAGATTTTTGAATAATTGTAAACCATTTTTCCCCTCCACAAATGTTGATGAAATATTTGAAAGTCATGTACCATACATACTCTCTATTGTGCAAAACTGATACGTGCACAGTGGGACACCTAGCAGCTCTAAATAACAGCTTCATCTTCCAACTGCTATGAAAAATAAAAAGTAATCACATGATTTAAAAATTCTCTCTGGAAGGGACTACTGGTTTCGGTAATGAAGCTCAATGTAAGGGAGCCCTGGCCATAAGACATATGCTGAAACCTCTTAGCATATGCTGAAACCTCTTAGCTGGGGAATGGTAGACAGAATTGAAGAACTGGGTGATTGGTTGGACTAGATCAGGGTTAAAAAATCAAATGCTCACAGATAGAAAGTAGGTATAAGAAATATGTAAACTGGGCCAAGAGAAAGACAACAATAGTCATGTGGTCTCTGTGGGCAGGGGTCCCAACACCATTTGTTGAAAGAATATTCTTTCCTTATTGAATTGTGTTGCACCTTGTCAAAATCAACTGACTATAAATATGAGGGTTTATTTCTGGACTATCAATTCTATTCCATTGATCCATATGTCTATCCTTATCCTAGTACCACATAGTCTTGATTATTATAGCTTTGTAGTAAGTTTGGAAATCAGTAAATGTGAATCCTCTAACTATGTTCTCCTTTTATGTCATTTTCTTACCTAATTGCTAAGTTTTTAAAAGTTATCAATCTTATATCCCATGTATCTTTTATTCATCATTTACTTCTTTAATTCACACCATTTTGACATACCCATGGTCATAGTCTGGATTCCTATTTATTCTGTTACTTTTTATTATCTGAGAAACTATTTCTAAATTAAATTGTAAGCTCCTTAGAATTAGGTCAATGTTGTCAACGTTAAGACCTTCAAAAAATCCTAAGAGTCTTATGCACAAAGAAATGGCTCCAAAAAATGTTTCCCATTTGTTTTTCTTCTTTCACAGAGAATTAATTCAGTGAAATAAAAAGAGCACTACCTTGTCTTAAATCCTGGCTTTGCCCCTTAAATTCTTTATAATGTTAAGTAATTTAAACCTGAGTCTCAGTTTTTCCCTCTGTAAAATTAGAGTAAAAATGTCTAACTTAATGAATTATAATAAAGATTAGAAAGAGGCAAGTAAAACATGTAATCCATGGCAGACATTTGGGATATGGTATGTATTTCATTACTTATAAAAGCAATGTGGCAGACAGTTAAAAAACTAAGCTTAGAGTTTTTGTTTTAGAAAAAAAAAAGGAAAGAGGGGATAAAATTTTAAATGGTTATAAAAGTTACTTCAGATTCTAATCATTGTACTCAATATCTAAGTCTTCCTCATGCATGCCATTTCTTCTTGGAACTCTCACAATTTATTTCAGGGCAAATATACAGCAACAAACAGAAAGTGTGAGACATACCCCCTCCCAACCATAGTACTTATTTTATAAAATTTCTGGCATCTTACACAGATGCCAGAAAGCAGAAAAACAAATAACATCAAGATGCAATGTGATAAAAGTCAACATTTAACGTCAAATATAGCAAAGCTAAAGGGCTGAACTTTAAGCCACTGCTTCATTTTAGTCTGAAATGAAGTGGAAAGCCTTAGAAGCTCATTTTATTGTTACAAGATTCCTACTTCATATCAGTTAACCAGAGAAAAATATTGCAAAATGTTATATGTTGTTTGATTTTTTCCTTCCCCAAAGATTACTGAAATAATTCTCTTGTAAAAGTTTATTTTGGAAAATACTAACAATCATAAAGGTTTAACAGGAAAAGGGTGTAATTAGGTAAGAAGCAATATTTCAACTTTTTGAGCTTCGCTCAAGCAGAGATTCCTTTCCTATAACCACCTTTGATGGGGAAACATTTATTTTAAATAAATATATTCTAAATAGAGCAAGTAAACAGATATATCAGAATGAATTAAAAAGTTGAGGGTTCTTGGGGTCCTCTCTTGACAGTTTTATTTTTGGCTTTGTCTTCTGTGAGTGATGGAATAATTTCCAGTCTTTACAGAGTTTAAAAAGTAACCAATGTCTAAAAGGTTATTTCATATCTACTGAGGAAATTATGTGTATGGTTAGAGCCTAGCCAGGAAACAGAACCCCCCTGAGTAGTTAAAGAGGCTTTAATACAGAAACTTGTTTTCTTGAGTGATGAAAGAGCTGAGACATCAAATGAGGAACACTGGAGGGCAACCCAAAGATTAACAACAGCAAAAGGCCACCCTCACCCTTGATGGAAGGAAAGAAAGGCAGAAGCAGTGTTCCAGGGCTATTGGATGCTGGAACCACAGTTGGCCTGCCTGCCAAGAGCTATGTCCATGAAGCTGCTGGCAGGGAAGGAAGAAGAGATAAACCTGGGCTTATTCCTCCCCAGAATCCCCTCCATAATCCAGTATGAAGCCAGCTAAGCATGGGAAGGACAGCTGCAGAGCAGAAGGAGGACAAGGGAGGCATGCGAGGGCAAACATATCCAGGACACACATGTCATGAAATTGCCCTCTTATGGTGGGGAAGGTGGAGGGAGTGGGGCAGAGGCACGTGGTGAAGAAAGGAACATGGAATGAGTCTGGACATTCACATGGCCAGAAGTAGAGGATATGAAATGGACCCTTAACTTTATTTTCTCTTTTACAGGAAAATAATGAACACATTTGGGACTGAGAAGAGCTGTTTTGCCCCTTGATTTTGCATTACATACTAGGCTTATCAATGTCACTATAGTCTTACTTATAGGTAGACACCTGGGGAGAGGGACCACAATCTTACCATCTTACTTCAAATTTTTTTGATTTAAGCTTTATTGTATTTTTCCATTACCATTTAGTCCCCTTATACATCCCTCTCTCTAGCAAACACCACACTGTTGTTCACGTCCATGAGTCCTTTTTCCTTTTTGCTCAATCCCTCTACCTGCTATCCTCTACTACACAGCTATCAGCCTGCTCTCCATCTGAGTCTGTCCCCATTCCCCTTGTTAGTTCAGTTTGTTCATTAGATTCCACATATGAGTGAAATCATATGAGATTTGTCTTTCTCTAATGGGCTTATTTCACTTAGCATAATATTATCCAGGTTTATCTATATTGTTGAAAAGGATAAAATGTTCTTTTTTTACACTGAGAGGTATCCCATTGTATAAATGTCCAATAGTTGTTTTATCTACTCATCTACTGATGGACACTTAGGCTGCTTTTGTATCTCGGAGATTGTAAATAATGCTGCAGTGAACATAGGCATGCTTATGTTCTTTCAAATTAGTGCTTTGGGTTCCTTCGGATATACTACCAGACATGGCATAGTTAGATCGAAAGGCAGTTCCATTTTTAATTTTTGAGGTATCTCCATACTGCTTTCCACAGTGGCTGCACCAATCTTTCCTTCCACCAACAGCACAAAAGAGGTTATCGTTTCTTTACATCCTTGCCGCACTTGTTGTTGTTGATTTATGGATGATAACTATTTCTGGCACAGGTTGTGAGATGATATCCATTGGGGATTTTTAAAAATTATATTTATTGATATAAAATGCTATGCTATTACAATTATCTCAATTTTCCCCCCTTTGCTCCTTTCCATCCAGGAGCTCCCATTCTGTCCGGTAATCCCCCAGTTCATGTTCATGGGTCATGCTTATAAGTTTTGCTACTCCTCATTTTCTATGCTATTCTTAACATCCCATGTCTATTTTGTACCTACCGATTTGTACTCCTTAATCCTGCACCTCTTCCCCCGTATCCCCTTCCTCATCTTTACTGATAAACCCTCCAAATGATCTCTATATCTATGATTCTGTTTCTGTTCTGCTGTTTGCCTCAGTTTTGTTTTTTAGATTTAATTGTTGATAGTTGTGAATTTATTGCCATTTTAATGTTTATAGTTTTGATCATCTTCCTTCTCTTAAATAGTCCCTTTAACATTTCATATAATAATGGTTTTGGTGATGATGAACTCACTTAGTTTAGCTTGTCTGGGAAGCACTTTATCTGCCTTTCCATTCTAATCACAGCTTTACTGGATAGAGTAATCTAGGTTGTAGGTCCTTGCTTTTCATCACTTGGAATACTTCTTCCAGTCCTTTGTAGCCTGCAAAGTTTCGTTAGAGAAGTCAGCTGAAGTCTTATGGGAATCCCTTTGTAGGTAACTGTCTCCTTTTCTCTTGCTGCTTTTAAGATTCTTCCTTATCTTTAACCTTTGGCATTTTAATTATGATGTGTCTTGGGTATGGTCCTTCTCAAGGTCTTTTTGTTTGGGACTCTTTGTGCTTCCTGGACTTGTATGTCTATTTCTTTTACCAAATTGGGGAAGTTTTCTTCATTATTTTTTAAAATAAGTTTTCAATTCTGGTCTTTCTCTATTCCTTACAGCACCGCCCATGAGTTGTATGCTGGTACGTTGAAGATGTGACAGAGGCTCCTTAGCCTATCTTTGGTTTGTTGTTGTTTTAGTAGTTTTTTCTTTTTGCTCTTCAGATTGAATGTTTTTTTCCTTCCTTATGTTCCAAACATTGATTTAATTCTTGGCTTCATTCCCTTCATGGTTGGTCCACTGTAAGTTTTTCTTTATCCCTTGGTATAACTTTCATTTCTGCCTTGGTTTTTCATGCTGTGGAAGCACCTAATGGGTTCCTCGAGGATCCTCTTAATCATGTTTTGAACTATACATCTGATAGACTGCTTATCTCCATTTTGTTCAGTTCTTTTTCTGTAGTTTTGTTCTGTTCTTTCATTTGGGCCATATTTCTTTGTCTCCTCATTTTGGCAACTTCCTTGTGTTTGTTTCTGTGTATTAGGTAGAGCCATTGTGACTCCCTGTCCTAGTAGCATGGCCTATTATAGAAAAGTGTACTAGTAAGGTGAATGGGGCAGAGGTTTAGGTAATCACCAGGGCAGAGCAACCCATGTTGTCACTCTGTGGCTGTGTGTGGGAGGGCTCAGAGAGGAGACATGCTGCTACCTGAACAGTGGAGTTCTGTCTGAGAGGAAACTCTCTCCTGGCACTTGCCCTGATGCCAATTACTTCAGTTTCTCCCTGTATTCACCTGGGTGCCCTTCCAGCTGTTGCTCTAGTGCTGAAGCCAAGAGGGAGTGAGTCTGCATAAGTCTTAAGTGCACTGCAGGCCCTCTAAGAGGAGACTTCTGAGAATTCTGCAGTTTCTTCCTTGCCCCAAACCCCACTGGTTTTTACAGCCACAGGTTATGGGGACTTATCTTTCTGGTGCTGGAACCTTGGGCTGGGTGGTCTGATGTGGGGCTGGAATCCCTCAGTCCTGAGGTATCCCTCCCAATTTTTATCCACCATACATGGGTGTGGGACAGCCCATTTTGCATCCCTGTGCCTCTCCAGGCTTCTCTGCATCTCTGTGCCTCACTGCACCTCTCCATGCCTCTCCATGTCTCTATGTGCATTTCTGCATCTCTGCCCCTCCTACCCATCCACATGAATATGGCTTCTCTAATTCCTTGGTTGTCAAGGCTTCCATACAGCTCAATTTTCCGACTATTCTGGATGATATTTGTTTTGTAGTCTAGTTGTAATTTTTGCTTTGATTGTTTGAGGAGGCAAACAGTGTTTATACCTCTATCTTGACCTGAAGTCCCTTATTGTGTTTTTAATTTGCATTTCTCTGATGATTAATGACACTGAGCATATTTCATGTCTATTGGCCATCTGTATATCCTCTTTGGATGTGTGTATTCAGGTCCTATGCCTGTTTTTTAATTGGGTTATTTGTTTGTTTGGTATTAAGTTTATAAGTTCTTTATAAATTTTGGATATTAATCCCTTATCAGATGTATCAGCAAATATGTTTTCCCATTTTGTGGGTTGTTTTTTAATTTTGTTTATGAGTTCCTTTGCTGTGCAAAAAAGTTTTAATTTGTTGTAGTCCCATTTGTTTATATTTTCTTTTGTTTCCCTTGCCTGGGGAGATATAGCCAATAAAATATTGCTATGAGCAATGTCCAAGATATTGCTACCTATGTTTTCTTCTAGGATTTTTATGGTTTCAGGTCTAACATTTAATTCTTTGATCCATATTGAATTTATTCTGTGTGTGGTGTAAGAGGTGGTCTACTTTCATTTTTTGTCCATATCTGTGCAATTTTTTCCCAACATCATTTATTGAATAAACTTTCTTTAGCCTATTGTATGTGCTTGTTTCCTCTGCGGAATATAACTGACTGTAAAGCTGCAGATTTGTTTCTGGGCTCTCTATTTTGTTCCATTGATCCATGTTTCTGTTTTTATGCCAGTACCATGCTGTTTTGATTACTATGGCCTTATAGTATAGTTTGAAGTTATCTAGTGTGATTCCTCCAACTTTGTTCTTTCTCAAATTGCTATTGCTATGGGGGTGGTTTTGAGTTCTATATAAATTTTGAAATATTTGTTCTAGTTCTGTGAAATATGTCATTGGAATCTTGATGGAATTGAACTTAAAGGTTTGTTATTCTTATGAGCTTTTGCTGAATCTGTAGATTGTTTTGGGTAGTATGGACATTTTAATGATGTTATTCTTCCTATTTGTGAATGTGGTATATGCTTCCTCTTATTTGCATCTTCTTCAATTTCTTTCTTCAGTATCTTATAATTTTCTGAGTATAGGTCTTTTACATTTTTGGTTAGCTTTATTCCTAAGTATTTTATTCTTTTTGAAGCAATTGTGAGTGGGATTGTTTTCTTAATTTCCCTTCTGTTAGTTCATTATTGGCATATAAAATGCAATATCTGCTCCAACCTCCTTTCTGGTTACTGTCAGTTTGTTCTTAATTTCCATGCCTCTGGTTACATTTTGCTTGCTTGTTTGTTTGGTCTAGTTAAAGTCTGTCCATCTTATTTATCATTTCAAGAACCAGCTCTTGAATTCATTGATCTTTTGTATCATTTTTAGACTCTACTTTGTTTATTTCTGTTCTAAACTTTATCATTTCCTCCCTTCTACTCACTTTGGGTTTTGTTTGTTCTTTTTAAAGTTCCTAAGTGGGAAGTAAGATTCTTTATTTGAGCTTTTTCTTGTTTTGTTTTTTTTTGAGATAGTCTTGTAATGCCATAAATTTCCCTCTTAGCATTGCTTTCCCAGTGTCCCACAGATTATGGATTGTTGTGTCCTCATTTTCACTTGTTTCAAGGTAACTTTTGATTTCTTTCTTGATCTAATTTTTGACCTGTTCATTGTTTAATAATCTATAAATTGGCTTCCATGTCTTTGTGTAGTTTTCAGAGCTTCTGGTGTTGATTTCTAGTTTCAGAGCATTGTGGTCAGAGAAAATGTTTGATATGATTTCAATCTATTTAAATTTATTGAGACTGTGTCCTAACATGTGGTCTATCTTAGAAAACATTCCATGTGCACTTGAAAAGTATGTATATTCTGCTACTTTGGAGTGAGATGTCTGAAGATATCAATTAAATCCTTTTGATCTAATATGTCCTTTAAGGCCACTGTCTCCTTGTTGATTTTCTGCCTGGAAGATCTATCCATGGAAGCCAAATGGGTGTTAAAATCCTGGAGTTTGATTGTATCTGTTGATCTCTCCCTTTATGTCCATTAAGATTTGCTTTACATACTTAGGTGCTCCTATGTTGGGTGCGTAAATCTTCACTAGGTTTTGTCCTCTTGTTGGATTGATTCCTTTATCATTATGTAGTGTCCTTTGTCTCTTACTATAGCCTTGGTTTTAAAGTCTGTTTTGTTGGATATGAGTACAAATATTGCTACATTAGCTTTTTTCCCCTTTCCCTTTGCATGAAATATCTTTTTCCATCTCCTTACTCTTAGTCTGTGTGTATCTTTAAATCTGAGATGTTTCTCTTGGAGGTAGCATATATATCAGTCTTATTTCTTATCCATTCAGCTACTCTGTCTTTAGGTTGGAGCACTTAAGCCATTTACATTTAAGCCAATTATTGAGAGATATGTATGTAGTGCCATTTTATTCTCAGACTGTTTTCCTCTGTTTTTTTTTCTTTCTATTTTTCTTCTTCTTAAAGCAAGTCCTTTAACATTCATTGCAGTACTTATTTGGTGATAACAGACTCCTTTAGCATTTTCTTTTCTGGGAAGCTCCTTATTCCTCCTTCAAATTAATTGATAGCCTTGCTGGGTAGAGTAGCCTTAGTTGCAGGTTCTCCCTTTACATCACCACGCATATTTCATGCCACTGCCTTCTGGCCTGAAATGTTTCTGTTGAGAAATCATATGACAGTCTAATCAGTGTTCCATTCTGTGTAAACTACCTGCTTTTCTCTTGCAGCTTTTAGGAATTTGTTCTTGTCTTAAAGCTTTGTCATTTAATTATGATGTTTCTCTTGTTCTTTCATTGGGGTCTGTTTCTTTTCTTCCCCATTTTGACTGCTTCTTTGTATTTGTTTCTATGTTTTGGGTAGATTGGCAAAGACTCTAGTGTAAGCCTTTGTCAGATGCTGCTTGTTATTAACCCTGGTCAAACCTGTTTGGAGGTATCCATGTGTGGCTCCCTCTGCTCAGTCTGTTAGCAGAAAGAACCAGACTGTGCACCAAGACTGGCTTTTATATCAGTAAGATGCCCATAGGGTCAGCTCAAATCTCAAGAGCCTCCAGAGATCTGCTTTAGTTGATAAACTAATCATGACATAGCCTCAAGCTGTAATTAGCAGCAGAGCTTAAGCTCCAAAGGGTAGGGCAGTAAATCCTGTGGGTAGGGCTAGCTTCCTCTTAGGCTGATGTCAGAGAGAAGTGCTCTGCCTAAGTGAGATGGCTCTGTAGTATGGGAATGACTCAGCACAAGGATCCTGGTGCTTTTCCTTCAGTTCTCTCTCCCCAGAGACACTCCCCCAGGCTCTCCTCAAGCATCTGTCCCTCTGCCCTCCCTTTACCAGAACCCATGGTAAGTGGCTGCAAAATATTTTGTGGCATTGGCCCTTTAAGAGGCTCTCTGAGTCTTCCACCATCTCTCCCTGGTAGATAGAAACCCTGCTTTTTTTCACAGCTGGATATTATTTGTGTATTGTAAGCTGGGAGCCCTGCTTGGGTTTGAACCCCACAGTTCTCAGAGGGAATCCCCCCGCTGAAGTATCCCTCCAGAACTTCAGCTGCTGCCCATAAGTCCAGCCAGCCCTTTTTACCTCCGCACTCCCTACCGGTATCATTGTGGTGAAGTGGTTTTCTTTGGTCTGTCTGTGGTTATAATGCTTCTCTGCAGCAAGTGTTCAGTTGGTTATTCAGGATGTGATTTCTCTACAATTTAGTTGTCCTTCCACAATTGGTCCTGGGAGTAGTTTAGTATAGTTTCACTTAGTTCTCCACCATCTTGGATCTAATTACACCACAGAATTTTAACATCACACTGTCTTCATTCTTCAATATACACACACATTTTAAGTTAAAGAAAACAAGAAAATAAAATGTGATGACTACATGAATTCTGTATAATGTGTGAAGGATACATTGTATCCCAATGTTTTGTCACATGTGTAAAAATTCAAATCTATTCAAGACACTTTTAATATAATGGACGTTATAGAAGGAAGACTCTATTATGATGTGGTAAGATTTTCTTCCCAGCTATTTTGTCAAGAGGCCATACCTCAGCTACTGATGGATTTGCAGAAGGCAGCAGAAAACAGGTCAGACAGGGAGAGACGAGAGGGGACTGCAGCAGACCATGCAGGAGTGGAGAAGTGACTGTTAGGACCTCTGGGGGAAAATGCCAGCTGGCTCTCATTCACTGAAGTTAGGACTGATTCCAGTCTGGGTGAGAACCCATTAAGGGAAGAGGTACCGCTGCTTTCAAAGTTTACATTCTCCACTTGTTTTATGATAGGGCTATATACCTTCTTCACTATCCACTTTTTTTTTTTTACACCACACAAAAATTCAAAGAGGATTTTTACTTTTATGAAAAAAGACAAAAAGTGAAAATAGTGTTCACATTCATTTTACAGTGAGCCATTACAGGGGCTGCGAGTACCCTGAGCAGCAAATGAAAGTGGTCCCGCTGAGCTCCTTTCCTGGGAACTACACTGAGCATCTCAGCATCAACTGCCACAGCTTCAAACTGTGTCTGTGAGCATCTGCACATTATCTTGATTTATTGTGTGCATTTTTTAGCCTGCTAGAGCTTGTGAGGGTGTGACACTGGATGAGATTAAGTATATTTGGTTGTATTTGGTTATTTTGGAGGTCTGGGAATGCTCAATGTTTTTTTTTTCATATAAATTAATGGTAGTTGCTTCTTCACTTTATGCCATTTCAGCTTACAAAAGGTTTCATATGAATGTTCTGCTTTTGAATAGTGGGGGAAACCTGTATTTTATTGCTCTTCATTTGATCTTCATAAGAGAAAGTGGTGATTTAAAAGAAAAAAAGAGACAAACTGATTGGGTGCCTGTGGGTTAACTTTCCTACATAGTAAAGCAGCAGACAGCCTGGAAATAATGTAAATTAAAAGTATAATCACACCTGATTGTTTTCCTACTTACTGGCTATGAAAAATTAGATTTTGACATTTGTATGGCTCATGTAAAAAGGCAATATATAGTAAACTTGCAGAGACATTCCCATGGATGGAACTGGAGATAGCCACACAGGAAGACAAGCAGCCTGGAGGAAAAACTACAGGAAATGCTGGCCCTCTCCGGTGCCCCTACATACTCACAAAACACTGTACTGTTAAAAGGCCAAGAAAAGAGACCTGCCAAGAGCCTTTTTTTAGAAAAGGTAAATAAAAAAATTCTTTGCATGTTAAAGAATCATAGAAACACTTTATAGTATTGCTTTCATTGACTAAAAACTGGCACATGATAGTTTATACATACAAACATTTTTCCCTCCAACTATGAACTCAGAAGTCAGAGAATATTTTGTAAGAAAATAAGAATGAAAAATTTTTTATCAACTTTGAAAAAAGCCAAAGGAATAATATCATGGTATGTTTTTTTCAAGTTGTTTTGATTTACTTCTTTAGAAAGGGCCTAAATATTTTTTAAAAAGTCAAAATTGACTATGTGTTTCAAGTCAATATGTCCAAGTATTAGTTTGGGAGCAAGTGAGAAAGGAAAGATGGGAAGGGGGGCTCATAAAAGAAAGGTAAGATGAGTTCATTTCATACATGCAATTAAAAATCCCCAATACATAGTTAGAAATATAAGACTGGGTCTACCTTTCTGGTGGCATTTCAGAGGAAAAGCAGCTCCTTCAGGAAGAAGATGAGTATCTTCTTCCCTGTCGCTAGTTAGATGCCAGAAGCTCCCTGAAATGGACAATAGACAAAAATCTCATACCTTTGGTTAAGACATACATATGGCCATAGAAATTGCCGCCGGTGCTCAGAGTGAAGAGTGAAAGGGTTATGCGGCTGGAATCCTGGAATCAATGGTGGGAATGTCAAACAAGCTTCCTTATAGCCCAGCATGTCTTGACCCAAGGCCATATTTATCTGCTGTTGAATAAGGGGCTTTCCTGTGTCAGACCAGGACTGTGTATGGTAATTTGAGTGTTCTTAGCTGGGTTATTGTAAAAAGTGGAAGAATATTCCTGGAATGACTAATACTGTGGTACCTCATTGGCTACTCCCAAAAGAGCTAGCAGAAACTGCAAAATTGTCAAACTCTCTAAAATAATGATGTCCACCAATATACTGTGAGAAAGTCCCTCTACAAATAAGGTAAGAAACCAAGAACCACAGCACCGAAGTGTGCTGTTATTCCACATGTTCTACAGCACAAAACATCAGTGTGCTGCTCTGAAGAAACAGCTTAGTAAGAAAAATAGGAAGAGATTTCAGAACATGCTAAGAGAATTTTGGCTAAGAGAAAGGGAGACCAAAGAGAAATTCAAGGAACACTTCCAAAGACAGAAATTGTCCTCTTTGAGGGCTCCCATGTTCAGTCTAAGTAGAGTCAAAAATAGATTTTCTAAGACTAACAAATAAGATTGGATTCAAAACAAAACAAAACATGGGGTTAAAACTTGGATGAAAGTAAGGATTGGATATGTAATATTTTTGCAAACACGATACCACAAATAAAACTAGAAGAGTAACAAGGGAAATGCTTTTGAAGCACATACAGGAGAAGTTTCAGTAAATGTCTACCAATTAATAAGAAAGAGATGAAGACTGTGAACAAGAACCTCACAGAGGAAATAAAAATGGCCAATAAACATATGGAAAGATAATCTGTAGCCAAGGAGATGGATCTTAAAATCATAATATATATCATTTTATACCCCTCAGGTTAACCAAAAAAAAAGTAATTTGATAACATCAAACTATTGTGTAAACAAGTTCAAGTGGTCATACATCATTCATGCCAGGCTTGCTTGAGTGGCATATCCTGGGGAATTCTCAAGGGGGCAGAAGCAGTCACAGGTGCTCTGGAATATCACACAGCAAGCAATTTAGTGAGCCCAACTCCCAGGTCTGGGAAACTGACTTAGATCTTTGATATGAGATGCTTTTACACTTCAGGGTTAGGGAAAGGCCAACCCCTTTCCTGGGGGTATGGAAAGGAGGATTCAACAGCAACACGCTATGTAAACTGCTAGTTTGGTGTTCACAGCTGGGAATAATGCCAGTCCCTTTCTTGGGAATTAGGTAGGTGATCTAAGCCTCACACCTCTAGTTTCATATTGTTGCAATTTAGCAAAGAATTTACCCCATAGCCTCCATAGTTGAGGAAGCACTGGCTCCTTAACTGGCAAATGGGGTGAGGAACTGGGGTCCAAATCTTGAGCCTGACAAGTACTGGTGGTCTGAAACACAGACATAGTCAATTTCCATGGAGCTTTGCAGGAGTTCAGCTCTGTCTGGGAAACTAGCCTACACATCAGTCTTGGACAAGTCAACCCTTAACTCTCACAAGGGTTAACAAGAGTATGAGGCAATGGTAGTCTCGTAGAACACCAACGGAGGTTTTACATTTTACAGCTGTTTAGAGTGACAAGGACCTACACCCTGTTTTTCAATGATGCCCAAAGAGATTGTAAGACCCCAAACATAAGTGGCTGCAAGTTTCCAATCTCTCCAAATATCCCTATGCCTAAGGCAGGTTCAAAAAAGCTGAAGAGTTGCCCTGACCAGAATGGACTGTGTGGCTTAGACAATGGGCATTTCAGGACTAACCATTTCAGATAACTTTGGTTATCTGTCTCCACAGATAACTTTGGATCCAACTGTGGAGACAGATAACCAAAGTCCAAAGAATCCCAAGAATACCTTGAATCTAGTTTAAAATATTGGGACCCTGGTGCAACCTTGGGGAGAGAGAACTTTGAAAATGACAGTCGAGTTGCCCACTAACCCACTGGGAAGGCTAACTGTTGGAAATTGGATTTGTTTAAGGAAATAAGGAATTACTGTATTTCTTGCAAAAAATATAATTTATGAAGTTAAATTCCAGACAAATTTTATTTTACTTTATCTTTTAATATATTATGTTTTGGGGGAATGAATATGAATATGGTTTTAAAATTTCTGAGATTTGCAAATGATTCATAATGGTTGTAAGCATTCAAAGTAAAGCCAACCACTTTCAAATTACTCTATAAGTGCCAGAGGCGTGATTTTTAATTTCTTTAAGCCATAGTTTCTAAAAGTATTAAATAGGGATTGTTATTAATTATTAAGATTAAGAAGACAATGTTTATAAAGCACTTAGCATAGTAACCTCCATCAGTAGTACTTTAAGGATAGTATTCACATTATAGGAAACTAAGAAAACAGGGGAAAGGGGAAAGATCACTTGTAATCTGATCATCCAGCAACACAAGTGCCATTAATTTAGACACTTTCTTTTTGAGGTAGATTTTTAACTTTGGGGATTGTTTATTGATTTATTGTAGTTGTGTCAGCTTTATGAGGGCAGAGAATATGAAGCATGAACCTCCATACCTAACACAGTCAATGATAAAAACTTATTTAGTGGCATTTACATAATTGAGTAGCATAATGAGTCAGCCAATAAGTTGGAGTTAATTGGTGGGAGATTTTTTCAATATTTTTGTCTGATAAAAATGCAAGAAGCTCTCAAATAGGCAGGAATATTTTGTTATGAAATTTTGTATAGTTTTTCAATAAATAATGAAAATTTTTATTTTAATTTGCCTATATTCAAAATATTTCAAAAATTGATTAGACAGCCTCAAATATGTGAAGAATATTCAATTCATTTTTAAATGCTCCATCTTTAAACATTCATTATTTTTCCTAATACATGTATATAAAGGTAACTTTTTAAAAGTGGTATTATGTACTAAGAATTCAATTGCCTCATATTTAAAAAGTCAGTTCCTCCTTTTTTTGTATCTTTAAAAAATGGCAATATGTGTTTGGAATTGCTAACTTAAGATTCTTGAAAACTGTGGGGGAAGTTTCCTACAAGAATTTCCTCATATTCTCTCAAATCCAGTGAAGTTACTGTCTTAGCAAAAGACAAGTTATTACTTACCATTATGCTCATTTTGTACTTTCCTAGGTAGCATTCATTTCCTTCCCGTCATTAGTCAGAGAATGACTCCAAAGCAGCTAAGGTAGCCTATCTTCCGACTCAGCACTCATTTACAATCCCTATGATACAGACAAGAGGAAGCTGACTAAATCAAAAACACACAAACTGAGTCCAGGGGAATTAGGACAATCTCGGGAAGACATGTTGGGCCTCAGATGGGAATCTGGACTTGCTGGTGACCCACCTCTTGTTCTTCTTTCCCCTGTCTCCTGCATGCACCCTGACGGAATCTTTCAGTGGTAACTAGTCAGGCCTCCCCCTTCCTCTAGTTTAATAACAACTTTTCCCCCAAATGTTCTTAAAGTAAGCCTTGACAATACCATAGACAAAACTGACATACATAATCATCCTTGATCATCCTGAATTACTCCCTTACCTTCTTGATTTGTTAATATATTTGGCCATTTTACCTGTAATTAGCAGCTTCAATGACAAATTGTTGGGAAAAATGTAAATTAAATTTAGGTTTTGGATTTCATCGTTGAATCCTGCTTGAATAAAAGTCCAAAGTTTTATGTACTTAGAGGAAACCTGTTAGAATGCCACTCTGTAGAATATATCTAATATATGAAATAAGTATATATAAACTGACTCATTTCAGAAATAGTGAACAAGCAGAAACTATATAAAGAGAAAACATTTAAATCAGTAAGTAGAAGCTGTTTTTAAGTAATATAAATAAATAACATCTACTCTTATATCCTGAAAGTGATAATAATAAAAACTAAGAATAAAAAATGAACTCATCTTTTGAAGCTTTCTTTATTTAGCCAACTTCTGCTTCTTTCTACCCACTCCCCACATTGCCTTTATCATCTTTATTAATATAATCTGAATGTAGCTTTAGTAATACTAAAATATTATTATGAACATTCGGTGCTTTCTTTTAAAAATGATTCTAACATCCATGCCCTGGGTGGTGTGGCTCAGTGGATCGAGTGCCAGCCTGTGAACCCAAGGATTGCTGGTTCAATTCCCAGTCAGGGCATATGCCTGGGTTGTGGGCCAGGTCCCCAGTAGAGGATGCATTGAGAAGTAATCACACATTGATATTCCTCTTTCTTCTCTTTTGCCGTCCCTTCTCCTATCTCTAAAAATAATTAAATCTTTAAAAAACAAGGAAAATGATTTTGACATTCGTGTTGTAACACTATAATTATACTCACAATAATTTTTGGACCACTGTTTAAATGAAATAAAATGTTTAACTGAAAACAGTGTTCATCACTAGGGCTATTACCCTAAGACTACTTCATCCTTCATTCTTAATTCTGATTTTTTTCAGTTTTCATGTACTATTTTTCATATAGTTTTTTTGGGGGTATGATTATTTCAATAGGCCTGCTTTCGTTTATCTCTATTATATTTTTTAATTTGTGAACAGCAGTATGGTACACACTGTCAGTGTTTTTGTAGCGCATGGGTGTTTTTTCTGTAATGCAAAGTCTTGGGAGGTGCCCATGATACACGTGTAATTCATGTGAATTACAGAGACAGGTAAAGATAAATTTTCTTACACTCAATTAACTTGGCAGATATTTTAAAACTATTTTGTCTTGGAAGTTTTTAGGCTTTGAGAGATACTTAATAGCTGAATGAATAAATAATTGCATAACAAATGTGTGACTAATTTAATTACAAACAGAAGACTAAAAGACAGAGAATCAGTGAAGTGACAGTCCCTAGATGGTGGTTCGAAGATGGTAATACGGGCCTTGAACCATTTCTAGTCAGTCCTTCCATAATCTTGACTTAAAACAGAATTTGTTCTATCGAAACAAATGAGAAATAAGAATATAGTGAAAACTGAAGGAAGTAGATTTGTCTGCCTTAGGTGACTGTTGACCACACCTCTGGAGAAATCATTTGCGGTAGATTTTCTAAGTAAGGTGAGTTGATGTGACTCTTAGTTAGGAACATTTTATCATTGCAGATCACAACACTAAGGACAAAATGTTGGGATCTGCCCTGCCTGGTCTCAGGAGCTGTAATCCCCCGTGACTTAGGCTGAGTGAGAGACCTCCAGACCAGGAGCCACTAAGGAGACAAAACTTATTTCCCTGGCATGAATGCTGTCTGTTCTGTGCCTGGCCTCCTATGCTTGATCAGTTAGCCAATGATGGGTAAGATTTCCCATGGAGAGAATCGCCTAAGACAGGCATGATCATTAAGAGGCCTCAGGAAAGAGATTCAGGGCTGTGGAAATGAAGGGGTGATGGACATCAACCCCTGCCCCCTCAGATTTGTCAAAGCCTGAGTTTTTGTTCTTAGATGTGAGAAATCTCCTCTGCCTGACTCAGGCCTGTGGAAATAGCAGGGATGGTGTAGCCCAGACCAGAGTCAGAGGACCCCTGGGGTAATCAGGCCTGGGACACAGAATTTGCAAGATCCTGTAAGACCTGCTTGCTGGAGGATGTTATTAAATTAGAATTTGAAGGCACAAGCAGGAAATAAGACCAGCCTTTTAGGTCCTGTAGTGATAGAACACCAAACTTTGCCCAGAATCCCAGCGAGAGTTCTGTCAGCACCTTTGAAAGTTACCTATTCCTTTTGATCTTTTCTGCCAGACTGTGAATCCACAGACTGAGTCTGTATTCTTAATAAAAACCTACTAAAACGGGGGCTCAAGGTGCTCTCCACTAGAGAGAGTGGCCGTTTCGACCCTGTTTCCCCACAGGACCCGGTTGTCCCTGTATATGTTTTTCTTGTGTTGCAACGAGCATCCGCAGTTGAGATGGATACTCCTGGCCAGTATCCACCACAACAAAATTCCTTTATGATTAGATTCTTCTGCTGCACTGGATCTCCTGGGAAATAAATACTGATGATGTCATCTTTCTAATTAAAATGTTCAGGAAGTCCTATCTAGAATCCAAGCAATGTTGAGAGTACAGACACTCAGTAAGGTATTTTAGGACCTCTAGTAGGTTCCAGATGACCCAATAATTCAGTCAGTATATCTATACTAAACAAATTATTAATTGCTACTTTCTTCTGTGCAAACACAATCATGGACGAAAGACATTAAAAATTAAGCTTTTAAATATAGATGGAGAAACAGAATTGCTAAGAAGTTCATTTTTGCCCAATGACTTGGGTAAATTTCCAGAAAGACATAAACATAATTATGATGATACATTGGATTTATAAGATTGGATTTATAAGTTAAAAATCTTCATATTCTTATGAAGCACTCAAAGATAATAGTGCAGACAGCATTAGACTGAAAAATCAGGTCACATGAAATGCTATAATTATAAATTTTGTTAAAATTGTAGGTTCTAATCTTTTTGAACAATAATGCAAAAATTATGCTTTTGTGCAACCCAAATAAATACTGTGTCTTAAACATTTTATCAACTTTATCCATTGCCATAGAATTCATGTGAGAGAATTATTATGCTCTTTCATAAGAAGAGGTAGGAGGAGAAGGCAAAAAAAAGGTGAAGAATATGTCAGACTCTATCTAAAAAAGGGACTGAGAAGGTAATGTTTTCTTAGCATAAGGTGCCAATACTCAAGTAAAGATGGCATTTTGGAGCCAACCAAGGAAACAGCCAGCAAATGTACTTTGAATACCTTCTTTCTTTCCTAGAGGTGTAAAAGGATGCCATGTGGGCGCCTCCAGCTTTGGACGAGCTCCAGAGAAATATCTCACCAAGGTTTCATGGCAGATAGGAGGCCAAATGCAGCCTGGATAGTATTCTTGTGGTGTGTGAAGAAGGTGTTAAAGAGCCAAAGAAAAGTCATTTTCAGATTTCTCTGAGCCCACTTAAAAAACAACAATAACAGCAAAACACAAACCTACGAAGATAAAAAGTCAAAACTGACAGAGTTTCCAAAGGAGGTTTAGTATTTTAGTATATCCAACCCATAGTCACATTCTTACATTTTCTAACTGAGGTAAGGCTGTGTTATTCCAGCCTCTCATGACTGGTAGGAAGCAACACACCAGAATTAGAATAGATAGGGCAGCTGGAAATGCATCAAGAAAAAAAGTGAAGGAGCAAAGTTGTTTGGCAAAGATCTAGCTTCTCATGCCCACAATGATGTAGTGGAAATCTTGAGAAGATCTTATAGGATTTTAAATATGTGTAAGGTAGAGATTCTTTGAAAATGCCCCACAGAGAAAACAGAGGGTATATATCAAAGGTTTATTGGCACTGACCATCCACACTCTTCTACTGCAGCCCTAGACAGCTGTTTAAAACGGTGTGGTGGAGGGGGGAGACTGGGAAGAGGAGGAGGAGAAAATCCGTTGGAAAGCAAAAGAGCCTCCAAACAGTTCCAGTCTTAGAGTGTTATGATGTTAAAATCTGAGGCACATTATCAGGAGACGGAAAGTTCAAAGAGGCCTCAGCTTTGTGTTGGATAAACAGGAACATATGCCCAGCCTCAGAAATATTTCAAATGTGTTGTGAAACTCAGAAGAGAAATGTTAGAGTTCAACTGTGAAAAATTCAATTGCATATTTAAAAAAAGCAGGTGCTGGGAAAGACCACAAACTTTCAAAGTGTGTCAGCACCAAACACCACAGTAGCAAACAGAAGTGAAAAGGATTCAAAAGGTTTTCTGAGCAAGACATCAAATGAGCCCTAGTAGCATACACATGTCACTGTGGGAATGTACTCCTCTGAAGGAAAAATACATGTCAAAAAGAAGGAAACTAAGATACTGAAAATATTTCATGGTCAGTGTTTGTGGGAAGCTTATAAAAATCAAGGAAAACTTGGGCAGAAATCAATACATGCCAGAAGTGAGAAATCTCTACTGAGGAAAGTTAATTGAAAAAAAAAAGAAAAAAAAAACTATTGTATTTTACTCATAGAAATCTAAGCCTTAAATTAGTTAATCAAAATAGTCCTAGTACAAAGGAATTTTACTTGCTGATTTATAAGTTGTGATGGCAGATTATGTACAGTTTATCAAAAGTCCTTTTTAATCCATTGAAAGAGAATTTTAATATAGTTATTTATTCCTCTTCTAAGTGACTTATGTTTCTTTCTTTTGTATCCACTCCATTGAGTACAGTTATTCCATGAACAGTGAGGGAGAGTCCGTATGTGTTGACTCATTAGCTGAACAACAGCCCAGTACTAAGACAAAGCAGCATTGTGACAGAGTAGCAGGATTGAAAGAAGCATTTTAGAGCCAGTCTTCTTTGGAAATCTGCATTGTTCAGTCGCCATACTCTCCATTAGAAGACCTCCTGGAAACTGGCTTTTGTTAAATATTTCGGAGACATTTTAAAATTATAGTAAAAAATGCAAACACACACACATTCACATACCTTGTGATACACTGTTCACTTTCCAGAACTCACAAATGTTTGAATTTTGTCACTTTGCTTCAGATTTTAAAAAATAGAGCATTTCAGATAAATTTGAAACAATGTTTGTTACTCTTTTCTACCCCATCATCTCCCTTCCTCACTCTCCAGAGGCTATCATTGTTTGATTTGCACACTTCTGTCTTGTGTATGCTTCTAGGTCATTTTATGTATACAGCTATGTATAAATAATATATAATATTGATTTGTATGTTCTTTTAATTATTCATAAATGTTCTTATGCCATACACATTCTTCAACTTGCCTTTTATCACTCAACATTGTGTTTTAGATTGTTACTATAAATATATATATATATAACTAGTTTGTTCACTTTAACTTCTCTATGTAGTATTTTATTCTATAACTGACTGTAACTGTAATTTATCTCCCCATTCCCCAGTCAGATATTTCCAATTTCTACTATTATATGTGATGCTGTATTAATATCCTTATACACATCACTGAACATGTGTAAGAGCTCTCCATGGATGCCTATGCTTCCAAACGCAATTGCTTGGTTGTAGGATACGAGCACTTTTCTCTTTACTACATAGTAACAATTTGTTCCCTAAAAGTTTATGAATTTACATTCCTCCAGCAATGAGTCACAGTTTCTCTACATGCTCACCAACACTTTATATTTTCACACTGTTCACAAATCTGGTGAGTATAAAATAAATCTCCCTACCTTAGTTTAAATTTCCTTAATGATTACTAAGCTGGAAAATATTTTCATAATTATTGGCTATTTGGGTTTCTTTTTTTGTTCCTTCTATTGTTGTTCAGGTAAATTATCTTTTCATGTACTTTACCCAATTTTTGTGTGTGATGTTTGTCTATTTGTCAAATTTATTTGTAGGAGATTTTTATATATTCTGAATACTTCTTTGTGTCACATATATATTTATTGATATCTTCTATGTGATGTCCATCTCATAACTTTGTTGTGACTTGCCACACATTTTTAATACTGATATGTCTGTTTTTCTTAATAAATTATGTTTATTTTATCTAAAATCACTATACTGTAATTATGTACAAATATACCTGAAGTATACAAAAATATGTATATTTATACTCACCCAAATATCACCCACATATTCACCAATTTCTCTAACAATCTGCAGAAGCTTAACTCACCAAACCCATCGAGTTATTGTATTAAAAATTTATGCTATTCACCTGGGGCTACTCTGTTGCTTAGCAATTGTTTTTCATCTCAAATTGAGTGCCAACCACATTAGTGACAGAGTATAGGATTTAACATCAGAGAGACCTAACGGCAAGTCATTGCTCTGCTAATTACAAAGTATATGACCTTAACGTCTCCATGTCTGTTTCCTTACATGAACTGTGGGTTTTATCATAGTAACTGTCACACAGATTCCTCTGTCTTGATCTTCTCATGTATAAATGAAAGTGAGAATAATGGCATGCTTCTAAGCCCTTTACAATGAACTCATTTGATCCTTACAACTACATAATAAAGGAGGCACTGTTATCATCTCCACTTTCAGATAAAGAAATTGATGAACCAAGAGGGTAACTAACTGGATCAAGGCCATATGGTTAAGGCATAGCAGAAGCAGGATTTAAGTCTCCAGACTGCATGCTCTGCAGCACTGTGATGTACTACCTCCCAATAATTTCTTCCTCAAGTGTAAATGAAAGAATTAATGTAAAACACTTAGCCTTTCACTTGGTCAAGAGACATAGGTCTATGTTTGTTGGTTGGTTTTCTAATTTTTCCATAAAGGCTAGTCTAAATTTTTTACTTTTCTCCTAACTTGAATATTCACCCTGATGACCTTACATTAGTAAGCTCCAATATCCTCTGTAGAACACCGGAGCCATGGTATCTATGGATTGTCTATTCAAATTCCCATATAATGAGAATCTCATTATCTTCAAATTTCTGCCTTCACTTTTCCTTTTCCTTCATCTCCCTCTGTTTTTCTTCTCCTCTCTCAACACATCTTTGAGAAATTTCACATCTTAAACTTTCAAAGTGAAGACCCTTAAACAGTACATTTTCCATTTTTTCTTCTGCTTAGTATAATACATGAAATATAGCATGTGTTCAGTGAATGCCAGATTTTATTATTGAGATTTTTGTTTGTCACTGTGCACCAGCATAATTACTTCTTAATAGACTTAGTCATATTTTTATAGCAGCAGGGGTGGGAGATGAGTATAAGGAACAGTAGGATATTAAAGGAAGAGTGTTCATTTCCTTTTCCTCCAACAGAGAATTTTATCTTCCTTCCCAAGGTAACTCCTCTGCTCATGTCAATGATCCTATCCACTGTGCTTCTTCCTGTATCTTAGCTCCTCTTTCAAGTCCTCAATCTTCCATCCTATTTCATTCTTTATAACTCTATGTTATTGACTCTAGATAGCCTTGCTTATAAAGAAAAAATGCTGCCATTAAACCAGGATAGAACACTTTATCACTCATACATAGATATAGATTTTCATCATATATCACTCTTGAGCTACATAAAAAAGAAAATGTAAGCAAATAAATTGAATAAGATATTCCTAAAACTGCATTCACAGTCTGATTCCTCACGTATTCAGGATTGTCGGTCTCATTTTCCTTTGCATTCACTTACAATTCCTCACATACCCAGGATTGTTGATGCTATTTTTGATGCTGATGTTGACATATAACACAAAATCATACTCCATGCTATCTAATGTGTGACACACCATTTCCCAAGAGTGCTCTCTGTTGTCTTCAAGACGTTCCCCAAGTGCATCATCCACCCTCTAAGCTTTGACACGAATGCGCTAAGTCACAACTGCTGCCTAGCTAACAGCAACTGTAAAAGTCATCTCAATTTCAGAAGTATGAAAACATAAGCCAAGCAAAAGTATATCATAGAAGCAGTAAAATATGGATCCTTCTCCTTGGCTCATAAACATCATCAAGTCACCTCATAAAACTAATGAGAGGTAGGAAAACAGTGAAAAAAAAAACCAGACAGGAACAAACCTTGTCTCTCTCTTTTCAAACAATGTGCTTATTATTAGTAACATTTATTTAGATCCATTTACCAAAGATTCTGATCCAGTGTGTTTACTGTGTCCTTTGGGCTCCATGTGATTTTTCTGTACATCATATAGTTTTTGAAAATTTAATTAGACATGTGATCTTTTTCCCAAACAATAATGATTTCTACAGTCTTATCAAGGTTATAATATTTATAATATGCTTTATAACAACATATTTAATATATTTATATTTAAGTATACTTTAATTCAGACAACTGATTTATAGATCTCCCCAAAATGCTGAATCTATTTATCCAATTCATTTTTGAAAATTCTTGTAAGACTGTTTAGAATAAAAATGATTAATGATTTCCCTGGCTGGCGTAGCTTAGTGGATTGAATGCAGACTGTGAACCAAAGTGTCTCAGGTTTGATTCCCAGTCAGGCTACATGCCTGGGTTGCAGGCCATGACCCCCAGCAACCACACATTGATGTTTCTCCCTCTCTCTCTCATTCTCCCTCCCTTCCCTCTCTAAAAAATAAATAAATAAAATCTTAAAAAAAGATTAATGATTTCCATATATTATTGAAGGAAATATCTTCAAAATTTGCAACATTTTCCTTGCTCTTGGTAAAGAAATTCTGAAAAAACTTCAGATGCTATAAAATAACTACTTTAAAACTTTGACAAATTGAATTTACTTTTTAGATATAAGTAGAGTATTATTAGTATTATTTCATTCATAATTTTAAAAGGTGGTAAGGTTTTTATCATAACAATTTGTGTGGAGATTACTTAATTTTTCTCATTTCATATTTGTTGTGTTGTGCTGTTGTGTTGACCTACTTCTTGAATTACTGAAGTGTCCTTAGTTATTTTCCCCAGAACAAGGGAGCATTTTAAAGCACAGATAAAAAATCAGCCCTGGCTGGTGTGGCTCAATAGATTGAGTGCTGGCCTGTGAACCAAAGGGTCACTGGTTTGAATCCCAGTCAGGGCACATGCCTGGGTTGCAGGCCAGGTCCCCAGTAGGGGCCATGGGAGAGGCAACCACACACTGATTTTCTCTCTCTTTCTCCCTCCTTTCTGTTCCATCTAAAAATAAATAAATAAATAAATAAATAAAATCTTTTAAAAAAGAATCAAATAAATAAAATATATGGTGACAGAAGGATATCTGATTTTTGGGTAGTAAATTACACAATGCAATATACAGATGATTTATTATAGAATTTACACTTGAAGCCTACATAATTTTATTAACCAATGTCACCCCAATAAAGTTAATTAAAATAACCACAAAAAAATATTGAAACAATTAAGTTTCTTTTTTTCCCTATCCCCATATTGCTGACAAGAGTACAGGAGGAATATTGTTGATGAAGGTATGAAGAAATGAAAATATTCATTACTGCTGTGACAATATAAATTTGGGCATCCATTATGGGGGATATTTTGATATTATGTTTTAAAAATTAGGTTGTGTAAATGTCTATTGAAATTACAGAAATTTATCCTAAGGAAACAATTAGAAAAGTACTCAAAGATGTAGGTAGAAGGATGTTTGTCACAGAGTCATTCAAAGTAGTGGAAAACTAAATAGTATACTATTGTTGGTTAAATAAATTATGCCACATCCATATAAAAATTTCTTTAGTTATCAGACATCATGAATTAGCTTCATTCTTATTGAAATGACATGGTAGACACAGTAATGCCTACTAAACATTTTATTTGCTCCTTTTACTTCTTGTCATACCCTTGCAGTGAAATAGAGCCATGTAATTCATGGCTAATAAAATGTGTAAGTCAGGTGGGCAACTTCCAAACTGAGGCAACTAAAGGAAGAGACTGTAAGAATTTTCAATCTCTTCTTTTTCTTGCCTTAAAAACTGAGGAGGCAGGGCATTCATAACTTTACAGCTACAAGATGATTATGCTTGGATCAACCTGGGTTCTTAAATGAACATGTGGTACAGAGGACTCCATTGACCCTTTTGGGATATGTGACATGAACAAGAAGTGAATATTTGTATATTAAAGCATTGAGATTTGGGGATTTTTTGTTAGAGATACTGTGTGATCCAATATTTCATCTTCTGTGTCCACCCCCAAAATTTGAAAACACCTATTCATGAAGATATATACATCCTTATGTTCATTGAAGCATTATTCACAAATAGCCAAAACATGGAAACCTATGTCTCCAATTTATGACTGGATAAAGAAGATGTGGCACATATATACAGTGGAATACTACTCAACCATAAAAAGATGAAATATTGCCAACTGCAACAACATGATGGATCTTGCAAACATCATGGTAAGTGAAATGTAATAAAAAATGAACAAGAACCAGGAGATTTCACTTATATGTGAGATATAAAGCAAAGGGCAAAATACAAACAAAAAAAGCAAACAAACTCATAGATACAGATGACAGATTTGTGGTTACCAGAGGGGAAGGGATTAGGAGGAAGACAAAAATGGGTAAATGGGGTCAAATATGTGATAACTTTGCATGGTGAGCAAACAATGCAGTTTATAGATATGGTATTATAAATTTATATACCTGAAACTTACATGATGCTATTAACCAATGTTGCCCCAACAAATTTAATTTAAAGAAGATTCATGATATTAATCTGTTAAATGAAACAAGTGTCAAGGAAATAATATACCAAAAGGAAAAAGAGAAAGATGTCTGCTTTCCCCTCTCTTATTCCTCATAGCACTGGAAGTCCTAGCCACATCAATCACACAAGAAGAAGGAATAAAAGGCATCCAAATTGGAAATAAAGAAGTAAAACTGTTTTTATTTGCAGATGACATGACACTGTACATAGAGAATCCCAAAGATTCTACCAAGAAATTTCTAGAACTTATAAATGAATTCAGCAAAGTAGCAAAAGACAAAATTAATATTCAGAAATCAGTTGCACTTTTATATGCCAATAATGGACTGACAGAAAGAAAATTTAAGAAAACAATCCCATTCATTATTGCTACAAAAAGAATAAAATACCTAAGAACAAACCTAACCAAGGATATAAAAGATGTATACTCAGAAAATTAAAAGATACTGAAGAAAGAAATTGAAGAAGACACAAATAAGCACATACCATGTTCATGGATAGGAATAAATTAACATCATTAAAATGTCCATACTACACAAAACAATGTATAGATTCAACAGAATTCCTATGAAGATTCCAATGACATGTTTCACAGAGCTAGAACAAATATTTCAAAAATTTATATGGAAACACAAAAGGCCCCACATAGCAACAGTGATCCTGAGAAAGAAGAGCAAAGTTGGAGGAATCATGCTACCTAATATCAAACTATATTATAAGGCCATAGTAATCAAAGCAGCATGGTACTAGCATAAAACACACACATAGATCAATGTAACAGAATAAAGAGCCAAGAAATAAACTCACGTCCTTATAGTCAGTTAATATTTAACAGAGCAAGCAAGCACATACAATGGGCTAAAGATAGTTTATGCAATAAACTGTGTTAAGAAAATTAGACAGATATGTGCAGAAAAATGAACTAGCCTACCTCCTTACACCACACACAAGAATAAATTCAGCATGGATCAAAGATTTAAACTTTAGACCGGAAAACGTAAAAATCCTAAAAGAAAACATAGGCAGCAAAATCTCAGACATTGCTCATGGAAATTTCTTATAGGATTTATCTCCCCAGGCAAGAGAAACAAAAGAGAAAATAAACAAATAGGACTACATAAAACTAAAAAGTATTTGCACAGGTAAGGAAATCATCAACAAAATAAAAAGACAACCTACAGAATGGGAGAAGATATTCACCAATACATCTGATAAGGGATTAATATCCAAAATTTATAAAGAACTTACAAAACTCAACACCAAAAAAACAAACAAACCAATGGGCGAAGGACCTCTCCAAAGAGGACATATGGATGGCCAATAGACATATGAAAACATACTTAATGTCGCTAATCATCAGAGAAATGCAAATTAAAACCACAATGAGATACTATCTCACACCTGTCAGAATGGCTATTACCAATAAATCAATAAACGACAAGTGCTGGTGTGGATGTGGAGAAAGGAGAACACTTTTGCACTGTTGGGGGAATGCAAACTGGTGCAGCCACTGTGGAAAGCAGTATAGAGATACCTCAAAAAACTAAAAATGGACCTGCCTTTCAACCCAACTAACCACTTCCAGCAATATACCTAAAGGAACCCAAAACAATAATTCAAAATAACATAAGCAGTCCTATGTTCATTACAGTGTTATTTACAGTCACCAAGATATGGAAGTAGCCACCAATAGATGGCTACCAAGTGTCCACCAATAGATGAGTGGAAAAAAACAACTATGGGACGTTTACACAATGGAATACTACTTGGCTATAAAAAAGAAGAAAAATTTTCCCTTTGTGATAGTATGGATGGACCTGGATAATATTAAACTAAGTGAAATAAGCCAGTCAGAGAAAGAAAAATAGGATATGATTTCCCTTATATGTGGAATTGAATGAACAAACTGAACTAAAATGCAAAATGGGGACAGACTCATAGGTGGAGAGCAGGATGACAGCTATGGGTGCTGGTTTGGGGGTGCGGGATTGAACAAAGAGGAAAAAGGACTCACAAATATGGACAACAGTGTGGTGATTGTTGGGGGTGTGTATAAGGGGACTAAGTGTTAATGGGAACAGTAAAGATTAAATGAAAAAATTAAATAAAAATAAAGGTAATACATTTGGTTTTTGTATATTGAATGACAGTATTTTATACCTTTATTATAATTTCCTCTTCTGACTTTTAAAAATGAGCAGGTTTTTAATACTTAAAATTAAAAAATTTTCACTTTGTAATAAACTTTAGAGCAAAACAAATCATACACATTGATCAACTTAAAGAAAAGACAAAACAGAAAACACAAAAATAAATGCCTAAATTGTACCAGCTCTTTTACAAACTAAGAGTTTTTAGAAGTAAGGAATATGGAGATGTTCAGACAGACAAGCTTAGTCTGTTTCGTTGTGTGGTGGGGGGTAAGTGGGTGATCATATATTGCAACCCTGAGACAAGAGAAAGAAGATTCTGGGTAGCAGTAAGAAAGTGTGGTATCATACAGTGTGGGATGGAACATTAGCAGCAAATGTTTTCTCCATGGGAAACGCCTTGGAGGTAAGTACTGGACCTAGAGGTGAAGAGCACAATGCTGAATTATCCAAACAGCAGCAGGGATAATGGCCCAAACAAAGAGCATTTATATAAAGCTTTTATGGCCATCATGAAATTCTGAAAGTTAGCATTCTCAGTCAGCCCAGATGCTGACCCCTTTTCCTCTGACTCCCATCAGCCTCTTTCTTTCCTACCTTGTCTCTGGGCTTTGTTTAGCCTGCTCCCTCCCATGCTTATTTTATTCCAGTAACCATCATGGCTTCAGGATATTTTCCATTACTCAGAAATTTTTCCATCACTATAAAAGTAGTCGGATGGGAAAGAGAATATGCATGGTCTTTCAGATATGAGTCAAGTGGGAAGAGTTTCTTCCCAGTCCCACATGGTGAAGAGGGAAGATTGTAGAGAAAACATAAGTATTCCTGATTTAGTGAAGGATGTTGCCCCAGAGAAAGAAGATTGTTTTCCCTGATATTGGTTAGCCCAGTGGGATAAATGTTAGGGCTAGAAATTTTCCTTTGCTGTCACACAAGCATTGACTAATCACTTTACTAGTATCCTATTCAATAGGGCAAATCCACAGCAGGGAGCTCCCCAGTTCTCTGACATGACATTGATATAAAGTCTCAAAGACACTTTTCTTAAAAGCAGAGAGAACTGAATGGGGGTTTGATTCTGTGCCATGGTGATAATGAGGATCAGTGAAGGAGGTCTGTTACTGGCAGAACTGGTGTGTGCTTTAAGACACACAGTGGTGCCAAGAAACAATACAAAGTGTGAGAACAAGCAGACTGAGTCACGAGCCATTGCAGATTCTAAATTGTGCACTTCTGTCTCTATATATAGTATGTCAAAAGTGTCATTTCTGCTGTCACAAAAACTTTTTAGATTGTCACCACCATAAGCACAGCAACAACAGTAGCATTTCTTTTATATTAACTACATCTGAATTCCAAAGCAAGATGTAGTTCCTCCTCACACTTTGACTTGGGGAACATTAGGGTGGGAGAACCTCTGGAGGGAACCGGGTAATGCTTCCTGATTCTATGTAAAGAAAAGCACTTCTGGTTGTCATAGACTAGAGTGTTGTACTCTTTTGGACCTGGCTGTCAGAAATCTCCAAGTATGGTGTGAAATATGTATAATATTCTTTCAGCAAGGCTATTTTTTAACCAGTATTATGTGGGTTTGAAAACAGAATGGGAGCACCCTCGTTAATAATCCTTGCGCGTCCTGATTGTGCAGCTGAGGTGCTGGAGGCAGCACGGGGGTGGGGGGGGTAGGCTGTCACATTTTCAAATGTAAGGGAAAGAAAAACATTTTAAAGGGTCACATGTGTTTCCCTTCTGTTATCCCTCCTTTTTTTAAAAAATACATTTTTGGTTCATTTTTGGGAAAAGCTCTTATTTATGCAGACACACTATAAAACAAAGCCTGCCTTTGTTAAGACAAAACAATTCTGGGGAATTCCTTGGGGACAGGTTAATGAATGATCTCTTTTATTTATTTTTCCTATTTTTTTAAATGTCTGGTAAAAATAAGTCCAGTTGGTCTCAAGAACATAGAAATTTTCTGACTACAGAAATCTTACTCTGATCTCAGGCAGAGAAAGTTCAGTTTAAACAGGCATTAAGCACACACATACTCAATGTGAAGAACTAGGACAAAAAGGAATCCGAGAGGAATACCTTGAAGTAGTTACAATGTGATTTTTTAAAAACTCTAAGTGATGATTCTTTTTTACATTAAAAAATTTGCATGCAGTAAAATTCATTCTTTTTAGGGTATAGTTTATAAGTTTTGAAAAATGCATACAGTCTTATAATCATGTAATACCACCAGAATACAGATATAGAGCAGTTCCTTTACACCCAAACATTCCCCAAGCCCCTTGAGAGCCAGACCCCAAACCCACTTCCAAGTCCTGGCCAGCAATTTATTTGTTCTGTCTCCACAGTTTTGCCCTTTCTAGAATGCTTATCAATTGAATTATACAGTATGTAGTCTATGGGATCTAGCTTCTTTCACTTAGCAAAACACATTGAAGATTCGTCCACATTCTTACATGAATTGATAATGAACTCCTTTTTATTGCTAAGTAGAATTCTATTGTGTTCCACAGTCTCCTGGTTTGTGCATCAGTTGAAGGACATCTGGATCATTCCCAGTTTTGGGTGATTTTGAAAGAAGATGCTATCAATATTCATGTATAGGTTTTTAAGTCTTTCTTTCTTTTTTTATTAATACCTGACTAGACCTGTTAGGTCACATGAAAAATGTATTTTTTTACTTTAAAAGAAACTGGTAAACTCTTTTCCATAGTGGCCATGCTATCTTGTCTTCCCACCTGCAATGCACACGAATTCCTGTTACTCGGAATGCTCACTCATGCTGGGTGTTGTCAGTTCTTTTTAAATTTTATTTGTGCTAATGGTCTGTAGTGACACTTCACTATGGTTTTAATTAGCATTTCCCTAATGATTAATGAAGTTGAACATCATTTACTGTGCTGATTTGTGATCCATGTATCTTCTCTGGTGAGGTATTTGCACAAATCTTTTGCTCATTTTGAAAAATTGGGTTCTTTTTCTTACTGAGTTTTGAGAACTCTACATTCTGGATAAAAGTTTTTCATTAGATACACATTTGGTAAATATTTTCATGCAGTCTGTGGCTTCTCTTTTCACTCTTTTAGCAATGTGTTTTACAAAACTAGTTTCCATTTTGATAAACTCCAATTTATCAACCTTTCTTTTTGTGCTTTGGTGTCATATCCAAGAAATTTGTGCCTGGTCCAAAGTCAAAAATATTTTCTCTTACTGTTTCTTCTAGAAATTTGATAGTTTTAGATTTTACATTTCAATGTATGATTGATTTTGAATTAATTTTTGTATGAAGTATGTGAAGTATGGGTTGTTTCATTTTTTTACTTTGTCCAATTGCTTTAACATCACTCAATGAAAATACTATACATTGTCCATTAAACTGCTTTTGCACCTCTTCAGGAAATCAATCGATCAAACATGTGTTAATCTACTTCTGACTCTCAGTTCTGCTCTGTTGATGTATGTGTCTGTTTTTTCACCAATACCATATTGCCTTGATTACTATGGCTTTACAGCAAGTCTTAAAATCATTCTGTGAGTCTTCCAAGTTGTTATTTTTCAAAGTTGTTTTGGCTTTTCTAGTTCCATTTACTTTCCATATTAAATTTAGAATCAACTTTGTGATTTTTACCAAAAAATACTGTTGGGATTGAAATTGGGACTGTGTTGATTCTATAAACATTTAGGCCCTAAATTTTGCAAAACACAACTACAAATTTCTAATCCCAGAGTCAACCCACATGAGCTAACATTTCTGTGTGTGAACTTGGCACTTGACAGTTACATAACACCTGTTTGATAAAACATTGGGGAAAATATTGAGATTATAATATCTATTTCTTGGCCCAGTACATTCTGGTGGCAGGTCACAGTCTAAATAATCACTGAGTTTTCAGATATACAAATCCACAGACTAGGTCTTAGAAGTCAATGTAAGTAGGTACAAAAAGAGCTCATCTTTATAGCATACTCTGCTCTCTTGTATCCAAACAGCAAACTTCAAACTGGAAACAGTTCTCTCTGCTTATGAAGACTGAGTGCTGTCACACACAGAACCACTGTTTCCTACAATGTCCCTGTGTGTTTGTCCTATTTGAAGATGACAACACAGCTGCTTAGAGACACAGGCTCCAAGTTAAATTATGAGAAGACAGGATGTAAAGGGGTATTCACATCATATTGGAATAATTCCTGATCCAAAGAAAGCTTATAAAAGAGAGCCTGAAATTCATGTTCATGGGACCCTAAGATCACTACGTTAACATTACAGAAAAGAATAGTACTCTTTTCAGTGGTTCATCTACACCCTGTTTGTTTCTTCCCTTCAATTAAATTGCTTGATGAATTGCCAGTTTTCTTGGTTTCCTGCAGATGTCCATTGTAGAAGTTGTAAAAATCTTTTAATTGCACCAAACCAAGTACCATCCTTTGTTGACTTGGGGCTGGCTTGTGTCTTGAGAAATTTTCAGACAAAGTTTGTGGATAAAAGTATAGCCGTATGTTTATCACATTGAAGGGGAAAAACAAAGAGAGGGTTTTTTTTTCTTGTTGTTCTAATCTTTCTGGCATCATTTTAAAAGCATTTATAATACGGCTGTCATTAATATTATGTTCACTTGGTTGAAATAATTTTGTTTCTCCTCTTTGGAAATAGAGCTGCTCATGACTGATAAATAATAACACATTATATAAGTACTGTGGATTATTTAGCATTCTGACTAATGAGATATTTTCTACCCCAAAATGACAATCTTCAGAGCTTTGCAAATATAAGCTTGTCAATCTCAGATCATGAATAGTATTTACATTTGAAAGACAAATCTGATACATTGGTAAAATGGTTGATTTTGTCCTCAAACCTTTTTTTTAATGAAATCGTTGGTGGAATAGTAGTCATGATAAAAAGTTTTCATTAAAAACTGATTTGTCTGTAGGGCATTGACCCAGACCAGACGACACAAGCTCATCATGGAAACTCAAAGATTTTTGAGAATATAGATTCAAATTCTGCTAATGTTGTTTTCACTTTGGTTTATTGTCAAACCAGCAAATAAGCATGGCCAAAACTATAAGGAAGTGGAGGAGACTCAAGTGAGTGGACTTTCTGCAGAATCTCTTCTTATGGCATTGTGTAAGGAATTCATCCAGTCATGAGGGCTAGATTCTCAGGCTCTTTTCCCCTAGTACTTTGGGGTAGAGGATGGTGGGATCATCAGCTACACTTGATTAGCTCATGAGGAAATTCTTGCTTTGGCCAGTTACCTACTTTCCACATCATCAGTCTTTCTAATCAGGGCACTAGGCTGGGCCATGACCTGGTACAGGTGTTCTTCCTCTAAATGTGCTCCATTTGGAATCATATCCACTTAGTCCTGATAAGGCTATCTATCTGCTTCTCCTTTTCTAGCATACTTGCATATTTCCACTGGCAGAGATCCTGCTAAGCTCTGTTATTGCTTTAACAGAAAGATATGTCCACATTAAAGCATATTAAACACCCAGATTCCACCATCTTTCTGACAATTTTTAAGTAATCTAACCTGCTAAGAAAGTGCTCAGGAAGTTAGCTAGGATGCTGGCACAAGAAGGACAATTGGGTGATCAGAGAGTAAATTAAAGGCTGACTGCATTAGATTATTTTTTTGTAAGAACAGGTTGTTTTATTTTTAAATCTTTCATGCAATCCTCAAATAATCAAACATATGTAATTTTAAAAACCATCAATAGGAAAAGAGACTAAACCACTGGTTTTAAATAAAATGTCTCCAACCACTTTTCCAGGTTCTAAAGATTTCCATGCACCTAGATTCTCAATCCTTCAGTCACTTCAGTTATAAAAAAGGAGTAGAATAAATTCCCTGAGAAGATAGTTTATTCAGTCACATAGAATAGATTAATATCTGGTTGCATCTATCTGAAGTATTCTCAATAGTGTCAGGAGATCCCTTGCTCTGTCAATTAAGGGGAAGGATCCCTCCTTACTATGAAAAAGGTGCCTTCTAAGTGCATGCTTGGTACAGTCAAATGTCCTGATAATTATGTGCTCTCCACAATATTGTAACAATTTAATATTAACCCTGAGCATCTATAAGAGGAGATGAAAACTAAGAGCAAAAGAAATGTGCTACTTCTGTTAGGAAGGAATTTAGAGAATGCATTAAGAAAGGAGAGTGCTTGGCATAGGAAGGTTATGGTTCCTGTGAACTCTCATTGGAGAGTTCAAACCCAGAAGGAAGATGGGGCCAAGGGTAGTAATAAGGGAAAGATTTGAGAGACTACTCTCAGTGGGCTCTAAATGATGCCTATAATTGGAGACAGAACCTCATGGAATCTAAAAATAGGTTTTTAAGAGGAAAAAGAAAACCATGAGTGTAGATATTTAACTCACCTCCAATCTCACTTGCCATGGAGATGATTACAGAGTATAAAACTAATATGCTAGTATCAGTGCTGGAAATGAGTAAAAAATGCCACTCATGTACAAGACACTTGAAAATTTCTATTGTATTGAATGTGATATGGAAGGTCAATTTACGACTTTCCTTGCTGTGAATTACCTGGAAAACAGGTTTGGGAGACTCTGAAAGACTCTGATTAACACTGTATAACTGATGGATGAGAGCAGGATATGGGGCAAACAGCCACAGCAAACAGAAAATATGTGTGGATAAGCTTCCGTCTAGAGCAGATGGCCCCCAAAAACCAAGAGTTGGCAGAGTGGGGTTTCCTCTGAAAGACATGGAAAAGATACTGTAACTCAAAAGGAGACCATCTGGAGGAAGCAGAGGAAATGCCTTCCCTAAATAGATTTACTGCAAGAAGAAAAGCTCATTTTATAAAATACCTAATTTGGGGTCTCAAAAATATGTCAAATAACAAAAAGAAGAAGTTGAGAAAAGTCAAATGTCATGAAGGTAAAAAATAAGATTGTTCATCCAACCCCTGAGGAGGATGCAATGAACAGCAGACTGAATATTGCAGAAAATTGACTTTAGTGAAATAAAGAAAATTTTCAGAATTTAACCAGAGGTGAAGAATAAGAAGATGAGTAATTTTAGAAAAGATGAGTCCTATGAAATTCTAATCATCCAATCTGTGTATAATAGATACTATAATGACAGAAGTCAAGATTAAGGAAGAGAGAGACACAGACAGGGTAAAAACAAATAGCAAAAGACATGTTAAAAATCAATAAAAGCCAAATGCACAGAGCAGCAAAGTTCCCTGAAAATCACCAACTCAAGAATAAATATAAAATAATTTTTAACTTTTTAAATTCTACTTATTTTCATTTAAAATATTAGTATCCACAAAATGAATATAATTTAATAATTTTTGAAGGCAAATAATTACTTGCAATATTTTCCTTTGGAGCACATTCTAGTAGCATTAACTAGTTATGACTATTTCAAATGGCTTTTTAAGCACTGCCTTTCTAATTAGCTCTAAAGATTCATATTTAGACCAGGTGTCAAATAAATCTACTTGAAAGTCAAGAATTTTAGGACAATGAAACTAAAGAAACCTAATAAAGAAAACAAAAAATATTGGGCTAACTCCCTGCTTAGATTAAGAAATTCAATCTATGCATGTAAATAATAAGTTCAATTATCTCAAATAAGGCAGCCACAATGAAAGAAAGAAAAATTTTAGCAATTTATTCAACACAAAATGGAAGTCCATGTTTCCAGGGTCTGTTGTACCAAAGAAAAGCATATACTGTGAAATTTTGGTGTCATGGTTATTAAGTAATGTGAGTAGAAGAATGGATGTTGAGTGCCTATCTCGACGTTTGCACAATTAACCTTGGTCAATTTTTGGAATATGTTGAAGAAACTCACACTGCCTCAACTGAGCAAAGGGCAAGTAAAATCTTGACCTTTTAATGAATTTCACTAGTAAACACAATATATATAGGAATAAATTACAAGCCTTCCAGAAGTATTGGCACATTATCTCTGGAATTAACATATGACATTTGACACCACTGGGCTTCTCTTGCTCTTACTCCCTTTCCCAGATCCCCTCTCCTCCACAGTTTCTTTCATTCATCTATTTTAACACACTGAAACAAGTCTTTTAGTTTTAACCTGGACATCAGTTCCTGGTCACATCTTTTCTATTTTCCCACGGTTCTGCGAATCTCTCCTCGGATAACAGATACTACGACTCCTAATCTCCCCCAAGCTTTGTTAGAAGTCTCTTCCCACCATTTGTTTTATAGTGCTATAAAAAGGGACAGTTTGTTGGGAAAGAGGCTAAATGTGAGGAAAATATGAGTCTTGTCTAACTACGAACTCTACCATGGTCAGCCCTACCATTCATTGTACTGTAATTGCCAATTTTGAATCTGTCCATTCCAATGATCTCCCCATCTTCTTTAGCACTTTTTGGAGATTTTTCTCCTGTCTTTTGGTCTGAGTGGACCATGATCAGCTATCTTTCTCCAAGGCCAATTCTAATAAGCTGTTTTTTAAAAAGTGCATGCTATTCCATTTTCTTGAGCCAAGTTTTCTACAGAGTTGGGCCTTAAGGAAAGGCAGTACATGAAAAGATAGTTTTTGTCTTATCTACCCTAGAATGCCCAACACACCAGATTTCAGGATGGATTTATACCCCATTCATGGTAGAAGTGTGACCTTCTCCACAGGCTTCAGGTCCTTGATTTTACTGACTTTGTCCTTTACCTCACACATACCACTGTAGTTAAATAGATTTTTCTGGACATTCTAAAAGTTTGGATTTCATACAATAAGGGAGAAAAATAAATAATTTGTAAGTTGCTTAAGTTTGGGTATTTCTGTGGTTGGACTATTAGGAAATTAGAGAATGGTGTTTGAATAATATTTTGAAAAAAAAATATGAGATATGGCCACACAAGTCTAGTCATTGTTAATGTAATGAGAATGGTTTGTACAACATTGGTGTAACCTGGCAGCCATGGAGAGTGAACTAGAATGTGCATGTGTGAACAATAATGACTTCACTGTACTAGTCAATAGGGGTGGTAGAGGCCATTGAGTGAGCATGTGTACTGTGTGGCTGTCTCAGTGGAAATGACTGAGTGAGTAGAGCAATGAATCTGCATCACATTTTGTGTTAAGTTTGAACATTCCTCTGTGGAAACTATTTGGGTGATTCAGAAGATCGCAGCTATGGGCAACTGGTGATTGGCAGCTTCATCATGACAATGCACCCACTTATGCATCACGTTTTGTGTAGAGTTTTTTTTGTGAAACATCAAATCACCAAAGTGACTCAGCCCCCCTAAAGCCTAAATTTGGTGCTCTGTGACTTCTGGCTTTTCCCAATACTAAAATCACTTTTGAGGGGAAGAGATATCAGACCATCCATGAGATTCAAGAATATATAACAGGGCAGCTGATGGTGGCTGGAAGAACTGTGACTGAGGTGACATTGTCCTATGTACAATGTTTCTTGTATCTTGTATCTTCTTCAATAAATGTCTCTATTTTTCATATTCCATGACTGGATACCTTCTGGACAGACTTTGTATCTTGAAAAAAATAAACAAAAAAAAAACCAACAAAGAAAAAAAGAAATTGAAACCAGAAATAGAACTCAAAGCACCAATCTAAGTTTTTCTAACTTTCTGATAAGGTAGCTTATGAAGGAAGATTTTCTGTAAGGTGCAGACAAGAATTGCCAGCTTACCTGGACCAGATGCTACCACCTCATGTTATGTTCATGATAATGACAGGAGAATTTCAGCAAGTGAAAACTGTTGTTTAAAAACTAAAAGGCTGGAAGCATTTGCCAAACAGTGTATTTAGGCCCAAAACTAATGATTTACAAACCAGATGATGATTGTGTACATGTTATGAATTGCTGCTGTATGTTGCTTTCCCAAGTTTTGTATACAAACTGGTGAAGGTTTTCATTCTGCTGATATGACTCATCAATACAACAGATGAGATGTTTGATAGAAACATTGCTGTCATTTCTAATGAATTCATAAGCTATTGTTCAACTCCCTTTTATACTAAAGGCCCAGCTGAGAGCCCAGGAGTTTGTGTTTAATCAGACACAGCACATATTTAACTTTCACAGAAGGAATAATGACCCTCATGATTTTTTGGAAAAAACCTAACTTATTGCATCTGTCTAGCCTTATTTATGAAGACTCAGTTTAACTCCTTGGAAGAGATCAATTTCATATAAACGTTTTAAATTTTCAATTCATCGTTCAGTATTGTTTGACTTTCCCTTTGAGTTTAAATACATTCCCAATGCTGCTGATATAAAAGAACCTGTGGTTGATAGCTTGGCCCTCTCTCCTACACCCATAAGAAAGCCATCTGGTAACCCCTCAGCCTATGCATTAGAGCAAGCAGCTTCTGTCTGCTTCACTGGAGGAGAATCCCAACCACTTTGTAATCCTGTGGCATAAGATACTATGTTAAACATCTGGGGTGTAGTGACTATCATGGCACATGTCCTCACGGAACTAGTGAGGGTAATCTCTAACCCATCATTATAAATATGAAGAGACATTTTAAAATCACCAAACATGTAAAGAAAATTGGCTGATTGAAAGGAGGTATTCTAAAAGTTACAAAACCGTGTTCTAAGAAAAATCCAGTTTGAATTAGTTTAAGCAAAAACAAAGAAAAAAAGAAAAGAAAAAGAAGGGTATATAACTTAGAGGCTTACACAAACAGAAAATACAAGGGTGTCACTGGTTGAAGTGATAATAACTAGAAGAAGGTTTTGGAATAGCAACAGGAATCTCTCCATGGATTTTTCTCTGCTGAGAATAATATCTTAGACTCATCCTCTCCTGCTGCATATGGGTTTAATCCTCACGGCAGAGAGCATAGTTGCTGGTTACTCTGGACTCAAACCCTTTCAGTTTTATAACCCAAAGGCCAAAGAGCGTTCCTGCTAGTTGGTAAACGTACAAAGGAAGACTTACGATTGGTCCCGCTTGGGACTCCATGCCGGGACAGTTACTATGGCCACAATGAAGTGCCATGGTAAGCTCAGCCTGTGAACAGAAGCTGTACTATGATTGGGAGCCCATGCCAGAAAGGCACACTCAGCAAGGGAGAAGAACACTGGAATCAGAAGAAAGCAAAGAGTGATGGTAGACAACAACAATTGATTTAGTGGTAATCAAAGCAAATCAACTTAACTAAAAATGGATTACTGAATAAAACAAGAGACAACTTAAAAATGCAATTCATATATCCATAAGAATTGAGTATAATAAATCATTAAGAAGAACAACTTGTCAAGAAACTCAAGGAAAACTTTGCACATCCACGGTAGAGGTTCATGTGTTGACAGTGCAAAGACAATGAACCCAACCAAGACAATAACTCAGCTGACTGAATTACAGGACTTGAGAGTAGTATTAAATAGAATTTATTTTAAAACATACATTTAGCACTAACTATATACTAAGCACTATGCCAAGAATGAATTTATTTGATTTTCACAACTTACTTAGTAGGTAAGTAGTAGTAGTATTCCCATTTTACGTATAAGCAGACTGAAGCATAGAGAGGCTAAATGACTTTCCAAGATCACATAACTGGCCACTAAAAGAGCTAGGATTCTAACCCAAGTAATAGTATCCAGAGATTGTGCTACATCTCTAAATTAAGATGCACCCTGTTAGGTTGGTAAGTATCCCTATGCCTCAAAAACAAGATAAAAATATCAGGGACACTTGAGACTGAGCTTCACAGCTATGCACCTGCCAACCAGGGCAGAGCAGCTGAGAAAGGCAGTGGGGCTTGTTTTCAGGGGCCCTAAGCATGAAGTTGCCCCCCTCTGCTCTTCCAGTGCATCTCTGTGGCACCAAAGAAGCTAGGCAACTGTGCCACAAACATTCCTGTCCATGCTGTCATTTATTTTACTTTTGTTTCATGGTAATAGTTTTACTGAAGTATATTTTATACATGGAAAAATACACTGCTCTCAAAAATATAAGTTGGTAAGTTTTGACAAATGTATACATCTGTGTAACCACCACCCAAATCATTGAAATCAAGACACAGACTCTTAATGGTGAGACCTGAGTGAACACTTGTGAAAGTGTGATGTGTGGGAGCCTAATCATTCCAGGTTTCCAGATGTCAAATCAAATGATGTCATCAAATATGCAAAGCAATAAGATAATGACCAATAAATTTAAATATTCCCTTTACTATAAGCAAAGGACTATTGAACATAATTTAATAAAGTACTCAATTCAAGCTAGGAAAAGCTCAATATAAAAGAAACAGAAAGTGGAGTGATAAATTCATAAAGTAGGAAACAAAAAGAGTTTAAAAAGTCAAGAGGTGCATTTTTGAAAAAAAAAAGAACATGGAAAACTTTGAGGAAATTGGTAAAGAAAAAAAGAGAAAAAATAAGTGCATAAGTTTAAGAAGGGGTAAGTAACCACACATAGGGAAGAGAGATTTAAAATGGTAAGAAACAAAACACATAAATTTATGCTAATGAATTAAAAATCTAAACACTATTTTAAAATGTACTATTGATTCAAAATGGAAAAGGCTATAATTAATGACAAGTAAAGATAGAAGAAAATTTTTACATCTTGAGTTGGTGAACATCTTTGTAAACAGGACTCTAAATTCAGAAGCAATAAAATAAAAGATCTATATCAAAATGCTTTTTAAAAGTGAAACAGGCATAGCTCAGTGGATTGAGTGCAGGCTGTGAACCAAAGTGTCGCAGGTTCAATTCCCAGTAAGGGCACATGCCTGGGTTGCAGGCCACGGCCCCCAGCAACCGCACATTGATGTTTCTCTCTCTCTCTTTCTCCCTCCCTTCCCTCTCTAAAAATAAATAAATAAAATCTTTAAAAAAATAAGTTAAGGAGACAAAATGCACAGAACAGTAAATACAGACACCAATATTTAAAAAAAAAAGTGAAACAGCCCTGGCCAGTTAGGTCAGGTGGTTAGAGCATCATATGGATACATGAAGGTTGTGGGTTAAATTTCCAGTCAGGGCACATAGAAAGAAAACAACCAATGAATGCATAAACAGGTGGGACAACAAAGCAGTATTTATCTCTTTCCTATTCTCTCTTTCTCTTTGTCTGTCTCTCTCCCTTGCTCTGTCTCCCTTCTTCTGTCTCTAAAACCAATAAATAAAAAATTTAAAAAATAAAAAGTAAAGACTAATTACATGAGAGGAGAGGGGTTAGGGGACTGGGTAAAAAGGTGAAGGGATTAAGAAATACAAATTGTTAGTTGCGAACAGTTACAGGGATGTAAAGTACAGCATAGAGAGTAAAGTCAATTATATTGTAATAACTATGTATGGGGCCAGATGGATACTTAAAATTTGGGGGGACCACTTTGTAAAGTATATTATTATCTACCCACTATGCTGTACACCTAAAACTAATACAAAATAATATTGAATGTAAACTGTAATTTTAAAAAAGTAAAAGCTTCTACATAGAAAACATGAAAGCAAAGAACAAAGGGGTGAATTCCTTTTGTAACACGCATAGTATCAAAATGTTAATCTCTTTATTATTTAAAGATTTTTTATTAATCAATAACAAAAAATTGACAAGTCAGTATACCAATGGGCACATTACATAGAAAACTCACAGAAGAATAAATAAATGACCAATAAACCAGTGGAAAGATGCTCCAGATTGTGAAGTATCAAAGAATAGGAAAAACTCAAAAAAACTATGAGGAATCAATATTTTATCAAGCAAGTTGAGAAAAACAGGCACACAGACCAATGGAACAGAACAGAGAGCCCAGAAATAAACCCAAGTTTGTACAGTCAATTAATATTCGACAAAGGGGGCTGAAACATAAAGTGGAGTAAAAATAGCCTCTTCAACAAATGGTGTTGGGAGAACCGGACAGCTATGTGCAAAAAAATGAAACTCAAGTACCAGCTTACACCGTACACAAAAATAAATTCAAGGTGGATAAAGATTTAAATATCAGCCGTGATACCATTAAAGTCCTAGAGGAGAACATAGGCAGGAAAATCTCAGATATTTCATGCAGCAATATTTTCACTGATATGTCCCCTACAGCAAGGGACATAGACAAAAGAATAAACAAATGGAATCTCATTAAAATAAAAAGCTTCTGCACAGCTAAAGAAAACAGTATTAAAATAAAAAGAGAACCAACTGTATGGGAAACATTTGCCGATGATACCTCAGACAAGGGTTTAATCTCCAAAATATATAAAGAACTCACACAACTCCACTCTAAGAAAACAAACAACCCAATTAAAAAGTGGGCAAAGGACTTGAACGGACACTTCTCCAAGAAGGACATACAGAGGATCCAGAAACACATGAAAAGATGTTCAGTATTGCTAACTATCAGAGAGATGCAAATTAAAACCACAATGAGATACCACTTCATACCAGTCAGAATGGCCATCATAAACAAAGCAACAAACAACAAGCATTGGAGAAGTTGTGGAGAAAAGGTGACCCTTGTGCACTGTTGGTGGGATTGCACACTGGTACAACCACTATGGAAAACAGTAGGGAATTTCCTCAGAAAACTAAAAATGAATCTGCCTTTTGACCCAGCAATTCCACTGCTAGGATTATATCCTAAGAACCCTGAAACACCAATCCAAAAGAACCTATGCACCCCAATGTTCATGGTAGCACAATTTACAATAGGCAGGTGCTTGAAGCAACCTAGATGCCCATCAGTAAATGAATGGATCAAAAACTGGTACATTTATGCACTGGAATTCTATGCAGCAGAAAGAAAGAAGGAGTTCCTACCCTTTGCGACATCATGGATGGAACTGGAGAGCATTATGCTAAGCAAAATAAACCAGGCAATGAAAGACAAATACCATGTGATCTCACCTTTAGCAGGAATCTAATCAACAAAACATGCAAACAAGCAAAATATAACCAAAGACACTGAAATAGAGAACAGGCTGACAGTGACCAGAGGGGAGAGGGGAGGGAATTTCAGAAAGGGGAAGGGTTTGCAGGAACAAGTTTGTAGGACACACGGACAATAACAAAGGGGGTTGGAGATGAGAGGGAGGGGGAAGGACTGGAGGGGTGGACTGGGATGGGGGTAAAGAACAGAAAACTGTACTTGAACAACAATTAAAAGAAAAACAATTGACAGCAGTCAGTACAACAATAGCTGCCCAGTGTGAATGAATCAAAATTATACCTATTTTTGTCAGGTAGGACAAAAATAGATATTTTTGGTGTGCCACAGAATTTCAGTAATTATTGTATGTATGCCATGAGATGAAAAAGGTTGAAAATCACTGAAATGGATGATAGAGCTGAGTCTAAACACACTTATTAAGTGAGCAACATTCTATTTCATTTCATTTCCTTTATAGATAGGGTTTTTTTGGTGATTTTTTCCTTTCCTTTTGAAGTTAAATTGGAGAAAACCACCTATTTTTATATTAATATATTAAGTACATGTTATTAAATATACATGCCAGGATGGACCATGAATATCTAATCTGAAAGTGGACATATTTTTCTAGTTAATATTTTATTCAAGTTTTTCTATTAATTCTTTTTATAATATTGTAAAAAATTAAAACGGAATTCACAGAAACATAGATGCATGTGACTGAATTATCACCTAATTGAATGCAAGAACTTTTTTATAACCACTGATATAGAGTTGGAGGTACTACAATTTATTCAATACATTTTTATTATAATCTTTTCTACTATCGCCAAAATAATTTGGAGAGGTCGAATTCAGAAATGGAAAAACAATTAATTCAACTTTGTATTTTAAATCATTCAAGAACACTTTACTTACTTACATGTAGTCCCCTCTTTTATGTTTCCTCCTTACAGTTTTTAGAAGGAAATATTTTGACATTTCTCTCCATAAAGTTCCTTTCCCACTGGGTTATTACTAATGTCAACAAAAGCAGCAGGAGAGCCCCTGACGATTTGGAAAAGCAGTTGAACAAGCACAGATGACCTGTTTGCTTAGAGTAAATGAAGTGTTTACCTCCGTGTTCAATAGTTGTAGAGAATTTCCAGGAAGAAAATTATGCTTTAAATCAGTAGTCTTCAAATTATGTCCCTCAGAACACTAGAGTTCTGTGGTAGTGCTTCAGGAGCTGTTCAAAAAAATTTGTTTCCTAAAAATATATTTTAAACTATTTTTAAGTTGGTAACTAAAATCAAGCGTATACCTATGAATTCTATATCAAACTCTGGTACACTGTAGATTATCACACCCATTTGATTGGGCTCCTCCCTCATTATTGTGAAGACTTTAATGTACTTTTCCACTACCACTTATCCCCCCCATACCCTCCTCTACCTCCTTTTACCTCTTTCTATCCACCCCCTGCCCCACCCACAATCACCACACTGTTGTCTGTGTCTGAGTGATTTTTCCTTTTTGCTATCCCTCCCCTCAGAGCTGTCAGCATGACTTTAAAATAAGGCTCCCCTCACAGTGGCTGCACCAATCTGCATTCCCACCAACAGTGCAAAAGGGCTTAAAGGGTTCCCCTTTCTCCACATCCTCACCAGCACTTGTTGTTTGATGATTTATTGATGACAGCCATTCTGACAGGTGTGAGGTGATAGCTCATTGTGGTTTTTCTCTTTGAGACAGTATGGATGACCCTGCAGAACATTATGCTGAACATTATGCCAGAAATTTCACTCATATGTGGAATCTAATGAATAAAATGAACTAACAACCAAAATAGAGACTTATTGATAAAGAACAGGCTGTGCTGGTTTGGGTGGAGGAGGGGCAGTGGCAGGGAGTGGAAGGACTGAGGAAAAAAGAGAGAGAGAGAGAGAAACTCATGGACATGGACAAAAGTGTGGTGATTGAGGATTGGGGCTGCAGAGAGGAGGAGGAGAAGGAGGGTACAGAGGGATAAATGGTGATGGAAGGAGACTTGACTTGAGGTGGTGAACACATAATACAGTGTACAGATGATGTGTTGTGGACATATGTACCTGAAATCTGTTTAACTTTGTTAACCAGTATCACACCAATACATTTGCTAAAAGGGAAAAAAACAAATAAAATAAAATAAGTGTCCCCACCCCAACTCTGTATATGCTTGAGTATCGGAAATATGTCATTACTTGGGAAAATTATGTTTCTGCACTGCTTTGTTTTCAATTCAGATTGATGTGTATTGATTCCTATGGAATTGGCAGTTGGGTACAGATTAGTCAGAAAGATACATATGTATGCCAGCTACTTTTCTGCATGCTCTCCACCATTAAAAAAATTCCCCACATTCTGCTTCTGGGCATCATCTTCCACGTGTACTGTCGGGAGCCACTGAAGCAGCAGTTAGGAGCTATTCTGAAGCCTCCAGGTCTGCATGGTCTCCATTGGAGCTCTGGGGCCACGCTGCTCCTCCAGAGCACCAGAGCAAAACACATCAGGGTGCTGAAGGGCACAAGTGCATCATCAGCTCACCACATGCTGTTGCCACAGAGCAGCAGCCAGTTGAGCAATAATAAGCAAATTCAAAGCATAACGTAATGTAGGTAGTTTGATGTTAACTGTGAATTCTGAAGGCTTGCCGTCATAGATTTATATTCAGAACAAGGAATGTCAATAGTTATTTTTAATAATTTAACTTTGAATCAAAAATTCCTTCATCAGTTTTAAGTTTCTGGATTGAACATCAAACTGAGAGGACAAAGTAAGCAACTAAAAATTACCATTTGCAAATAATTATTATATTTGTGTGAAACAGGTTTCTCAATATTGGTCAATCTTTCTAAAACTCTTTGCATTGTTTTCCTCCCACTGACCTCTTTGACACCTTTCCCTATCCCTATTTTTCTGAATTCCAAATATACTTTCCACATGATGAAAGAATATGGCTTTGGGAATGATACCAATTCCCTATATCCTCACCTTGAAACTTTAGGCTGTTTATCCTTTCAGAAGCTTAGTTTCCTTAACAGCAAACCAAGATGATTGTGAGCATGGATTAAATTAGGTAATTATGTAAGTAGCCTAGCAAAATAAACATTAGCTTCCTTTTTCTTTCATTAAATACTGGGCCATACTGATCCCTACACTTGTGTGAGATGAGAAATGTAACAAGAACCAAGCTATGGTGACATCAGTGTCTTCTAGGAAACAGAGGTATGTTACAGAAGTTTCCAATCAGAGAGAAAATAAACAACACTTAAAACATCCATCCACTCTGGAGAAGTTTATATGATAAGGAATAATTGCATAAGAAGCTTTCATTAGATTATTTTATCAACAATCTTGTTATTTTCTCTTAATTAAACTGTGTAATCATAATCATTTAGGAAAGTATGCAAGGGCAATAACATTACAAATGAAAAAATTGACACAGATCCCTGAGTTCCATTTGTACTCAACTGCTCAGCAGGAGTGGCTTCACACAGACTGGGAAAAAGGACCAGAAGGTGTTAGGTTCTTGATATTGCTAGAAATTATTATAGATCTACTCTATAAAGAGAGAGGTGAAGCCTAAGGTACTTGTCCATTGCAAGCGTATCCTTCTCATATTTATTTAGGCTAAATTTTCAAGTTCCAAACTGCTTCAGTCATTTGTGAATGTGGTTGGTTTTGAGTTATATAAGGTCTTGTGGCTGTGTACCCACAATGCATTGAAAGTTGAAAAAAAAAAGGATGGTTGATTAGGAAAATTGTGGGTAAACCAGTGAGTCATAGCCACAATATCATCAGTATTGCATTTTTACAGTTTCTGAGCACAAAAGACCAATGCTTTCAGAAAAGCAGAAAAATAGATATATATTGATATATTTTATATTACATATGTCCTTTTGTGTACATGTGCATAACACTCCCATCTCTCTCTCTCTCTCACACACACACACACACTCACACACACACACACACACACACACACACACACACAGCTAAATACTGGAATCTTTTGTCATTGTGATTCTATTGTCCAGGATGGGTATAGATAGAGAGAGAAGTGAGAGCTTGAGAATAGAAAGAAAGGGAATTAAAACGTACTGTAAATAAATGGAGTTTTGTTTACAGCAATTCCTTAACATTTGTTTTATAACAGTTGTTTCCATGTTCAGCCCACACCAGCTGTTCCCCAAACATTGAGTTTTAAAACTAATATGCTTTGCACCAACACAATTGTTCATAAAAATGTTTAACACATTGTAATTTTTGTCTTATTACTGCTCTTGTTCTGATTACATCCAGCTCATCCCAAATTTCAATAGAATTTTGGGGAAGTAGCTCTTTTTTGTGAAATGGAAAAGATGCCTTACATATTTCAAAACTGTAAGGTGGCTGATAAACAAGATTTGCTAAAAAAAACTGTTTATATCACCAAGATTGTGCTTAGCCTTTAAATACCACTGTGAATGTTGAGCCAGAAACACTATTTGAAAATGTCATTTTTCAAATGAGTTCAGTATTAATATTGATACGAACTTTCTTCCTGCTCTTAATTTTGCATCTCAATAAAGATATAAATGTTGGCAAGCATTGCTATTGACAATTGATAAAATTATGCAAACACAATGTTTTTGCAGCTTTTGAGTAAACACTGCATGCTAATGAATTCCGAAGTGTTTTCTGTGTTCATGTAGGAGCTGAATTTGTGTAGGTGGACCACGCCATAGATGTGCTTTTCTAAGCCTGTTACACTCAGATCTCAGCAGAGCTGTTGTTTGCCTCCTAATAAGCAATTTGGTAGTTTTATCATGAGCTCTGAGGCCCTCCAAAGATCATTTATGTAATGACATCTTTTGAGAGCAAGTCTCTCTAGAACATTTTGAAAGTAATAATTATTTCATATATTTGTTCTGTAGCCACAGTGATGTTTTCAAAAGCTTCTTGCTAATTTTTCAGTCCAAGTTTAATGCCACAGGTTTGTTCTTAGTTGTAACAAAATGGTTTGGGTCATAAAGGGACACACTATTTGCAGCCGATTTTTAAATTGTCTAACAACATTCATGTAGCTAATGATTCCTTTATAATCCTGTTGTTAGGCTTTTCAGGAGATAATTTGGAGAATTAATATATTAGTGCACAGAAGAAAACCTAAACGTAAAGGAAGTAGATAGGAGTTAAGAGTAGTTTACAAATGCCCAGGAAGTCTTTCTAAATCTCTAGTTAATGCCCAGAATGGTTTCTTGTCTTCAAGAAATGCATCAATACAAATTATTTTGAATGTTCATAAAAATTAAAAATTATGTTCTATTGAGGGACAGTCTGCAAAAATGAGTTAAAGGAAGAAAAGGGAAACTGGGAAAGGGAAAATTTTAATGGCATTTTTAATCTAGCCTTAAAAGCAGTATATTCCTACTCCAATGAGTTTGACCTGAGCCTCAATGCAAAACAGCACTTGCTATGCATAAGGATTCTTCCTAAGTAGAACTTTATTAAAATTAAATTTCAAAACAAAACTGGGAGACTACCATATCAGTGGCCTCCCTATCTTTATGGCTGTAAAAAATTATATACCTTCAGTATGTGTATATGAAATACTTATGAAATACATATGTATACTACATACTCATAAATATTATGTTACAAAATATAGACAAAGTAGGAAACTTAAAAGACTAAGATAAAAATAAACATAAATAGATTATTGGATTGTCAGTCTCTGAGGCATAGACTCTGCTTCAGAGAACACTGCTCCCTAAGAGCAGTAAATACTTAAAAGTGCCAGGTCTCATTTCAATAGCTCCAGATACATAAGTCACTTCATCCTCATGACAGCCTTTTGAAGGGATACTGTTACTATCTCCTCCTTACAGATGAGGGCTCTAACGCGGGAAGGAGTTGCATGACTTGCTAATAGTCGCAACAGCCAGGTAATGGTAGAGCTGAGATTCAAACCCAGAAGGTGTGGTCCAGAGTGTGGAGACTCACCACCATGCTGTACAGACAAAAGCAATTTATTGGTCACAACCCATACTTCCTATGTAACATCTCAACCCGTTATCTCACCTCACTGCCTCCCTGACCTGTTGCCTCATGCTAAGTTACACCATTTTTAAGATTAATAACATATCTACTTGCTACCAAAAACAGTTATAAATAGAGAAAAAGATAAAGGTGCTTTCTATAACAGAAGAGTATTTTTGTTTGTTTCCTTACTTCTCTTCAACTGTTCTCCAACTACCCGACCCCCCTGCCGTGATCTCATTAGAGCAAGCCTCCTGAATCAAAAGATCTCCTGATATGAAGGATGGAATATCTGGTCCAGGCAACTTTTTTTTACATTCATGAGATAGGTCATTTCCATTATCAAATAGTAAAGGTAGTAGTGTAAATCATTTTCACTATGAACTATGTTTTGAAGTCTAATATAAATTCCTAGTTTAATTACTTGAAATAAAGAAAAAAGAGGTCCTTAATTGTTTATAGGTAATATACAACTGAAGAAAAAAGTAAAATGGAATCTCCTGCAATCTGAAGTGGGTCTATAAAATACTTGTTTTTATTAGTAAGTATTTCATAAACAGAGAACTATGACTAATTGGTCACACTCACTTACAGTAAGAGTACAAATGAGGCCACTGAGAGGAATCTTAGTAAACAATTAATAATAGGCCAATAGCTAGTGAGAACAAATAATCACAAGTCATGGTCACAGCGTTAAAGTACAGTTAAGAAAGACCCATTATTGATCCAAAATTTTGATTAGCACCTGGTAGAGGCTTGATAAATGATTAGACTTGGCACTGAAGTTATATAGAATGTTAAGATGATCCTTTCTATTCCATTTGAAGATATGACTATCATTAGTAACAATGTCTTCACAGGGAAAAGGTTAATCACAGGTTAACATGGGTGTTCCGTGTTATCGCTGAAGAAACAACGTATGGCCTCTCAGCAAGAAAGTACATCTACAATTGTGGTTTTCCAAAGCCTCGTCCTCCAAATCAGAGCATCAGAGCAGCCACTGGCCATCTAAAGGGAAGAAAAACCCTCTGAAAACTTTCCCCACACCCCAACAGCCACACCTTAGAGGGAAGGTAGTTTGGAAATAATTTTCCGGGCTTAAAGGGGGGGTCTGTGTTCTTGGTATAACTTGTCCCAGCTGTTCCCAGGTGAGGTGTTCCAGGGTTAGTTCATAATAACTGCCTGCTATTTTCTATATTATGAATTTTTAAATTATATTTTCTTAGCAGAAAAGAAGTGTCTATAAAGGACAAACTGCTATTAAAGAGACTTAGGATATTTACCTTGAAGCTTGACAGGTATGTATTTATTTCAAATAGAACATTTTCACAGGGAAAAATTTGAGATACTTACTCAGGAAAACCATTTTATCCATGCCTTTCCCTTCTCTTTTTGAATCAGTGCTCTTCATTATTTACTCTGAACATGATTAAAAATTTAGAAGTTATAAATTCCCACAAATTTAAATTAATTAGAAGACCCAAAGGTTTTCCTCAGCCTTTTCTTTTCCATCTCATTTCCTATGCACGTTCTAGTGTTTCTTTATATGTAGCTCCCAAATGCTTTCTTCGTTGGATAATTACATCTATGTGTCTGAGACTTCTAAACTATACCTATACTTCAAAATGTATCCGGCTCTCCTGCATTTCCTCCTTCCCCTTGAATCCTTCCCTAGCTTCAAAACAGGAAGCAAATACCTGTTGATTCTACATAACAACAAGTAAATGTTCCTAAATATCCATCCTTAGGTTGGTATTGCTGTTACATAGTTTGTACCACCTGTAGAAAAGTGATAAACATAAGGTGTATACACACACACACACCCATATACGCCTACTGGTATGAAGGTACCATCTGAAACTACCTTCTTTAAAGGCAGCCTTATCCTTTAATCTAAAATTATGTTCTTATACTTTTAAAATATTAAAATATCCTGATTACCCTGGCTGGCATACCTCAGTGGATTGAGTCCGGGCTGGGAACCAAAGTGCCCCAGGTTCGATTCCCAGCCAGGGTACATTCCTGGGTTGCAGGTCATAACCCCCAGCAACCGCACATTGATGTTTCTCTCTCTCTCTCCCTCCCTCCCTCTCTCTCCTTCCCTCCCTCCCTTCCCTCTCTAAAAGATAAATAAATAAAATCTTAAAAAATAAAATAAAAATAAAATATCCTGATTAATATATACTAATGGAACTGGTAGATAAAATTTCTTTAATTTTTTATTATTTGTCAAAATAAAATTTGGCTATCCTCTAAGAATTTTTCTTTATTTTCAAAATTTTGGAGAGAAATTTCCCTAGCCTTTGAAATTCAAAAGTCTTGGAACCACTGATCTAAACAATTGACTTGATTCTTCTTTGTTAACCTTTTGCAATGTAATTCCTTTGTTATATGTACTTAATATGCTATTTATTTAATTAAACTTAATAGTTGTCATTCCATTAACTCTGTTCCTTTTAATAGTCATGCCACAGAAATAGAAAAATTAGAATATGTCTGTTGTTTTAATGTATACAATTCCCAAACTATATCGGGTATAGATATGTGCCTAATAAATATTCTCTAATGCTGATATTAGAATATCTTGTTTCCATTTCAAAAATACTGTAGGAAATTTATTTAGTTGATGGCATTATCTCTTTTAGTCAGTGTATTTCACTGTGTGCTAGTGTCAAAATGACGTTGCTAGCCAGTTAGCAATAATTTAGAAGATTATACGTAAGAAAGTAAATATTATGTTCAGTAATAGAGTAATGTATTCCCAGGGATTATGGCTAAGCTACTTCACCTTATTTATTAGACACCTAGATAAGGCACCTCTGAAGAGCTACGCAACTGCTAAATCAACTCAATCTGAATTTAGTTTGTATGTTAAAAGTCCTGAATTTTGCTTCTAGTGCCATTAGTAAGTAATTGTGTGACCCTGGGTAAATTACCTCACCACCCTGAATCTTAACTTTTTTTGTCATTAACACTGTTACAGATGTCCTTCATTTGTGTCCCCTTTTCTTTCCTCCACCCAGCCCTCCCACCCACCACATTTACCACATTATTGTTTGTGTCCACGGGTTATGCATATATGCATGTATGTTCTTTGGCTAATCTCTTCCAGCAATCCCACCATCCCTACTCTTAATGGTTTTGTTTTCAAAAGACAAGGCCTGAATTACATGATTCCTAAAATCCTTTGCAATTCTAACATTAAATGAGTCTGAGATTCACTGATGATAGAAGATAGCAAACATTGTTATTTTGCTTTTGTACCTAGAAATAATCCATTCAAAGGAAATCTGACCATTGGCAATAACACGGATGAACCTGGAAGACACTATGCTAAGTGAAATAAACCAGACACAGAGAGAAAAATACTTCATGATTCCACTTACATATGAAATCTAAAAATGTTGAACTCAAAATCAAACAGTAGAAGGATGGTTGCTAGAGGGAGAGAGGGGAATAAAGAGATACTGGTCACAGGGCACAAAATTCAGTTATGCAGTCTGGACAAACTTGACAACTAAAGTATACCATGGTGGCAATAATTAACAATATTGTATTTATACTTGAAATTTCTAAGGGGATAGATCTTAAGTATTTTCAAAACACACACACACATACACTAGGTGACTATCTAGAGGTGACATAAGATAGTTAGCTTCATTGTGGATATCTTTTCAATGTTATATATAGAAATCAACATCAAGCTATACATTGTCAACATACACAATTCCTACATGTAAAAGATATCTCAGTAAAGTTGTTTTTTAAACAATAAAGACAGAACTTCAGATTCTGAAAGTTTAGTTGAATAGGCAGAGCTGAGATCTGGAATTATGGAATCAATAATTCCAAATCCTGGTATTACAGCCTCCTGCAATGGCCCTAATTATCTCCCTGGTTTTAACATAATTTTTTAAAAATATATTTTATTGATTATGCCATTACAGTTGTCCCATTTTCCCTCCTTTGTTTCCCTCCACCCTGCACACTGCCTCCTGTATGTATTTCTGCTGCCACCTTAGTTCATGTCCATGAGTTGTACATACGAGTTCTTGGACTTCTCCATTTCCTATACTATTCTTAACCTCCTTCTGTCCATTTTGCACCTACCATTTATGATACTTATTCCCTGTACCTTTCCCCCCATTTCCCCCCACTCCCTGCTGATAACCCTCCATGTGATCTCCATTTTAGTGATTCTGATCCTGTTCTAGTTATTTGCTTTGTTTTTGTTTTTTTAGGTTCATTTTTTTAATAGTTATAAGTTTGCTGTCATTTTACTGTTCATATTTTTGATCATCTTCTTTTTCTTAGATAAGTCCCTTTAACATTTCATATAATAAGGGCTTGATGATGATGAACTCCATTAACTCGACCTTATCTAGTACCACTTTATCTGCCCTTCCATTCTAAACGAAAGCTTTGCTACATAGAGTAATCTTGGATGCAGGTCCTTGCTTTTAATGACTTTGAATACTTCTTTCCAACCCCTTCTTACCTGCAAGGTTTCATTTGAGAAATCAGCTGATAACCTTATGGGAACTCCGTTGTAGGTAACTGTCTCCTTTTCTCTTGCTGCTTTTAAGATTCTCTCCTTATCTATAATCATGGATAATATAATGATGATGTGCCTTAGTTTGTGCTTCCTTGGGTCCAACTTCTTTGGGACTCTCTGAGCTTCCTGGACTTCCTGGAAGTCTATTTCTTTTGCCAGACTGGAGAAGTTCTTCATTAATTTTTCAAATAAGTTTTCAATTTCCTGCTGTTGTTCTTCTCCTTCTGGCACCCCTGATTCAGATATTGGGACATTTAAAGTTGTCCTGGAGGTTCCTAAACCTCTTCTCATTTTTAAAAATTCTTGTTTCTTTATCCTTTTCTGGTTGAATGTTTATTTTTTCCTTCTAGTCCAAACTGTTGATTTGAGTCCTGGTTCCTTCCCGTCACTGTTGGTTCCCTGTATATTTTCCTTTATTTCACTTTTCATAGCCTTCACTTTTTCTTCTATTTTGTGACTATACTCAACCATTTCTGTGAGCATCCTGATTACCAGTGTTTTGAACTGTACATTTGATAGGCTGGATATCTCTTTGTCACTTAGTTGTATTTTTTCTGGAGCTTTGATCTGTTCTTTCATTTGAGCCATTTTTTTTGTCTTGGCATGCCTGTTACACAGTAAGGAGAGAAGCCTTAGGTATTCACATGGGGTTGGAGTAACCCATGTCACTGCATTGTGATGCTGGTGGGAGAGGGGTCAGAGAGGGAACAATGCTGCTTGCTCAGTTCTCTGCTGGCTTTCAGTTACTTCTTCTGCTACCCACAAGCAAATTGGCCCTTTCTGGTGCTGATTCCTGGATGGGTAGGTTTGTGTACATTCTAGGACCCTGTGGGTCTCTCCAATGAACTCTGTGGTGAGGTTGGGAGTTTTCCATGCTGCCTCAACCCTCACAGGTTTTTTTCAGTCAGAGGTTTTGAGGCTTTATTTCCCCATGCTGGAACACTGGATTGCATAGTATGTCTTGCTCCCCAGTCGTTCCTCCTGGTTTACCCACATGCAAATGTGGGACCACCTGCTCCACCAGCTGCCCCCTCCTCACCTCAGTCTTCCAGCCACCACCTTGCCAAGAGCCCTCTCTGTCCAGCTGCCTGTCTCCTCCCCTCCTACTGGTTTGGATAAATGTTTCTTCTTTAACTCCTTGGTTGTCAGACCTTCATACAGTTTGATGTTCTGTCAGTTCTGGTTGTTTTTTGTTTTTAAATTTGTTGTTGTCCTTCTTTTGGTTGTGCGAGGAGGCACAGTGTGTCTACCTATACCTCTGTCTTGGGTGGAAGTCACATGTTGGTTTTAGCATAATTTTTAAAAAGTCATCAAAGTAAATTCAATTTGAAATCTCTTTAGGGAAAACATGGCATATAATAAGAAGGAGGATTTTTGCAAAATAAAAGGTAGGGTGTTGGAACTTTTAAATGGCTTGGAATCACTGTGATTAGACAACTCCTACAAGAACAGAACAGTAATACAGCTATGAATGTAGTCCCTGGTGACTTACTGCTTGACTCATCCAAAATCATGCCCTTCCCACTCCAGTTAAAATGCTGTCTCCCATCAAAATATGACATCCAAAAACAACATGCCAGTAACTCTAGGCCTTGGGGAACTGCAATGAATATCATTCAAATTAATTCTGAATGACATTTTGGTAAATCACCTCTCGAAGTCAGGAAGAGAACACTTTCAAAGCACTTGAATAGTGCCAAAATAGTAGGAGTGAGACCACATTTATCACACAGGAGACAAAGTGCCAGGGGACTCTGAAGCCAGAAAAATAGAAGCCACATCATCTCAAATGGAACATGAGTAATAGGCCTTGATCAACAATACTGATTTAGCAACAGCCACTGTACACATAGTATGGCAGGTAAGATAGATAGATAATGACAGACAGAAACAAATATTTATGTGTATTCATTCATATTTTAGAATGATGGCTCAATAATCTTAACAAGATTAATTCTTCTCAGTAAAATTAAGTGCAAGGCTTTGGAATCAGCAAGAACCAACCTATTCAAATATGGGCTCTTCCCTTATCAGCTGTTCAGCTTTAAGAATGTTAATTTCTCTAAGCCTCAGTTTTCCAAACTGTAAAATGCAGGTGATGAACACACATATTTTATATGTTTAATCACAGGACTAAATGAGATGATCATGTATAGTGTCCAGCACAATGCTGGGCATAAATAAAAGTTAGCCATTGTGATATATGTACATAAAAGTAGTTAAAGCTTAAATCCAACAACTTCCATTACAAATAAGACCCACTATGGAATGACCTAGAATTCTATTTACAGCCCTATTTGTATATAATAACACTTTCAGAATGAGGAAGCTAGTACTCAAATTTATTGAGCATTTACTCTCCTAGGCACCATGTTAGGTCCTTTATGTATATTTACATTCATTAGCTCATGTATTCCTCTTGTCACAAAGAAACTAAGATTCAGAAAGTTTACAACTTTTTATGCAAGGAGATACAGCAAACAGTTGTTAAAGCCAGGATTTGCCTTCAAAGACAGTAAATCGAATTCTACACCTTAATTAGAGATAACAAAACTGTTCATCAAGGCTGTCCCTCTCTTAAATCCACGCCGCTCCTCACCCATCTCACTGACAGCTCTAGTTAAGGTAGATCTTCATTCCTAATCACCTTAATTATTATAATAATGATGTAACTGGACTCTTCTCCAGCATTTCTTTGCCCCAATCCATTCTTATTTCCAGCTGCCAGAGTAAACTTCCTGAAGTTCAGCTTCATGTGCTGTGTCCTATTTCTAATTAATGATTCCTCCCACTGAGTGAATCAAGCCCAAATACATCAGACTTTGTATCAATATTCTCAATAACCAGGAGTCAAACCTTCTTTTCACCCTGTTTCCCCAGTTAGTGCTGTATTTTGGATGCTCCAGTTGACTTGGATTACCCATGGTTTCCTAGAAAGGGCCCAAATACCCTGAACAACTTTCACTGCCTCGTTAGCTGCCTTCAACAGCTCCCTGTTGACCCTTCTGCCTCAGCTCCCCCAACCCAACCCCATCAAAACCTTACCCATATTCTAGGGCTCAGCACAAATGTCACTTCATTAATCAAACTTTTTCTGATCTTTCAGCACTCTTTATGATTATTCCCTCCTCTCAATATCCACAGCTCTTTATTTTTTTTCCTCCATTGTGGTACTTTCCATTTTCTGCCATATGGTATCTTAGGCTGTCATTTTCTTGAAAGTAGAGTCTTATTTATTAAGCATCATAGTGATTTGAAAATAGTAAAAGTTACCAGTAACACTTACCTATCACTCATTATATTCCAGGCATTATTCTAAGATCCCTTACACATATTGACGCAGCCCCCACAGAAAACCTAATAGGTAGGTGTGGTAGGCAGCCTCTAGGATGGCCTGTGATGATCTTCACCTCCCAGTATTCACACCTGTTTGTAATCAGCCATATTTGAGTGTGCATGGGACATCGGAATTTGATTCTAATGAATACAATATGGCAAAAGTGATGGGATGTCATTTTCGAGGTTAGCTTACAAAAAGACTGTGGCTTCCATCTTGTGTTCCCTCTTTGTTTATTTTCTGGAGGAAACCACGTGTCACATGAGCTGTGTCATGAAAAGGCTCACATGGTAGAAAACTGACAGAGGCTTCTGGCCAACATCCAGAGAGGACCTGAGACCTTCATTCCAATAGTCCAGGAAGAACTGAATCTTGCAAAGAACCACATGAGCTTGGAAGTAGATACTCACCCCATGGAGCTTCTAGGTGAGACCACAGCCCTTGCTGATACTCTGACTGCAGTCTTACAAGAGTCCTTGAAGCAGAGGGATGCAGCTGAGCCAGTCCAAGATTCCCGATTTAGTTTTGTGGTAATTTGTAATGTAGCAAAAGGTAATAAATATAGTAAATATTATTATTCTACTTTTCAGATAAGAATGCTGAGGCTTAGGTATGCAGTAAGTGACAGGGACAGGATACAAACCAGGGCAGCATAGCTCCACAGACCACCCTCCTTAGCACAAAGCTAGATTACCTCATAAATAAATGAACATTCTTTCCTTAAATTGGACCATTGACTATAACACAGCCATGTAACTTTAACTCAAACAACTAAGAGTTGACTGTAAAAGGGTTCATAGTACTGTAATTCAAAATTGTACCACTGGGCCTCTGTTGATATCAGACAGGCTTACATTAAATATACTTATTTCAAGATGTGTTTATGTCTCCTTTTCTGTGTAAAACTTGGGTCTCCTGTGTAGCTTTACTGATATGTATGTAAACTTACATTTGGAAGCTCTGTTTATGTGAGTTTATATTTAAAGCTTATACCATAGTTGGTACTAAGTGTGGTGCGGTTGAAAGATGCTTTGGAATGTCACTAACCTGGCACCTCTAGCAATTTCTACCAGTGTGATATTAGGCGCCTGCGGTTAGAGACACACCCCTTCTGAGCCGCAGCTACCACTAACGTAAGATGGAAATAGTGGCAGTACCTATCCTCATAGAGGCCTAGGCTAAGTTTCTGATGGAATTAAATCACTTAGGGCAGTGTTTGGCCATTTCCTCTTTAAGGCCTTGCTCAAATTCCACATGACTGATGAGGTGTTAGTTAGCCACAAAAGTGAAAATGACCAATTCACCTTCAGAATTCCTGTAGCAATTATCTGTCCTACTTGCATAATACGTAATGATTATAGTATCTGCTAAGAGGAAAGAAAAATATCATAATATCTTTATAATATGCAATTAAGTTATTCATTCACAAAGTCTTCTTGAACATTTTGTGTGTAAGGCCTGCACTTTTGTGATGAAGGATTCCCTGATACAGGGTTCTGAATAAAGAGAGTAACCAGTGAATATCTGTTGAATTAATCATTGAACACTATATTATATCATTTCACTCATAGGGGAAAAAGAGTTCTTTCATGGTGCTTTTTGAAAATAACTGTTTTGGTATGGTTCACAAAATCTTGTTAAGTAAGAGGATGACTGAGCTGCCTTCCTGCAGCCGCATCTCACTGTGGTACAGAGTCTGTATTATGCAGGGTGGGTGGCACCCTCATCTGCATTCACCTCGGCATCATAACAGGGACATTCGGAACTACGTTTCCCATAAGGCCTAGATCATCTCATAGGCCCTTACTGCTCTATAGTAGGCACTCTCACAGACTGAAGTTCATTCCCCAGTGGCAAGAGCTGGTAGGAAACTTAGATTATGTGAGGTACAGTGTGCCTTTTACTCCTGAGGATTTCTACTGAGAATCACCCACAATGGTGCTTAACATAGGTGGAGTCATTGGCTGCAGCTTCCCTGTAAACCCCATATCATTGGATTTCCTGGAATAGTTCCTGCTAGGTCTCCTGACTTCAACCTCCCAGAATTTCCAAATGCTGTATAAGCCTCCTATTCCACATTAAAGAATTTCTAATTTCTAAGCAAAATACCCTGGTGGCTTCTTTTTTTTTTTTATTGAACTCAGACTCATAGACGATGCTATGATTTGGAAATTTCATAGTAATAGTACTGTCATACATTAAACACAAAATCATTCTGCAGTAGAAAATGCTTCTCAATTACTTTTCCCTAGAATTTATAGAAGTACAATATTGAAATTTTAAGTGCCCTTCTGGTATCAATAAGTTATGTTACTATACCTACTCCTAGTGAATTTATTACTTATGATTTCTAATAGTCCCTAGAATTCCTACCTTTTGAAGGAATAAAGTGATGGAAAAGTTAAAATTCAATAGTATAGTATAATGATATAGATAATAATAAAACTACATGTCTATTCCTAATATCATACCCTATGGCTCAGACCTAGACTGCCTAGGTTCAAATCCCAGCTCTTTCACTTACTTGACTACTGTGCCTCAGTTTCCTCCTCTGTAAAGGGAGCAAAACCTTGTAGGATAGTTAAGAGAAATAAACTAGTTAACATATAAAAAGTGCTTGTAATAGTGTCTGGTGCTATAATGAACATGGTTACTATGTCTGTATTGTTATTTTTATTATCATTTTAACCTGCTCACAACAGATGGCAAGATGGCCAGTATCCTGAATCCCCAAATTCTCACCTAACAGGCACCTGCTGCCACCAACTCTTGAAAGTAAACTCTCATTGCAAAGGGGGCTCTCCAGGAAAGAGTTCACTGTACAACTGCCTCTTACCTTGGAAAACTTGACAGTATCTGCCAGAGGTTTTATTTTTATCCTTCCCCATAAGCCCAGACGAGAGCAGGAAAGCCCCCACCCAGGCCCTCATCCATACCTCCCACACTCAGTTCTATCTCTTATAATTGTGACATGACCCTAACATATAACTGAGGCTCCAAGATAATATACAGGCATGCTTAACATTTATTAACCTTGTACTATATGCTAGACAATAGACTAAGTATTCTACATGTATCAAACCTTTATGACACTCTAGAGATAGACATTTTTAATACCCTCACCCTTAATTTAAGAAAAAACAAGATAAGACTAGGTCCAGGAACATTGAGGGCATTCGGCTGGTGATAGATAATAGTTTTACATGCAGAAAGTCAAGAGGCCTTACTCTGAACCAACACATGCATGCTCAGGCTTACATCACCTAGTGCCCTGATTTCCATTGCAGGACAATTGATGGGGGGAGAAGAATTTTCTAAAATCCATGAAATTATTAAAATCCTCAATCTTTTCCTTTGTCCACAGAAACTGCATTTGTGGCTCAGTGTGTCTATTATGCATATTCTTTTCCTCAACAGGAAGAAAAGGTTGTGTATTTTTTAAAAAGTGAGGAGCCATTGGAGGATGCCATAAATTTATTCTGTCAGGCAGGCCGAGCTGTGTGACAGTCAGAGACGTGGATTGATGCAAAGATGTGAAGTGTGACTTTTTTGACTGTCACACCGAATAAGATGGATGGATTTTGGAACACATCCCAGGAAGCTGAGACACTCATGTGGTCAAGTGTTGGTCTCTCTGCTCAGATTTGACTTGCTGTCTCTGAAGTTGTTGGATTTGCCAGCCCTCCAGACACTGCATTGTGTCTTTGCAAACGCCGTTGCTTTGATGCCATCTGTAAGACCCTGCATTGGTCCTAGCACTGCGAGCTATTGTTTCCTGAGAAATTAATGGACATTCTCACATTCTACCTGTGTTAATTGAGCTATTTTCACACCTGCTAATGTGTCAGTTAGCCAGGACTGACTTCTCACTTACATACTCTGTGTTGGATATGCATATAAATGGAAGAAATCCTGGGACTTGCTGCCAAAATCCAGATAGCCTACTACTCAGGAAATGAAAAGAGTTAGCATTTGAAGAATTTATATTTCCAGAAAGAAATGTGCAGGATTCAAGTTCTCAGGAGTAAGCTGGTGTGAGAACACCTAAACACTCCACTGTATGAAGGATCTGATCCTGAATAATTCACTTGGCTTATCTGTCATTCGTTCCTTACCTTGTTTTAAATAGGGACAATGATATTTTTCCATGCTCTGGAGTTATTTCATTCTAACATCACCGTGGAGCAAAATGCAGGAAAGTAAATGTGAGTTTGGGTTCCCATCCGAAGGTATTTAGTTAATGAGTTATCCAAAGTACTTGGTTATAAGAAAATTCCACTTATCCCTGTAGTAGATGCTCTCTTATCTGAAGCAAATGGAAAAAAAAACAGTTGAAGTAACCCAAAAGGAAGTTAAGCTGGGAGATAGTTGAAATATTTCTAAGTATTTCCTTTTAAATTAAAATATATGAATGTGCATTATTTCACCAATATTTCTATGAGTAACCAAATAATTCTCATATCTGTATAGGTCTTTTCACTGAGTGGGGGTTGGTTTGCTGATTGGTGTTTCTTTTGTTTCTCTAGCAAAAACCACATCCATAATGCATTTTCTGTGAGTTTTAGTCAGGGTTAATTCAGTTTATAAAAATCAACACAGCAATCCAGGTAACATATCCTTATAGATTTTTACATATTTATTTGTCTCACCCAAATCTAATTCTACATTTTTTATTAACAACTTCAAAATGCTCTTTCAAAGCATTCCATTTAGTTGTCACAGAAACATAATGTTCTTAACTTTCTTTTTTTCATTCATATTTCTCAGACTCATATTCACATTTCTCATGTAAAAAGTAATTCAGACTGTAAGCAATTTTATGTGGTTTAAAGAACTACAAATGGCACATGTGAGCTTGGGAACAAACACAACCAACCCTTGTTAAGCATGTAAGTCATCTGTGGAAGCAGCGTGTGTGGGGCCCCTAACGAACAGCCCACTGGCCACTGGCACTGCATATGCCATGGTCACCTGTCAGCATATTGTACTAAAGGGACAGAAAGAGCTGATTAATACAACTTGAATGTGTATTCCTACACACCCATGCCAACAACATGTATATATGACCTGTGGTCCTCAATCGTGTAGAAATAGATTATCTGGCACTTTCCCTGGCCTTAATTGCATAAGAGAAAAGTGCCCCCTTGGAATTAACTTCAATGACTCAAAACATAGCTGGAAATATACATTTTTTTAAAATTATGGACCATCCAAGCTATTTATATAACTTAGGGAGGTAGCAAGTTTTAGTATATGAAGAACTGCTAGCCATCTAAAATGCATCTTACATAAAATGTCCAAGATTATCATATTGTTTCCAGAACAAAAGGAGAAAAGATTGGAATACAACTAGAATTGTTTATCTGCCTTTCTCTCAGGTTTAGAAAATAAGGAGTATTTTTACTTATTATCCTCATAAGTTGAAGAGAACAAATGCATCATAATTTTCAAAAAGTATCAGACTATACTAGTTTTCCTTTACAGTGCTGTGTCTGTGTAACTGCACACTGGATGTTTCTGGAAAACAAAAAGCTCACTTACCCAAGTAATACCTTCCAGGTGGCCTCCCTGTTCCCATTGGAATTCTAGGACATAGCTGTTTCATGAATACTTAACTCAAAATCAGATGGGTCAAATGGATGGAGGTGGAGAAATGAATAAACACTTATAGAGGACCTGCCATGTGGAAGAAATAATGTTCGGGATGCTGACTAATGTCTGTCACACTTTCCTGAAAAACCTAGAGGCAGCCATGAAAAGAGCCACCATTCTCACTGATAAGGTATGGCCGTATTTAAAATCTTTTTTTAAAAATTGTGAAAAGGGAACCTTGAGGCTGTCATTTTGAATATTTCTCTACACATTACAAAAGAACTAACAGTTCCACAATCTCTGGGGATTGTGGGAATTTTTAATTTGTTTGAGGATGACATGACCACCAAAACATTTTCCTTTCTCACTCTCCATGTTTTTGTAATCAAGAAATATTTTATATAGGTATTTTGCATGAAGACTTAACATAGAATGCAAGTTGACTGAAAATTCAGCAAATGAGGTAAAAATTATATTTGAACATAAAATTTCTAATATGACATGCTATTTATCTGTTTAATACTTCTTGTTATGCACAACATAAAATCAGTTTGTCATAACCTTAGAGCATTCTTTTCTGATTCTGAAAGCTCCAGAATAAATTGCCATTCTTTAACTTTCTCAGGCATGAAAACGAAAACTGAATTTCTTCTTAGAAAAGATGAACTACCCTAGCTTGACAGAGGGTAATTAGCATACCCAATGCAAGTTAAGAGAATGGGTTGACAAGCACAAAGAAGTCTAGGAAAACACGGGCACATTTTGCATGTGTCTTAATACATAAATGATTAAAAACATTACTATATATGTTAATTGCCACCAACTTCAAACACAACCCTATTGGAAGACAATATTAAGTTGTGGAAAACAGTACATCTTTAATTATTGGTCTATTCTATAAACAAGTTTAATTAGAATCTAAAAACAGCAAGGGACAAAAGCTCAGTTCATTAGGGACCAACTAACTGTAAAGGGCAGATAAAAACCTTTTGTCTGATCCAGATGTACCTCCCAAGCACCATCAGAGAGCACCAGGCAGCACACTAATCAGTAATAAGAGGTGTTCTCATTATTAAGCTTATAAAGCATAAACCAGGTCGCCACAAGCTTTGAAGGTACTGATCATCAATTATTTCGCTAATTGTTTGTTCTGTTTGCATGTCTTAGGGTAAAAGGGAAAAGTCACTGAAGCAAAAAGGAGTCACCAATAATTGCTACCTCAGTGACAGTTGGTTTTTAGTATCTCATTATTTATGATTTGTTTTGTTGTGCATATGTGACTTTAAGTCTACTGTATTAATATATACCCAAGAAACCTACTGTGTAACACTTGCAAAAGAATTACACAAATTAATCAGTGAACCGAGGCATGGAATCTGCCCTGCAATGTCCTGCAAGACTGTTAACTGTGTGTGTGTGTGTGTGTGTGTGTGTGTGTGTGTGTGCATGTGTGAATTCAAGAACCCTCATTTATAGCACATTGACTTTCTGCTATTGGAGAGCTGCTGTGTAACACATTGTGGCATAAGTTGCCAAACTTTCTCTGACCATTAGTTGCCATTTTGTTTACAAAAATCACACGTCTTTCTGACTAACCTAGAAAGTGGGCTAAACATCCTTAAAAAACAACAACAAAAACTTGAGGATAATTATCAAGTTAAAGTTAACATGAGGCAATGGACCTGGAATATCATAAAATTCTGGAATAAGATGGAATTTTCTCAGTCCTAACCATGAAGATAAGAGGCATGAAGGCATCACCTGCTATTGTTTGGAGAGTCATCAGTACAAAAAAATGGCTATTTCTGGCCATCTTTAATCTGTAAGGCCACACTTCTATTTTATTTTCTCTTCTATTCATTAATGTCCCATTATCAGATTAAACATTACCTAAAACTAAGGGTTTTATTACTAATCATTAAACTGAAAGCAGCAAATTCTCTAATAAACATGTTTTTTAATGTGTGTAGAGAGCTGCACATTTAGACTTTTTAAGGGTTGAGGAAACTGATGGAAATTGGTGTCCATGTATTTTGTATGCCAAAGAAATTACTACTTTCTTTACATCAGACTTCAAAAAGTCAACAAAAGAAAACCTCTCTTTGTGGAAGAGACCTTCCATCTCCTGTCCCCTCCACCTCTACTTCTTGACTTAAGGTTGCAACAAGTATAACATTGATAGGGTCTTGATTTTGCAGAATTCATTTTTTATATCAAACTCAAGTACTTAGAGCCTTAGTACATGCCACAAGTAGTCTCTGTCCAGAATAAATAAAAGTCAGTAATTACCATTGAACTAAATGTCAGTCAATTCTAGTAACTATAAAAAGCACATGCCCTTCACATTAGGATCACCTTTCTCTGAGCAAACCTTTCTCACGAATAAGCCAATATGAGAATTTCTTGTCCTCCAAAAAGTAAAGCCCAATTCTCCTTCTAAACAGGAAAAAAAGAAGTTATTAAAAGATACCTAGTTTCCTCACAAAATTAACATTAGGAAAAAAGTTAAGTACCTTGTAGGAGAAAAGATTTCAGGTAACTGCACCTGTACTGTGGAAAATTACTCTTCAATTACACATAGTAATTAGAGTTGTTGTTTAACTATTATGAAAATCTGCAGTGTGCTAAAAGGTGCACAGAACTGATGCGAAGGTTCTGTCATTGGTGGTAGGTGAGGGAAGATGATTTGAGACAGAAGGCAGAATAAAGGAGAAGTCTGCTGGAGAATAGGTCTTTATACGATACTTAACTGACACAGTGAGAAACCATTCAAACTCATTTGCTGATCACTTAAATGTGCCTAGGATGGTAATAAAATTACTGAGATTTATATGTCACTAAAATCTCTATATTAAAAATCACTAGTGCATTGGCACTAAGTGATAATATATAGCTACTAATGGTCAATATATCACCTTAAATTTGGATTTTGGAATTGTGGCTAGTGTGATTTTAAAATTACTTTTTATGAGACCAAAGTAAAGGACTTAAGGCATGTTCTGGTTGTCAAACATGTATAAGGCGTATTAATGTAGCAGTTTTTAGATACCTCTTAGTGGCAAACTCTTCATTCCCAACACTTACAGTTCCAAATGATTCCACTGACAGTGAGCAGTAATGACGCTGGCAGAAGCAGCTTCATTCCACTTCGGTTGTCTTTCATTTGCCTCCTCAATGGGATAAATCAACACAATTTTGAAACATTTAATTTTTGGTAGACATAGCAATTTTCCCTGATAATATGACTGGTACTGAACTCATAATTGTGACTAAAAACTAAATGTAGTAAAATATGATTACGGTCATCAGGTAACATATCCATATTCTACAAAATCTGTAAGAAGGGTGTCCAGGCAAGAGTATTCCCTTCTGTCTTACTTCTGCATTTCTGCCATCATCATCATTGTCCTCAAAAATAATAAAATGAATTTATCAAGCAACTTCTAGGGAACTGTTGTAACAGATGTAGAACTGAGAGCAATTAAGTTTGGCTTAGTGTTTGTTAGTTTAAAATATAAAATCATTGAACCACAACTACTAATACCAAGTGTTAAAATCTAGGTTCCAGGAACTCTAGCATTTGCCCTTCACTTATACTATTCTCAGTCAACTTGTAAACTAAATATTTATTTCTGGGAGGATCCTTGTGCATTGCTCTCTCCACTTCATAATATCAGTGGCTGAGTGACACCAAGCACCACAAGCTTCCGTTTGCAAGCAGTGGATGCTGTTAACTGTTGATACTGATGTGAAACCCACATTGAGTGCTTTATCTTATTTTGAGGCTCATAATTGAGGTTGCTGTGTTTTCTGCCTTCATTTTATAGCCTTTCAGAGAGATAGGAAGCACAATTTAAAAACATCACCTCCCTCAGGACTGATTGTGCCTTAGATCTCCCACTGAAGTCAATAGGTGCTTTGTGTACACTCAGCCTGGACTCATAATGAGCAGAGTTGATGAGAGTCCAGCTTCCCAAGGATGACTGGTGCTGAGTCTTCAAGACCATTCATCATTTTCATCTGCGAAGGGAGACCCTTTATTTGCTCTCTCTTCTCAAATAGGTACACAATTAAAGGAAGAATTATTCCTCCCAGTGGCAATCACTTTATTAACAAAGGGCATGTTGATCTCCCATCTCCTCTCATTGCCAGATGGTCTGTGTGCCCAAGCAAGTGAAGGGAGCCCCAATGAATATCTTACTTTTTGCCTTAGAACTGCTGGCTCTATTACTTCTCTACTGGCAAAAAGTGAAAGAAAATCCCCCTTACAGGTTTGTACTTCATTACTTAATTTGCTCTGTAAACTCTGAGTCAATAAAAACAAAACTGGTACATGTTAGGATGTCTGTCCAATAATTATGTTCATGTGAACACTTTTAAATGCTAAAAATCCAAGTTTATGAGCCCATAATTAGAACTGTCTGCAATAGACTGGACTCAATGAAGGGTATGATAAAAAGCTTTCATCCTAAATAGTATGCCTCTTACCAATTTTCATCAAACATACCCAAATAGCACAGTGCTTATAGCAATTTATAAGATGCATTTGATAGTAGAATTCTTTGCTTCTTACGATGTCATTAAACCTAACACTAATGAAATTCCCATTGTGTACTGAACATAATTAAACTGAAAGTTGTTCTTGATCACATTTGTGGACAAAATCCTGCCTCCCCCACCTACCTACTCAAGAGCATGGCATTCTTTTTCTAGACAACAATTTATAAAAGAGAAAGAAAGGATCTTATGAGAAAGAGGGTATTGAAGAAAATCCACAAAAGGTGTTGTCTGTGCTAGTAAGGGCAGGACAGGCTATGCTGCAGTAACCAACAACGTCAGAAGGCAGAGAGATAACATAGTAAAAGTTTACTCTTACACTTTATATATGGGTTGTATTGCTCTCCTAAACAGCTGTTCTCCAAGAGCTGACTGATCAGAGCAGCTTCCGTCTCATAGCTATGTCTTCTGAAACTCTTGCCTTCCAAGGTCACCACAGGAAGGAAAGGGAAAGGTGGAAGAGGCACCGCAGCTCTTAAATAACCAGCAGTAACACATATAGCTTCTACTTAGTAGCCATTGGCTACAACAATGATATGAAAGGGAGGATGGAAGTGGTAGGGCCTGTATGGCTATCTGATGAGCACTAACTCTACCACATTTTATTTATTTTTTTAATCCTCACCAAGGATATGTTTAAAGATTTTAGAGATAAAGGTGGGGGAGAGAGTAACATTGTTGAGAAAGAGAAATATTGATGTGATAGACAAACATCGATCCATTGTCTCCCATTCGTGACCTGACCAGGCATCCAACCTGCAAGCTGCTGGTGTATGGGGATGATGCTCCAACCTATTGAGCCACCCAGCCAGAGTGATACCACATTTTCTAAATAACAAAGAGAGAGAGAGAGAGATATGAGTGAAAATTAGAATAAACAAATACTGGCATTGATGCCAACAGGCCCCCGAGGCACTGCGCTGAGTTTGGGGTTGCCATGATGGAAAACAAAAACACAAAGCAAGCAATCAACAAAGAAACCCCAGACATGGTCCCTCTCCTCAGCACTTTGGCCTAGTAGCTTTAGAGAAGCCCTTAGCTTCTCTAAGTCCCATTCCTCCTTTCTATAGTTAAGGATAACGATATCATCTGGCAGCATTACTCTGAGGAACAAAGAAAATATTGTAATATTAAATAAGATAACATGCTAAATACATAAAAGGACATTCCACTAATTTTAGGAGCTTAATAGATGTTATTTCTCTCTCCCAAAGAACTATATAAATATAATTTATAGCTAATACTACTTCCCTTGGAGAATGTGCAGGGCAGTAAGTAAGAGAATGGGCTTTGGAGTCCAAAAGTCTCCATTTAATGTGAACTGAGCCACTTGATCTCTGTGTACCCCCTCCACATACATTACACAGCAGAAGCTTATTCTTGTCCCAAGTTTTGTCACTGATATAAGTCAGATACTTGAGTAAATTCAACAACAACAAGAAAGGCAGTTCAGAGAATCACCAGCAAGTCAGCTCTGCTGTCAGTCCCACTGTGCTTTTGCACCCCAGGACCATAAATTACAATATCATAGTTGCTCTAATCCTGCCAGCACTGGTCTGGTCTGGTCCAACTAAGCCCCAGCTTGGGCCAGATGATGTTTGTTCTCCTCTAAGTCTAAGACCCAGAAGAATAAGCAATGTCTACTCCTGTCATTTTCAGCTCCCCAAGGTGGTTCCTGCTAGTACCAGTACGCCTTTAGCACATCCAGCTGCTCCCACAGGTCTCAAAACACGACGGTGGGTTTACAGAGACAGTGAAGAGCTATTTACAGATACTACTTAATTCTAGGAGAAGGAAGGTTCTGGGGCAAAAACCTCGGCCTTGGCACAGTTGAATTTAAGATGCAGATTATATATAAAAAGATATCGTAAACTGTAAGGAGCAGAGTACTTTGATTTAACTCATAGGAAGCAAAAATTAGCGACACCTACAGGTGAAGGAATCATGTTTATATACTTTTGTTGCTTTTATTTCTCTTTATATCATTTTTTTAAAGGAAAGGAAAAATGGAACTATGTTATATCTGTGTGCTATTTTTGTTAGGAAAGATAATTTGTAGGATATCTTGTAGCTTATCCTGTATAGTCTCTTTGAAGTTTTCTCTTTTTGACATTATTTAAGTTTTCATGTAATCCCAATTTTATTGTGAATCTACTGAGAGGTGGAAAGGTTTCTCATACATCTCACTTTAGTGTTAGAGAGAATGGACTTTGTCAGCGACAAATCTGACAGATCTCAGTTTCAGTCCTGACTGCTCACAACACAGGCAACCCTGGTAAATTCTTTAACTCCCTGAACTTTTGTTTCCTCTTCTGTTCAAAGGAGAATAATAATAGCACATACACTTGGTTGATAATATTCCCCAAATATTCATTTCCTTCCCCAAACCTCAGAATGTGACCTTATTTGGAAAGAAGGCTATCAGATGTAACTAATTCAGGTGAGGTCATACTGGAGTAGACTGAACCCTTGATCAAAAGGAGTGGTCTATATTGGGAAAGGAAAACACCATGTGAAGACACAGATGCAGAGGGAAAATGGCCCTGTGTTGACAGAGGCAGAAATCAGAAGTTTGAACTTGCAAGCCAAAGGAATCAACGATTGCCAGCAGCCACCGGGAGCTAAGAGAGAGGTATCAAATAGATTCTCCCTGGGAGCCCCCAGGAAGGAACCAACCCTAATGGCATCTTGATTTTATACCTCTGGTCTGAGCTATGAAAATAAAATCCTATAGTTTTAAGCTACTCAGTCTTTGGCAATTTTATACAGCAGCCCCGGGGAAAATAATACAACTTACTTCACAGAAAACCTATAAATTTTTGTTGAAATAATTGAAAGTACTTACCATGATACCTAGCACATAGTAATCACATAATAAGTGTTCGCCCTCAAATAGTTACTGATTAAGAGAATGAGAGGATATATACAGAATATACAAACACACAGTTTTTCCCTTCATTCAGCTATTTGAATAGAGATAGAATAAGGCAGCAGGAATCCTTCCTTTCTAGTCTTCAAGAGTAGAATGAAGCATGCAATTTGAAAAGCAATTAAAAGTTGTTGGGCAGGAGTTCTTGGGTTTTCCATAGTGGCCACTTTAAAGAGTGAGGGCACAATACACTGACAGAGATAAAGGATTCAAATAAGGAATAGGTCATTAACCTGAGGCTGGCAAAGCTTGGAAATCACAGGACACACAAAATCTCTAGGCAAGAGTATATTACTGTGGACCACCTGTTGGGGACACAGTTAATGACAGAAGCTAACAGTATGGCAGGCCACAGCAGGCAGACTGGAAACAAGAGGATAGACCTCAGTGAATAAGGATTTTATTAGATAGATTTTATTTATCCTGGGGCCACTTTAAAAATATATAGTGCTTATTCATTTTTTCTCTGAAATCATATATTTAGAAATAGAAATTTTGGAAAATACAGATGAGTACCAATAAAATCAAAAAGCACCCATGACACCGAGACAGAGCTATTTACAGTCCAGGAATGCAGTTTCCTGCACACAGGGGCTGTGTGTGTCTCCTTCACTGAAGTCCTGGGTTGGCAGAGGGTGGGGCAGGTAGGAGCCATACAAAAAATATTTGTTAAATGACAAGATGCACTGGTAAAGCATATTTTCTTCCTCAGCTTTTCCAAATGTGAAATTAGAATTATGCTGCACCCATTGATCCCAAGCACCAGCTTCATAGTTTCATTCTTTTCTTTTCTTTTTTTCTTTTTGCACATTTAATCAGTATAGTTACTGCGTGCCTTGGAAAAGTTCTTTTCAACACTAGTTTGTAGATACTAAAACAAATTTCAATGTGTAATAAATAATGCTGTATCTTAAATTAATTTTTCTAGTCCCAAATTTGTCTAATTGCAAACCGCCTTGTAAATTTCTGACATATTTTCTGACCTTCTTCTTGTTGCTACCTTTGATTTATTTCATGTAATAACTCTATAAAGCACTTAACAAATTATGGCATATTAGATGTTTGTCTCTTCCAATTTAGGTTGAAATTTATACTTGAAAATAAGTTATTTCCTTGACTAAAAACAAGGAAAGAAGAAAGGAAAAAAAAATATTTCCTTAGAAAAGTTTAGGTATTCTAACAATAATGCAAACTTACAATGGGAAATCACCAATGGTAAGCTATAGATAACTAGCATGTAAAGCAAAGCCTCAGGTTTGTCGTTCTTATACTTAACACTTGAGTTCAGTTATTTAGAGGTTAAAAATCTTTAAAACAATATGAGGGCAATGATTTTCATGAAATTTGCAGGTGTTTCTCATAAAAATCAAATCAGAAAAAGAGACCGAAGGAGAAAGTAAAAAAATAAAAACATTAGTTCCAACATATTTCGGTTTATTTTGTATTCTAAATTCCACCTCCTTTAGGCAATGATATGTACTTTCATCCAAAGCTCAAATAAAAACTGTGAAAGTTCTCAAAGATATTTCTAACATGAGCAAAATCAGAGACTGTCTCAGAAAATTACACCCTTTCAAGATGAAGCATCTGCAGAGGACTGGGTTAGGTACTTGAAATAAATGAAACCAAAAGCTTGAAGGCTGGAATTTCTTCCACTAGTTTTTTTGTAAGAAGATAATTTCATTTTGCAAAACTCAGACAAGTGGGATTTGGTAGTTAACAATGTGATGCTACATTGCCCTTGCTTTGTTGCAAGCCTCCTCTGCCATTTTAAAATATTTATCAATTCTATTAAAAGACTTCATCATATAACATAATGCAAAACATCCTATATATAATAGGGAATTATATGTAGTCCCTGACTGACATTTTAACAAACCTTTCAAACATTTTTATGAGATAACTATTCAATAGCATTACCTCAGTTATTCTGATGAAATAACTAAGTACTAAATGATAAGAAAATTAAGCTTTAGTAGTTGCTGCTGTTACTATTAAATTTTACCTTTAAAGTAAATTATTTAGGTAATTAATGATTATTACATTTAAAAAAGAAAGAATATGATTAAAGTAAAATTAATAGAATTCCATCACCAAGGGATAGGAATTATTGTAATTTTCATTCTTCCCCTTAGAATAAATCCACACATGCATGTGCTTTTTTAATAAAAAATAAGATAATATATTACTCTCGAACTCAAATGTTTTTAAAAACAATATATAAACATATAGATGCATATAGATACATATGTGTATTGATGTATATGATGTGTGTGCATATATGTATGTATGTATGTGTGTATATTTATATATGTGTATATACACATATACGTACAGAGAGAGAGAGACAATATCCTCCTGTTCTGTGGCAAAATTTGAGATTTATGTCATTTTAATGATAGGATGGTATTCTAAAAAATGGATGTAGCATAATTTATTTAACCAGTCCCATGTTGCTACATATTCAATGCACTACCATGATTTTCCTATTACAGACAATGCTGTGGTAAACATCATTATATAATATGTCTTTGTACACACATCCAATTTTTCCCGTATATTAACTTCCCAAATATAGAACTGTTGTGTCAAATTATCTTAAGGTTTTTGATAATACTGCCAAATTGGACCCCAGAAAGACAGTATCATTCGTACTCTTACCAAAAGTATAAGAGAATATTTATCGCCTTACATTTGCATCTGTTCAGATTCCTCCTTTTCAATTTTTGTCACATAACAACAGAGTGGTATCTCATTTTTAATAAGTGACAAATTAAGATGCATAAGTATTTAAAAAACCTAAAGCACTTAAAAGAATGAAACAAGCCAATAAAGGAGATAAAATGGAATCATAAAAAATAATCTAAAAGAAAGCAGGAGAGAAAAAGACAACAAAAATGTACAGAAAATAAATAACAAGATGATAGACTTAAACCTAATAACATCAATAAAAATATTAAATGTAAATGTTTCAAATGTTCCACAAATGTGAACACAAAGGTTGCCAGACTCCACAAAAAAGCAAAGCCCAGCCATATGCTACAAACAATAATCACACTTTAATATAAAAACACAAAAGGGTTAAATATAAAAGGATCATACATAAACATACTACACTAAAACTCATCCAAAAAAGTTGAAGTGACATTATTAACATAAGACAAAACAGATTTCAGAGCAAGCCATATTGTTAATATAAGGATGATTAAGAGAGTCATTCCAGAATTATAAGACAAGCAACCCAATTAAGAAATGGGCAAAGTACCTGAATAGACACTTCTCCAAGGAGGACATATAGAGGGCCCAGAGACATATGAAAGGATGTTCAACATCACTAGCCATCAGAGACATGCAAATTAAAACCACAATGAGATACCAACTCATACCACTCAGAATGGCCATCATAAACAAATAAACAAACAACAAGTGATAGTCAGGTTGTGGAGAAAAGAGAACCCTAGTGCACTGTTGGTGGGAATGAAGACTGGTGCAGCCACTGTGGAAAACAGGACAGAATTTCCTCAGAAAACTAAGGAACTATGGAACTATGGAACTATGGAACTGCCTTTTGACCTGGCAATTCCACTGCTAGGATTATACTCTAAGAATCCTGAAATACTAATTCAAAAGTACATATGTACCCCAATGTTCATAACAGCACAATTTACAATAGCCAAGTGCTAGGAACAGCCTAAGTACCAATCAATAAATAAATGGATCAAAAAACCTATGTTACATTTCTACAATAGAATACTACCAAGCAGAAAGGAGGAGCTCCTACCCTTCACAACAGCATGGACAGATCTGGAAAGCATTATGCTAAGTGAAGTAATCCAGGCAGTGAAAGACAAATACCATATGATCTCACCTACCAGTGGAACCTAATCAACAAAATAAACAAGCAGACAAGCAAAATATAACCAGAGACACTGAAATAAAGAACAAACTGACCATAACCAGAGGGGAGGGGGATGAGGATAACAGGGAAAGAAGGGAAAGGGTTATCAAGGAACATGTATAAAGGTCCATGGACAAAGCCAAAGGGGGGAAGAATTGAAGGTGGGAGGTGGGGGGTGGATGGGGTGTGGGAAAGTAGTGGCAAGAAAATGAAGACAATTGTACTTGAGCAACAGTTTTATTTAAAAAGAAAAAGAAATCCTCAAGGTTTATGTACCATATAACAGGGCTTCAAAATAGATGAAGAAGAAAATGATAAAATTGAAAGGATAAAAGAAGCAAATCCACATATGGTCAAAGATCTCAATGCCCATTTCTCAATGATTGATTGAACAAACAGACATAAAGGCATTAGGGTATAGAGACTCATGACATTATCAGTCATGGCGACCTAACTGACATCTATAGAACACTCCATCTAACGACAGAAGAATACACATTCTTATCATGGGCGGTTTACAGAGAGACTAAATTCTGGGCCATAGAAAGGTTTTGTTGTTTTCAGTTTAAAAGTCTTCAAAACATAATATTGTTGAGTTCTCTGACTATACTAAATGAACTTAGAAATCACTAACAGAAAGATCTCTAGAAAAACCCCATATAAGCTGGAAATTAAACAACAACAAAAAAACTTCTAAGTAAACAATGGGTCAAAATGATATCACAGGGGAAATTACAATTTCTGAACTGAATGAAAATTAGAACACAATATATCAAAATGTGTAAGCTGCACCTAGTGCTATACTTAAAGGAAAATTTATAGAATTAAACATCAAAATTACAAAGAAAAATGTCTCAAATTAATATCTGAGTTAATACATTAAAAATGAGTAAAAGAAAGTGCAAATGAAAGCCAAAGTTAACAGGTAAAGGGAAATAATAAAGATCAGACTGGGGAAAAAAGAACTATAAAAGGAAAAACAGTAGAGCAACTAATACTGTTTCTTTGAAAAAGAATGATAAAATTGATAATCCACTAGCCAGACTTATCAAGAAAAATGACTAATATTAAGAATGGGAAACTTCTGGCCAAGATGGAGGCATAGGTAGATACCCTGTGCCTCCTTGCACAACCAAAGGAAGGACAATGACAAATTCAAAAACAAAAAACAACCAGAACTGACAGAAAATCAAACTGTGTGAAAGTCCAACAACCAAAGAGTTAAAGAAAAAACATTTATCCAGATCGGTATGAGGGGTGGAGACGGGCAGCTGGACAGAAAGGACTCTCGGCAAGGCAGTGGCTGGAGGACTGGGGCTGGCATGGTGGCGGCTGGCTGACCAGGTGAGGTGGCAGCTGGTAGAGCAGGTAGTTCCACATCTGCATGCAGATAAACCAGGAGGAACAACTGGGGAACAAGACACACCACACAAGCCAGAGTTCCAGTGCAGGGAAATAAAGCCTCAAAACCTCTGACAAAAAACCTGTGAGGGTTGGTCAAGGTTGTGGGAGAAACTCCCAGTGCCACCGGAGAGTTCATTGGAGAGACCTACAGGGTCCTAGAATGTACACAAACCCACCCACCCGGGAATCAGCACCAGAAGGGCCCAATTTGCTTGTGGGTAGCAGAGGAAGTGACTAAAAACCAGCAGAAAGCTGAGCAAACAGCATTGATCCCTCTCTGATCCCACCCCACCTATAGCACCACAACGGACCAATGTGGACCACCCAGCCCTAGCCAACACCCAAGGCTCTGCCCCTTACTATGTAACAATCACGCCAACACACACACACAAAAATGGCTCAAATGAAAGAACAGATCAAAGCTCCAGAAAAAAATACAAATAAACAACGATGAGATAGCCAATCTATCAGATGCACACACAGTTCAAAACTCTGGTAATATTAGTATATTACCAGAATATTCTTCTGAATATTAGTATATAAATATTTATATAAACATGTTTTTATTTCTTGGGTAAATACACTGGAATGGAATATGTTATATTGTATGTAAATATTTAACTTTTTAAAGATATTGTGAACTGTTCTCCAAAGCAAAATTATTTTCAATAGTCTATGAGAGCTCCAGTGTTCCATGTTTATGCTAACAGCTAGTATGAATGTGACTGCTGGATGATAGGTTGGAGCCTCGGGAGTTTCCACCCATTGGTCAAGACAGTGACAAAGGGTGATTCTTACACTGAGCATGCAAAAGCCCTTCCAGTGCCCCTCCACTACCAGATTTGAGGTGGGACCAAGGGAAGATGGACATATGCGCCACAGTAAAATGGCACAGAGTGCCATAGTGCTGAACCAAAGAAGCCTGTCAGGTTAGCCTGGGAAAGAAGAGACTGGCTGGGAGGTGGACCCACCCAAAGCATGCACAAGTTTGGGAGGCTGATTGGTCATGTTGAGAAAACATCTGGTCCTTCCCACACCCAAACCAATATAAACCTGGTGAACAGGAAACCTGCTCTTGCTCAACATTTTGTCTCAGGACCTGAAACTAGTACAGTTTTTCATCTGTTCTCTCCATGTGCCGCGTGACCTTAGCAGACCCATGGTCCATGGCCTCCAGGAGTGAACTCCCCTTTCTCTCTCTCACTGTTTCTTCTTAACCTGGTGAAGTATTTGCTGGTGCGTTCATGCACACTCTGCCAAAAGCACCTGACCTTGCAGCCCCAGCAGCCACATGGCCCATGGGCTCCAGGAGGGAGCCTGAAATGGGCAGCAACTGGATGCTACCTGGATGACCACTTAACAGCTGCTTTAAAATGAAGCAGGAACTCTGGGCACCAGCTTTCATTTCAGTCTTGCTGAAGATGGTTGGACTTTGTCTGGGCTTGTGGAAGAGAGGGGCTTTGATTTGGGGAGTCTGCTATTCTCCCAGATCACACAGCATCTGACTAAAAGTGCCTTCCTTTTTCACCACCAACTGCCTCATGAATTGGCTTCTGTGGTGGCAGGCAGACAAACTCCCCTTTTTTGTTTGGTAACATGAACATTTGGGAGTTTTGTTTGTTCTTCTTTTTAATTTTAGCTATTGTAATAAGTATGTAGTGGTATCTCACTGTGGTTTTATTTTATGTTTCCCAACTGTGTTTTCTTTATCAAAATTCTCTTGGGATTTTAGGTCCTTTGCATTTCCACATATATTTTGGATTCAGCTTGATAATTTTTACCAAAATGCCTGCAAAGATTTTTAGTAGGACTGGATTAAATTTACAGATCAATTTGGGAATAATTGACACCTTTGTATAGTGAGTCTTCTAAGCCAGGAAAACAGCATATTTATCTATATATTTAGGTCCTCTTTAATTTCTCTCATTAATGTTTCCTACTTTTCACTGTGTAGGTCTTATACATTTTTTATCAAATATATCTCTAATCATTTATTTTTGATGGCATTAAAAATCATATTTTTAAAGGTTGATTTAATTTTAATTCCTAATTGTTTGTTGCTAGTTTGTAGGAATACAATTAATATTTGTTTATTGATCTTGTATCCTGACATCCTACTAAGCTCATTTATTAGTTGTCTCTATTGAAGATTTCTTAGGATTTTCTACAAAAACAATTGTGTTATCTGCAAATAAATATGATTTTACTTACCTTTCTCATCTGCATGCTTTTATTTATTTATTCACACCTCACCACACTGTTTAGGACCTTGAGGGCCATGTTGAATAGAAGTCATTGAAGCAGATATTTCTATCTCATTCCTGATCTTGGGAAGAAAGCAGTCAGTTTCATTTTGGACAACAGTTTGACAGTATCTTAAAAGCTAAAGATTTAATATAGCCTATTCATTCCACTCCAATGTATTTACACAAAAACAAAAACACATGACCATATAAATATTTTTACATTAATCTTTAGAACATCTTTATATAGTTCACTTTTAATAAAAACCTCTCAAATATTGATCATCAAAAGGTAAACAATTGTGATGTAGCCATACAATGGAATATGAATCTGCAATGAAATAGAAACAAACTATTGATACACACAACATGGATGAATTTTAGAATACATATGTTGAATGACAATAAGTTAGTACACACTCTGTGATTATCTTCATATAAAATTTCATTAAATGTTACATAACTTACTGTGACAGAAAGCAAATCACTAACTGAAGGCAGGAGAAGAGAAGAGATGAATCAATTACAAAGGGGCACAAGGGACCTCTTGAGGGTGATGGATATGTTTATTATTTTGATATGACAATGGCCTTACAAGTATGACAGGTATGTTAGAACTCATCAAGTTGTACACTTTAAATTTCAATTTATTTTCCATTCATATGACTTAATGAAGCTGCAAAATAAATATAAAAGTATTCATTTATACACAACATCCTTATATTCATCTTCTATAGTTTCTTGTCAATACATAATAATACCTCATTTTAAAAATTTCTTTGATAATTACAGATAAGTATTTTTCATACATTTTATGGCAATCATTTTTCTTAGTAACTATCTCCCATATAAATTAACTACTCTATTTTTATTAACATTTAGAAATTACCTCCTTAAGATAATAAAAATATCCTAGGTTGTGAAGGTTCATAATTTTTTATTTTTAGTAAACTTTTTGCCATCTCATATCCCACAAATTTAGTTAATTTTCTCAGACTCCATAATTGTGTTTACTCTTTTGTGTGTGTGCACCATTGCCTCAAGAGGCCATACTTAAGATGATTACACAATGGCCTCTTAGACTCTTTGAAGACCCATGCAGAGAAAAATAATTTTGTCTTACACAATAATTGAGAATGTCCGAGGGCATCTGGTCCAAGATGCGCACATATGAAGTTTAATTGTATAAAGTAGCTGCATTGAAGATTCATAACCAAGTTTGTGTGTAATAATTATCATGATTCTCTCTCCTGTCAAATTTTTTTCAGACTTGTTCAATAATTATTAATTGGACTAATGGAACCTTGATACTATTTTTCTGGGTAGCAATGCAAATAAATAGAGAATTACGCAGTAAGTAAGAAACACCTAAGGGGCAAGCACACATAGTTGATAAACAATCAAAAGTTAGCTACTGCATAGTTTTCTTTTAAAAGAATAGTGTCAAGGCCCTGGCCAGGTGGCTGAGTTGGTTGGAGCATTGTCCCATACACCAAAAATGCTATGGGTTCAATTCTGTTCAGGGCACATACCTAGGTTGCAGGTTCTATCCCCAGTTGGTGCATATATGGGAGGTAATAAATTGATGTTTCATATTCTCTCTCTCTCTTCCTCTCTCCCAACAATAAACATATCTTTGGGTGAGGATTATAAAAAGAAAAGAATAGTGTTAAGGTTTACAAGTAGAATGTCAAAAGACTAACAAAGGTGAAGGAAAAATAGTACTGAGAGGTTAGTGTAGTAGAAAATTTGCTTAGAACTTTCCAGCATTGTTGTTATTACTTGTAGGTAGTCTCTCAGATGTGAATCATATTTCACCTCACATAGAGGCCACCATTTAAAGGCCACCAATAAATGTGTCTTTCTAAATGTACATTCTATGAGTATATGTCCATGTGCATTTTGTTAAAGACCTATTTCAAAGAACATTTAATAATTCTTAAATAAAATCATTGTCATAAAAGTATACTCCAGTGTGGGGGAGCTTTGTCCGGCAGAGACCCCCTGGCCATCGTGGATAGGATAAGTCTACCAAGACATGATGTGCTTGGGTGGGAAGGTAGCCAATCTCTCAAAGGAGAAGGGCCAGGAGCCTGTTCCTCAATGGGCTTTTATTGGATTCAATTTGCTTAGGAATACAGGTAAAGCTCATCAATCGTTGCCGGGCAGTAATAATCAAACAACAGATAACATTCAAAGAACTATGAGGGCTTATTCTGAGTCAGGGACAGATAGCTAAAGGGCCACAAAACTTTGGGAAACAAACTCATTTTATGTTTGGACCCTTATCAGAAAATTGAAGACATAGCAGGTTTCACAGGATTTTTTGCATTCTTTCTTCAGTCTGATTGCCCCAGGAACTGCCTGTTCCTGCCCAGGGCTGCATTGCCCTCCGTCATTGTTTGTTTCAAGCTTAGGTCAGGCAGGGGAAGTAAGGCAGCCAAGAGATTAGGAGACTTCTTGCAGACAGAATGAGGACTCAGGCTCTGTCAAAGACCCCCTTTTCTTATAGCTCCCCAAGTCCTTCTCTGGGGGCCCCTTTGTGACCATGCCTGTCTTAGGTCATCCCTCCCTTGAGGAATCTTACTGGTCATTGACTAACAAGTCATTCACCCGGGGCCAAACAGGGTGCAGTAAAAGGGGGCTGAGGCAGTACCCCTGCCAGGGAGATAAGATTTGTCTCCTTAGTGGCTTATGGTCCCAGTGTCTCTTTCTCAGCCTTAGCCATGGGGGGATTACACTTTTGGAAGCCTGGCAGGGTGGTTCCCAACACTTCAGCAATTTTTTTAGCTGATTAGGTTTTCTAGCAAGTTCATCATTATAATAATAAGTAATTATTATAAAAAATTATGGCCACTTTTTATTGAATATCTACTATACACTAGGCCCTGTGCTAGGTACTCAGTCTTTACTAATTTTTCACAGTAGCTGGTATTGTCTACCTTTCACAAATGAAGAAAGTGAGGCTTTCTTTGCTCAGAGTATGTCATATTCATTTCTTGGGCTCTTGAGTACTGTTATCTGTGCCATGTTTTTGTTAAGAAGCTGGAACAAATATCTCTTAACTCAATTCATTATTGCTTCCTTTTTCCTGGGTATGGGAGTGCGGGGACAAGTGAGACAGAAAGTTGCTTTTGTAAATAAGAAAATGGTTGATGCCATTAGACCATCAAAACAAGCATACTTCATTAAAAGGAGAAGTTTCTTAGGACAATTTCTTATCCACAGAAAATGTTAGTATACTTTTGGCTTTTTGAATACACTTATGCCATTGTATGTCTTAGAAAGTTTCCAGAATGAACTTGCCCTGAAGTGATTATTAGTTAATACTTATTTAAAAAGACCATAGTCTTTGATCCCTAGATGAGTGTGGTGCATGGATGATTCACCAATAGAAATTAATACAACCCTATAGGAAGGACACCAAGACAACGAAACTGTGTAAGAGCAGATGAGCAGTTAAGAACAAAACTGACTTTGTTGATATGTGTTAGTAGAAAAGTCCTACTTACATTAGAGAAGTAAAGGCCTAGCAGTCATTATACTAAATTACTAATTCCTAATCTCATTTTTGCCCAATTTTGAAAATAAACATTCATTATTACTTCCTTACATATTTTCTGGTTCCAAGTGCTTTCTTCTAAATAGTATTTACCATTTGCAACAAGTTTGTAACTGCTTTGCTTATGCACTTCTCACTCAAATACAAATCTAACTCAGGGCAAAATATGTGAACTCTGTTCATCACCAAGAGGTGATGTGGGCTGTCATTTGTAAAGAGCTGGTTTAGACTTATGAACAAAAAGAGTCATGAGCAACTTTTTGGAAGTGTATTTTTTCGCAAGATTTTTATTGCAAGTAACTGAAAAGTACACTTTGAAAAACTTCAAAGACTTTACAAGAAATTTTCATCCCTACGAATTGCTTTCTCTGATTAACTAAATGCTTCAATAGATCAGGGTTTCTTTCTTCTTTCCATCTTTCCTTCCTTTCTCTACTCCCGGAATGACCATCAGATTGATTCCGAAAGAAAACACCCTCCTGCCCTGAAGGGATTTCTTTACAAGACAGTCAGTTCTGGCAGCCTCAGAGGTTGGAGAGTGTGGTTTGCAAGCAGTGTGGCAACATTTTTAAGTTTGACCTGAGAACAAGTTAATTGTTCCAAGATTAGACTAAAAAGACATTAGCCTGATTGCAAGAAGAGAAATTAAGAACAAACTATAAAGAAAATAATCTAACAATATTTTTTACTGGTAGAAAAATGTTTTCAAGAGAAGTGGCAAAACTGTCTTTACTTGATAATGAATCAATCTTCACAGGAATTTACAGTCATGCCTCTGGCATAATTCCAAAGCAAAGGGCAGCCTCGAACTAATTTTTTTAAAACATAATATTTTCCAAAATGAGACCTCCCTCCAAATCTACAATAATTGGTTCACTATCTGTTTGCTAGAGCGTAGCTCTCTACCCTGAGTCCTCTGCAGAAATGGAGAATCAACCTCTTAAATACAGGCCACTGTGTCCTGCAGCCATTTGAGACTATTTATGCCAGCTACTTCGGGTTTTAAAAATGTAGCAAAAAAAAGAGCCATAAAAAAACTCCCAAAAATTTCACTTTACGGCAGACACGATGCAAAAGCTGTGGAGATGCTTGGTTGTACCTACCACATTGTTAAAGAGGCATGTGAAAGAAACTGTGGGAATGTGAAAGAAATACTGGCTGAGAAACAGAAAGAGAAAACCTGAAGCTGCCTATCACTTGTGCCACTCGCCGCCAAAGCTGTGGGTGCTGATAGCCTTATTGTTTAATCTATCCGAAGAATATGTGGGAGCAGAAAGCACAACATCCCCAAGTTGTTACTTTGTCACAACTTTACAGAATACATAAGCACTTCAGTAAATACACAGATTTTTTTGCAAACTGTAAATCATCTGTGAGCCACCACTGTTCAACTAATTACAGCAAGAAGCTGTGCTCATTAGCTGTTCTCATCTGGCTCACTGCACGACCTAAATAGTCCGTAAATGAGCCGGCAATTATTGCTGTATTACCACTACCAGCTCTGCTCACATCAAAATATCTCCACCAAATGTTACGCCTGTTGGTATTATCAGGTTAGAAATTTCATAAACATATTGAAGCAGTTAATTGGGAGATTATTTTAAAAATGTGAAAATAGAATCATCAGTGAAAGAGTTTTCATCAAACCCCAGATAGGCGGCTCCACCTATAGACGAGAATCTCAGAATGCAAGCATCTTGGAGGATACCATCTCCTGCTTCTAAGAAACGCTGGAAAACTAGGAGAGCACTGGAAATTTACTCACATTACATGGAAGGAAAGTGAACTATGCATATTCTTATGCCACCTAAAATTGGTCTCTTGATTTGATCAGAATATAGCCAAAGCATATGCTCAGGGGCCTAGTGCCTGAAAGAACTTTAGCCAAACAGAAATGGACTCTGTCATGTCAGTAAAACTTCATTATTTCCAGCCCCACCATTGGGCATATATAGAGGGACTAAGACTTTTTTTAGTTCGGTTAAATTTATTTTCAAACAAAATGTTTATATGCATGGTAATGGTGAAAAGACGAAATAACCACTTTGAAGAACAATTGTCTGACACCTTTGAAACTTTAAAAGAATCTACTTATAATATCAAATTATTAATTGTATTCTTACTCATCAAAATGTTCTCTTTGAGCTTCATTCTAGTTATTGTGGATATTTGAAACTAATACATTTTAAAAACATGTCATCATTCATATTTTATATCATTTAAATTTACCCAATTTCAAATGACCACATTTAATGAGAATTTATTTGATCATTTTCATTACAACAAGGGGAGCCTTTTACACTGGGGGAATTTATTTTACCTTGTTCTGGGTGCTCATTGATTCATCATGATTATGATCCTGAAAAATAAAGAAGGAATAAAGAAAATGCTAAAAGCTAATGGGTATTCTGATTCTACTGATTTCCTGCTATTTACCATTAAAGAAGAGAAAAATAAGTAAATGCTTTGATTATAAAACTTTTAAAAAATAAATACTACTTGATTATCGATTCTGGTAGTAGTTGCACGTGTACAAGATAGAAGGTGTCTCTAATGGGTTGAATGTTGTTCTCTACTCAGACAAGGTTTAATGTCATAAGTGGCCTATCTGACATGTAAAATTTGCACAGGATGCATAACAGAATCAGTCACTAATGATGTGCTCCAAAGAGATGTTTTCATGATAAAGACATTGATTATAATCTGTTTTTCTATGAACGTCATAAAGATTTTAGACAGCCATAACATTTTTCAAGCTATAGGTGTTAGGCTATAAAACACAGCATTGTTTTTCCCCTCTGGAATCGTCATCAATTTTAGTGTGAGTTTTGACTGCAAGAGTCGTACTTCCTTTTTCTTTCTTCTTCAATGTCTGTCTTAGAAGGACAGCTAACTTCTCTGCCTGTCTCCTCTGATAGCTCTGCCTGCCCACTCAAAGTGAGATCTGCAGACAAACAATATCAGCATCATCTGGGAGCTTGTTAGAATTCAGTATCTTGGGCTCTAACCCCAACCAACTCAGAATTTGAACATATTTGAGAAACACTGGTCTACAGAAAGACCTATTATGAGCCATGGGTCTCTTCCCTGTAAGAAAGGGGAATCAAAGCAGGGTCAAGCTCTGCAGAACCAAAGATTGGGTGAAATAAGTTCATGGTTTTGATTGCTTCACTCACTATCAATGTTAACAAAAATGGCTCATCCAAAGCCCACTCCTTAATGTTTAGAAAGATATGCTGGGTCATTGGAAAGCTAAACCCTTTAGCTGTTTGTAGTGTGATAATCATGACAAGGGATATTTTAGAGTGTCTGCTTTGTGCCCAGCGGTACACTTGATTCAATGGAGGCCTCACCAAGCACATTCACCAAGGCCTTTGTCTTCCATGGTTATGCTGCAGTTCAGATGCCTCATCTTCCTAAAAGCCTTTAAACTTTCCAATCACTTTTACTATGGTATTACTTAACATTTCATACTCAAGTAGATATTTTTGCTTTCTTTTGAAATATTGTTAAATTGTTTAGTGACCATTCAAAGTCAGCAATTGGTGAATGGCAACATTGGTACATGTGAGGCCTCCTTCTAAAACTATGCTTTGAATACCTATGACATTCATACAATTTACACACACTCAAATGCACAAAACATCTCAAAAGTAATCTTGGGCCCTGGATGGCATAGCTCAGTGGATTGAGCGTGGGCTGCAAACCAAAGCATCGCAGCTTCGATTCCCAGTCAGGGCACATGCCTGGGTTTCAGGCCACGGCCCCCAGCAACGCACACTGATGTTTCTCTCCCTCTCTCTCTCTCTCTCTCTCTCTCTCTCTCTCTCTCTCTTTCTCCCTCCCTCTCTCTCTCTTTCTCCCTCCCTTCCCTCTCTAAAAATAAATAAAATCTTTAAAAAAGGTAATCTTGGATTATGTCCTAACAGTAGTGTATTAATAAGATTTACTGCATTAAACACCTCTGTGCATGTCACTCAGCAGTGGAAATATAGAACAGGGGGCTCTCAGATTTTATTAGATAATATGGTATGATAAGAGAAGCAGTAGGTGGTAGGCCATAAAACCTCTGAAATAACTCCTCTTAGGAGGTGCTTTTCCAGTCTTTTAGGAAATGAGAACAATTCCCAGAGGAAACAGATTGAAGTCAAAGTACTTCCTCCGTCTTCTAAAGAGCAGAATCTCTGCCATGCAGGACATATTGGTGTGGCTCATTATCCTAAAGATGTGACTTGGCCTGGTTTTGGTTTAAATGGGGAAGTGAGATTTGAAAAACTGAAGTAGCCCACTGTCCAGGACATATAGCTTAGAGGTTGGCACCATGGAGACACACACAGCCTACTTATGCAAGGAGGACAGCCTAGCATGAAGGAAAGATCTTTATCTTTGGTGGCAATCATACCTGTCCTCACAGCACAACAATTTATTCAAGGGAAACCATCCCCCTTGAATAAGTTTTATACATGTCTTCATAACTTCACTTACAGAAGACAGAGGAGCAATTGTATAAGGATTTAAACCCCACCAGACCAAGAAATCATATTAATCTAAATCTAAAGAACTAGAGGTTTGAGGGTTTTTTCTGTAAAATTCACTTTGTTACAAGAAAATGAATAAATTAAGAAATAAGGACTTGTGCCTGCCAAATTAGACTAGTTAAACGTCAGTTTCTTTTTTTCTTTTAATTCTCACCCGAGGATATGTTTTTATTAATTTTAGAGAGGGAGGGAGAGAAGGAGAGAGAGAAAGAGATTGAGAGAGAAAAACATCAATGTGAGAAACATAGATTGGCTGCCTCTGGAACATGCCCAGACCGGGGATTGAAGCTACAACCTAGGCATATGCCCTGACCTAGACCCAAACTGGTGACCTTTCATTTTGTGGGATGGCACCCAACCAAATGAGCCATAATGTTCAGGGCTATCCATCACTTTTAAGGTATTTACAAATTAAATCCAATAAAATTGAAGCATAAATGAAAACTATCTTGCCCTTGAAAATTAAATTACAAACATTTCAAATTAATAAGATCATTCTATTCTTTTCTATTTGGTTCCAGCTAGAGAGATTCCCTATTAAAAGCTTTGGTGGAGCATGGGTTCTTTCAACAGGTACAGCAGTTTCTCTCCTCTAATGGGTGAGGCATAGTTCCTTTCGAGCCTGTGACTCCGAATTTATTTCAAAATCTCTCATAAGCCTGACTTTTCAAGATTCCAAAGAGTTACTGAGACAACAAGACTCTAACAGTAGTGACCTCATCTTCAGTAAAATTTGGAATATGAAAAAAATTCCCATCCTCTAGGCAGTTCTTCACAGACAAAGGATGTTAGTATTTCCAAAGGCCATGGAAGGGACTCAGTGGTATCTGAGGAAAGGAAAATAGATCGAGAAAATCTTGGTTTCAACTTAGCTAGACTGTCAGTCATCTATGGAAAATTCCATTGTCTGCAACTTTAAAAACTCAAGATAATTAGAGCTCTCCCACAAAGAAGTCACCTTTGGCATTGCGTAAATATGGATAAATATCATATCCAGAGGACGTGGTGGGTGGTGAGAGTGACATTTATGCATGTGTTCACCAGAAAGTTGCACGAGATAATCCTGACTTCTTGGAAACTGCAGTAATGGTAGCCTTAGACTTAAGGCCTAATCTGAGATGCCTTTCTTTCTGAATTAGCTTTTGATGAAAAAATTTAAAGTAACAGACAAAAATAAAACCAGCCTCTTGAAAAACATAGATGAAAAACTCACAGAAGCAGCCAGAGAACTGGGGTACTCACTGGAACAGAGAACCAAGAAGACAAAACAAGGAGATAAGAAAGTCATGACAAAGCCCTTTCATGGTGCACATGTGGTTATTCCAGTGGATAAAAATGATGTTGTGTACAGAGAGCTCCCTGAAACAGATGCCAGATGCAGGAGAATTTAAAAGACAATTGTCAAAGCACCAAGTGATGAGGGAAAACTAAAAGCTTTTGCTCCCATTTAGATAATGATGACTTTTGCTCAGTCTGTTAATAATGAATGTGAAAATGGCATGGGGCTTGACCTGAGAATGGACCTCTTTGTTTTGATTCACACTATTTTCATGACATTGCTGGCCAGCCTCTACCTCTTGCATATAATCTGTTGAAGAAGAATCTCTTTGCAGAAGGTACTGAAGATCATCCGGAAAGCAGAAAAGAACATAGACTTGTAGCATGAATGAGAATTGACTTTCTTTGGTGTACAATATTTTAAAGCATTAGTATTAAACTTGTGATTGCTTTTTATTTTTTAAGGGATACAGAAAACAAATTGGTGGGAATATTTACTTTAAAAATGTATTAAAGGGTCCTCCATAATGAGAAAGATGCAATCAGTAAGTTCTGAGTTTGTCAGAATTATCTACTGGCCACGTCATTCACCCTTACTTTTTATCTCTAATACTAATGCACATTTTTCTCTCATGTCTGTCCAGACTTTTGTAACATGCAGCACAGCTGACATCCTTTCAGAGTAGTAGTAACCCGAATTCTTTCACTACTGACTGTCCATGATGTCATGTGAATTTCTTATACTCTGTTGGAGTTTGGCTCCCTTGCTAGAGAGTCTATTCCAGTCTGCTCTCTAAGCACTTGCCAGCCTTCTTCTGTTAGGTACCTCTGGGACCTATCACCGTATAATTTAATAACAACTAGTAACTACTAAAACATATATCCCATTTTGAAAATGCTCTCCTTAAAAGTAGTTAGAGCCCTGACTGGTATGGCTCTGTTGGTGTTGCATGGTCCTGCAAAGCTAAAGGTTACTGGTTTGATTCCTGGTCAGGGCACATGCCTGGGGTTGTGGGTTCAGTTCCTGGTTGGAGTGAGTATGAGAGGCAACTGAACTATGTTTCTCTCTCACGCTGATGTTTCTCTTTCAAAAATAAATAAATAAATAAATAAATAAATAAATAAAGATTGCTGTTAGATATAGTTGCATAACCTATAGTCAACACTGACTTTCAATAGTTCATTTTCTTCATCTCTGTCCAGCCAAACACCTCAATCTTTTTCTATATAAATGCTTCTTCTTCTAGTTTATTATACCTCCATGATTCCTGTTCTGACAGTAAGACTAATGCACGCTTTGTAAACCACTGCAGCTTCTCCTTTAAGATCCGTAGAGATTGTGTTCTGTGCCAAGCATTCTTAGTTGCCTTTAGGTTCACAAAAATTTCAATGAGCTGTGTCTTTGCTTCATCCCAAGAAAATGTTTTTATTATTCCTAAAAAGACTCTAGTTCTTCTTGTGGTTTATTTTTTTCTTTATATTCTACCATAGTTCTATGGGCCAATCCACAATTTTGGCTTCTGAATTATAGTAGTCAGATCTTAGATCATTAACAATTGAAAATGAACTTGAGGCCCGGTAGTGAGGGGTAGGTCCTGAAATTTTGGATAAGCCAGGTGAGTTTAAAATAACCCCTTCCAGCTTCCCTCTTTTGATCCAAATGCATCATTTACAAGAATGGGATTGAGGGAAGGCACTCTGTGCTGCCTCTGAGGCCTGGCACACAGAGGTCAAAGCTGCTGCACCTACAACAAAGAACTCTGTCATAATTCAAAGTCCTCACCTCCAGATTTTGCAAAAAAAACACCATAAATTAGCTAAGGATCGTTCTGCCTCCAAATATCTAAAAGATATTTTAGATTGTTTGCAAACTCTCTTTTTCCTATAATCACATTTGTGTCTCACCTGCACTTGGCTGACTACGACTTCCACAGCCTATCAGCCAAATTAAAAACTCTATTGTTAAAGTATCGTGCAATCCCAATGCTTCCTGATCAAGAGCCTGCCATAAGTTTTCATCTCAGGGCATTATTTTGCTCCCTAAATGCTAGCTTCAATGATTTTGGCCAACGAACCAGGTCTTATTATTTCCCTAAATTAATCTTACCTCCCAGAATAACAGGCCTTCCTTTACACCTTGGAGACCAAGATATGAACAAGGAAGGGGCTGAGACACTATGTTTAGTACTGCTACCAGACACACCACTTGGAATTCATTCTTTCCTCACTGGTGAGAAATGAGCAAAGACACAGAAAGGAGCTCAAATTGTTAGGCTACCCTTCCCACATGAAGAAAACATCACCACAGAGAATAAATTTTCTCAAAACATGTAAAGTGTCATTGGGACTGCATTAGTGTAATACACCTTAAAGTTATGAGACATGGTCTACAGTAACAAAAAAGGTGTGTTTATTTTATAGCATATGCACTATTAAGAATCTTCGGTGGGGTGGGAAGATGGATAAAAATGGTAAAGGGGAGTAAGAGATACAAACTTCCAGTTATAAAATAAATGTCACAGGATATAATGTACAGCATAAGGAAAATAGTCTATGAAGCATAGGGTACACAGTGACTAGTAATAACTTTGTACGGTGACAAAAAGTTACTAGATATATTGTGGTAATTACATTGCTAAGGTATACAAAGTTTGAATCACTATGTACAATGCTGAAAATAATATAATGTTGTATGTCCTCTCAAAGGCTAGGCCTGGAAATAGCAGAACATCACTACTGACACAGTCTATTGACCAAGTAGTCACAGCCCAGCTCAGATCCAAGGGAAGCAGAAACAGATTCTACCTCTTGACAAGAGGAGTAGCAAATATTTCAACCATCTTTTCCACTTTTTCCCAAGCAGGTGATGATTGAGCCTTGAGATGAATATTAAGATGGGACACTTAGACATTTTCAAAGGTATATGTTCCTGAAGAACAGAATAGCATAAATACAAGCCCCTGAATGGGAAGGTATTATTTTCAAGGAACAGAAAGCAAATCAGCGTGGCTCGAGTGTAGCAAATGAGAGGGAGAGAATTAAAATGAAATAGGTAAAAAAGGCAAATTAAGCCCTGGCTGGTGTGACTCAGTGGATTGAGCACCGGCCTGTGAAACAAAGGGTTGCTGGTTCAATTCCCAGTCAGGGCACATGCCTGGGTTGCAGGCCAGGGGGACACATGAGAGGTAGCCACAGGTTGATGTTTCCCTCCCTCTGTTTCTCTCTCCTTTACTCTCTCTCTAAAAATAAATAAATAACATTTAAAAAAATTAATTTTATTTTATTTTTTAAATATTATAGTTTAAAAATCCAAATTATAATTTGCTCCAACACTCTAAACTCCCGATTTCTTTAATTTTTTAACTGTTTCTTTACCTTCATTTCAAAATAATTAGTTTATAATGAACGTTCTTGAAATAGATTTTTGATATTCACTTTTACTTCCTATTATGAAAAATGAAGACTTAACCTGAAGTCCTAAACCACACACCTACATATATCTCCATCTTGCCCAAATAATTCTATAATAATGATTTAGTTAAATTAGTATTTAATGTTTTCCATTTTTATATAAATATTATGTAAAACTGATTTACATCATATACTATTTTGTGTCTGTTTTCTTTATAGCTTCTTGTTTTTACTTAAGTTATTAATAGCCTTATTGTTTCATTTACTTATTTTTCAAAGTATTAATCCTAGTTTAGATCCAACTTTTTTAACAGAACTATCAAATTCTTTTTATTAAAATAGAATACATTAGGTACTATATCTTCCTTTTTAAAAATTTTATTGGAGATATTTGAGGCTCTCTGTCTTTCCTCCATTCAGATTGATTGTAATCTAAATATGCTTCACAGCAATAAGAATGAAACTTTCCTTCACCATTTATTTAAAATCTCTCTTTATCACACTCTTATTGAGTTCTTTGTTTCTTCCTTTCTTAGTTTACTGCCACATTTTCATACACTTAATTTGTTTTCTGAGACAGGGTACATAGAAGGTAATTTTTTAAACTATTCTACCTAATTAACAATTTTTCTGGGATCAGAATTCAAGAACAGATTTATTTTCTGTCAGAATTCAGAAAGTATTACTTTTCTCTGAGCTTCCAATATTTTTTGTTTAGAAGGCCAATTTGTATAGAACTTTTTTCTTTACCTCTGGAAACTTTTCATATATATATTTTATCCCTAGTATTTTAAAATGTGTGTTATATTATGATGTGATCCTTTCCCAAATATTCTATGGGACTCTGGGAGGACTATCTGAAAATTAAAGACTTTGGGGAAATTTTCTAGTATTCTTCTTCTAACAATTTCTTCCTATAAATTTCTTCTGTATTCTTTCTGAAACTTTTAAAATAAATATTCAAGTCTTTTTATTCTGGAAAATTTTCTTAGATTATTATGTATTTTTAAATAATTTCATCCTATCTTTTTTCCTGTATTTTCTTTCTAGAATTTCTATTAATCAGACTTTGTTCTCAAATGTTTTTATTTTTTTAGCTTTCCTACTTCCCATCTCTTTGACTTTTTATTTTACTAACTGGGCTACTTCTACAATTTTATCTTCAACCCTTCAATTATATTTTTGCTATCTGTGTTGGGCAGAATAATACCCCTACCCCAAAGATCTCCATATTCTAATCTCTGAGTCTATGAATATGTTATGTTGCAAGGAAAGGAATTAAATTTGCAGATGAAGGTGAAGATGTTAATCAACTGATCAAAATATGGAGATTATCCTGATTATCTGGTGAGTCCAATGTAACTATAAGAAGCCTACAAACTGTAGAAGAGGGAAACAGAGGAGTTAAAGTCACAGTGATGCAGTGTCATGAAGACTCAATCAGCCATTAGTGGATTTTAAGATAAAAAGGAGCCACAAACTGAGGAATGCAGGCCATCAGCATCTAATAGAAGCTGGAAAATTCAAGACAACAAACACTCCCACGGAGTTCCAGAAAAAGAATTCTGCTCCAGTGATGTTTTAATCTTAAGCCAGTGAGACCATTTTAGACTTTAGACTTTCATAACTGTAAGATAATAAATTTGTGATGTTTTCAGCCACTAAATGTGTGGTAACTTGTTATAGCAGCAAATAGAAAAATACTACATTATCATATTTTTAATTTGTAAGAACTTTGCCCTATACGTGATTATCTCCTTTTTATACCGCCCTATTCTTATTTCATAAAAAAAATTATTTTCTCAGGATACTAATATGAAGTGTGATGTTTTCTTCTGATACATGTATTATTTCTATTTTCTCCGAAATTCATTCTTTCATTCTTTTTTCTTCTTGTTTTTGCCTTCTATATTAGAACCTTTCATTAAAAGTCCCTGACTATAAATTTATACTTAATGGGAGAGGTACTAAAATGAGGGCTGGAAACTCTTTTTGTTTGACAGGCTTATTGACTAATGGGCATAACCATCAGTGAAGAAATATACAGGAACCTGGCCAGTTCACTGGGACTCCCAAATGCTAACATCTGCAGTGCTTTCTCCTTCAGTCTGCTCCCCAGAGATATTTGACCCATCTTCTGTTTGAGGTATATCATGCCAGTGGCCAATATTCTGGCAGTCAAGTAGAGAAAGGGGATCATGAATCTTTTTGTTCAAGGTGCAAATTGTTAGATATTTAAGGAATCAACTAATAACACCTTTGTTGCCTTAAAACTCAGGCCAAATTTTAAACCATCTGAGAGACTGAAGTCTGAACATCATCCTTCTCATTGATTTGATTAGAAGAATGTGGCTTAGGTGTGAGGGCCAAATGAGCTTGTTCAGTTTCATGTGCTTATCTAGCTCATGGTCAGCACATCTAAGGGAATTTTCAGACTTACATAGCAGACTCACCCATGATCACTGCTTCCCACAGAGAGAAGAAAAAAAAAACTAATGGATTAGAGCCTCCTAGTTACAAAACACTGATGAATAGTTTTACCTCAACATGCAAGTAATTCTCTCCTCCTCTATGGGAAAAAGACAGGCAAGAGGCCAAGAATGTTACTCTAGGGAAGCCCTTCCACACATATCCTAGAAAAATAAGAGTACACATCCCTCAGTGCAGGATTTCAATTAATGTTTCTTATGCTCAGCTGCATCTTGGATCCAAAGTCTCTTTAATTAAGCCTTTCCACAAAATATGTCTTCTGCTGGGATACGATAATCTGAAGACCTAAATATTCATTATATAAAATTTAAAACAATCTTTCCATTTTCAGCCCAGCCTGACCCTGAGTACTGAATATTTGATATGTCTGTAATCCTGAATTTGGAAGCTCAAAACTGTTAGGTACTTTTTACTCCTCCCTCTATTCCTCCTTTTGATGTAACTAGATTTCTATTTTTCCAGGCTCCTAAGTTATTTAGCACCAATCCATCTGTGTCCCACGTTCCAAAGTTTTACTGACACCTCTGTCTGCTGTCATAGCCTTTTTGCTTTGTTGTGTCCTTGAGGTTTTATACCTTTAAAAATGTGTTTACTGATGTGTTGGGCAATTTATTTTTAAGAAAAAGGGTATCTTAAAGCTATCACATATAGCTGCAATTCCTTTTGTGCTCTTGTGTATTTTCTTTTTTTTTAATTTTATTTTAATCATTGTTCAAGTACAGTTTTCTCCCACTTACTCCCATTCCAGCCCACCCACTATTTTCCAAACTTTACACAATGGATAGACACTGTTTTTGTAGTCACAAAAAACCACAGTTAATACCATTTTTATTTTTAAATGGACATCTTTTATTTATTTTTAAAAATTATTTTAATCATTTTTTTATTGTTCAAATACAGTTGTCTCCATTTTCTCCCCACCACTTTCCCCTGCACCACCCATCCCTATCTCCCCCCCTCAATCCTACCCCCTTTGGCTTTATCCATGGGTCCTTTACACATGTTCATTGACAACTCTTTCCCTTCTTTCCTTCATAAATGCTATATTTAAATAACTCAGAAAATTGTAGTCCAGTGAAAATTTTAACTCCACTCATCCTAAATGATTTTATTTTAAATATTTTTCTAAAAAAAAATAATTTCAGGCATCTCTCATCTGTATAAATGGCCTAATTATTCCACTTGTTAATTTTTTTAAACTATTTAATTAAAAGGCAAATACTGTTTGCATAGGTGTTAATAAATTATTAGCACTTTATACATAACACATATCACACAACAACTAGTTTACAAGTTTAGAAAATGTAACAACTGAGCAAATTTTATAGTGAGAAAACTAATATGTATTGAGTACAAATGTATAGACATCATTAGTAGTGGTTTGTAGATGGGAAAATTGAGAACTCACAAGCTTAAGTAACTTAACCGAGGTTTGTTATTCTAAAACCCGTATCTTTTCATTATGCCACTTATTTCTGTAGAATGGAGTCTTATTTTTTTCCATAGGTGGTTACAGGGATAGTCAACCAGCATTAACTATAGAACAGTGTTACAGCCATTTAAGACCTTATTTCCTATCAATAAAATGGGAAACTGAGATAAAATGGGAAGCTAAAATACCTGTGTCTTTTCTTTTTTTTTCTTGGCTTTCATAATTGGTAAAGGAGGCACTCTTAACAAAACATAAGAAAATCAAAAGGCTCTCTAGAGCCCTGGCTGGCATACCTCAGTGGATTGAGCATGGGCTGTGAACCAGTGTCGCAGGTTCGATTCCCAGCCAGGGTGCATGCCTGGGTTGCAGGCCATAACCCCCAGCAACCGTACATTGATGTTTCTCTCTTTCTATCTCCCTCCCTTCCCTCTCTAAAAATAAATAAATAAAATCTTTTAATAAAAAAGGTTCTCTAGAATAACAATTAAGCATGATTGACCATAAAGAATTATTCCTAGGCTAGGGTGCACTGGGGCTCAGGCCCAGTCCAGCACAGGGAAGCCAGCAAGCCTACCGTGCTGATGAAGGAGACCTATCCTGTGTTTTACTGATGTGCTCTCTAGGACTCAGCAACTTCCCCGTTATCTCAACTTCAGATCATCAATGCTTAAGTGTAATGGATGAAGGGAGCATTTTGGTGTGGGTGGCTTGCTTCTTCTTTTTGTTGTTGTTAAATGTAGCAACAAACAATCAAATCAAAGGGAGAAGAATACAAAGAAAATGGGTCATGAATAAACAAAAAGGTCAGGACTCTAGTATTTAGTGCAATTCCTTGCGAACTATTGACTACCCCATGATTGGCAGATTTAACAGTACCTTCTGCTCTTTCTTGCCAGCAACTATGCAATTATTCCAGGTGTTGTAGTGGAATGACTCTGTCGAATTTTATAGGATTAATCAGCGTGTAAATGTTGGCAGGCTTCAGACCCAGATCCAGACTTCAGGTGCAGCACTTAGAACAGATAAAATGAAACACCTCTTCACTTATTTTTAAAAGGAATTTATAAAATTGTCCATAACTTTGACATAAGAAAGAGTTCATTTCATGACATTTATATTAAACAGTCTTTCTTCTAATGTAGAATACAAAAAAAATCACCTATGGATTAAGGCTTAAAAATTATTCTGAAATTTACAATGTTCATGAATATTACAATTCCATATTTCCTCCTTGACATCTGGGGAAATACTTTAAATGTTATTTCTGTTCATTATAACTCAATAATATATCATAAATAGTATGTTAAAAAGACAAATGTGGGCTCCATGACCTCCATCTGTCAAGTATTTCTCTACTGTGTTAAAGAGAGGCTTAAGAGGGATTTGGGACACTGTGTGAAGCTTATTGTGTGATTGTATAACTATTTGGCTTAAACTCTTCTACTCATGAACTTCCAAAAGCTCCTAATTGCTTGGAACAATGGTTTTCAAGTGTTTGTTCTTGCCAGAAGCAATTTAAGTATTCCATCAGTAACAGAGGCTCACTCTAGCAGCACCATTCCGTGTGTCTCACTGACGAGGCATTGAAAGGGCAAGGAAATTTTAAGAAGCTGTTCTAGAAGTTCTTCCAACCCTGCCACCTTTGATCCAATATTAGTCATTAAGATGAATTAGTCATTCACCAAATTCTAAAAACATTTATTTTGAGTATGTACCATATGAAATGTATTAGGGAATAATAAGAGTTTCTCCCTTGAAGGACAAACTAGTAGTTGAAGTTAAAAGTAAGCTTAGATATCCTTGAATTCTTTTATTCTGTAGGAACAAGGAGTCCAATAAGTTTATTTTTAAAGAAAAGACAAACAAGTGTATTCTGAACTGAATTTGAGGCGATAGTTTTTGTTTTATTGTCACTGTATTGCCAGTACAAGTTAAAGAATATCTCTCATACAGAACAATGTCACAAATGTGTTCCAAAATAAATTCATTTTTAAAGCATGTTTTTGATTATGCTATTACAGTTGTCCCATTTGTTTCTCCCCTTTATCCCCCTTCACCCTGCACCTTCCCTCCCACCAGCATTCCTCCACCTTAGTTCATGTCCATGGGATGTACACATAAGTTCTTTGGCTTCTCCATTTCCCATACTATTCTTAACCTCCCCCTGTCTATTTTGTACCTACCATTTATGCTTCTTATTCCCTGTACCTTTTCCCCCATTTCTCCCCTCCTCTTCCCCACTGATAACACTCCTTGTGATCTCCATTTCTGTGATTCCATTCCTGTTCTGGTTGTTTGCTTAATTTATTTTTAGGTTCAGTTGTTGATAGTTGTGAGTTTGTTGTAATTTTACTGTTCATAGTTTCAATCTTCTTTTTCTTCAATAAGTCCCTTTAACATTTCATGTAGTAAGGGTTTGGTGATGATGGACTCCTTTAATTTCATATTATCTGGGAAGCACTTCATTTGCCCTTCCACTTTAAGTGATAGCTTTGCTGGATAGAGTAAACTTGGATTCAGGTCCTTGCTTTTCATGACTTTGAATACTTCTTCCCAGGCCCTTCTTGAAGGTAAAATTTCTTTGGAGAAATCAGCTGATAGTCTTACGGCAACTCCTACCAAGGAGTTGCCATAAGACTCCTACAAAGAATACTCTTGCTGCTTTTAAGATCCTCTCCTTATTTTCTTTAATCTTGGGTAATTTATTTATGATGTGTTCCTTGGTGTGTTCCTCCTTGGGTCCAACTTCGGGAATCTCTGATCTTCCTGGACTTCCTGGAAGTCTATTTCCATTGTCAGATTGGAAAAGTTTTCCTTCATTATTTTTTCAAATAAATTTTCAGTTTATTGCTCTTCCTCTTCTCCTTCTGGCACCCCTATGGTGCAGATATTAGAACATTTAAAGTTGTCCAAGAAGTCCCTAAGCCTCTCCCCACTTTTTTGAATTCTTGTTTCCTCATTCTGTTCTGGTTGAATGTTTATTTCTCCCTTCTGTTCCAAATCATTGATTTGAGTCCCTGTTTCCTTCCCTTCACTGTTGGTTTCCTGTATATTTTTCTTTATTTCACTTTGCATAGCCTTCTTTGCTTCTTCTATTTTGTATCCATACTCAATCATTTCTATGAGCATCCTAATGACCAGTGTTTTAACTATGCATCTGATAGGTTGGCTATCTCCTTATTGCTTTGTTCTTTTTCTGGAGCTTTGATCTGTTCTTTCATTTAGGCCATATTTCTTCATCTTGGTGCACCTGTTATGTTGTAAGGGCAGCTTAGATATTCACCAGGGCAGAGCAACCCACTGTACTATGTTGTGGTACTGTCTGTGGATGAGGTGTCGGAGAGGGAAGAACACTGCTTGCTTGCTCTCCCCCCACTTTCGGTCACTTCCCCCACTACCCACAAGCAAATTGGACCCTTTTAATGCTGATTCCCCCGGTGAGTGGGTTTGTGTATGTTCTAGGACTCCGTGGGTCTACCCAACAAACTTTCTTGTGAGGCTGGGAGTTTCTTCCATTGCCACAACCTCCACAGAGGATTTGAAGTTTTCTTCTCCCACACTGGGTTGTGTGGTCTGTCTCACTCCCCAGTTGTTCCTCCCAGCTTATCCGCACAACAATTCAGGACTACCCAGTCTGCTGCCACTGCCTCACCCACCTAATCCACCAGACACCATGTTGCTGCATGTCGTCTCCACCCCAGGTGCCCATGTCTGCCCCTCCTACGAGTTGAACGAATATTTCTTCTTTAACTCCTTAGTTGTGGGACTTCCATACAGTTTGATTTTCTGGCAGTTCTGGATGTTTTTGTTTTTAAATTGGTTGTTGTCCTTCTTTTGGTTGTGCAAGGAGGCAAAGCATATCTACCCATGCCTCCATCTTAAATTCATTTTTTAACTTAATTCATCTATGAGATGGAAACATGAAGCTCAACTACTAATGTCAGCAGATAAGGGGAAAATGAACCAGAAAGTAGAAATAATAAAAGAGGCACTAAAACTTTATCAAAATATGAATCCTGCTTTCCCATTTTTAACTCAAAATTTAGATCTGATTTAGAAAAGAAACAATGGTAACATAGAAGGTAGACTTGAGCCTGAAAAATTGGAATCAGAAAGACCCAGTAATACAAAAAGTGATAACTGGAGCATGAGCTGGACTTCAGAAATGCAGTGGGCAGAGGGTGATTATATGAGAGGAACTTTGAAGCAGGACACCATAAGCCTTAGCAACTGCTTGTGCTATGAGAAATGACAGAGAAACCTGGGCTTAGGTGTCTTGGAAGGCACTGCTGTCATGAACCAAGACAGGAAAAGTAAGCTGTGTTTTGTACTTGTCTACAGAGTAAATATACTGCTTTAAATTGGTTATTAAATTATTTTAAACTATGACTTAAGAGGTGATCTTAGGTCTGTCAAAATGTGTTTGCTACTATGATCATCTCATTCTAGGGCTAATAACATATATGGACTTGAAATATTATTACCTACTTGTTTCTTGTGGATCTGCTTCATTCAGATTGTGTTGGAAGGCAAAGGTTATTCTTTTTACAATCACTGAGCCAGAACTCAGCTTTTTCAGTCAAAATCAGAAAAAAAACCCTAGAAAATGCTTTTGGGCCACCATATTAAATGGTAGGCACAAAAGCACTAGAGCACAAAAGACCCAGGATAGCCAACACAATATTTAAAGAGAAAATCATAGCAGAGGACTCACACTATGAAACTTCAAGACTTATTATAAAGTTATGGTAATTTAGACAATGTGTTTTGACAAAAGAACAGACAAATAGATCAATGAAACAGAAGAGAGGGCCCCAAAATAGACCAACATCAAATATAGTCAACTGACTTTGACAAAGGGCAATAGCAACACAATGGAGCAAAGACAGTCTTTTTAACAAATGGTGCTGGAACAACTGAACATGCACGTGCAAAAAAAAATAATCTACACACAAATGTTACATCCTTTACAAAAGTTAAATCAAAATGGACCACAGACCTAAATGTAAAACACAAAATTATAGAACTCCTCAATGATAACATAGGGAAAACCTAGATGACCTTGGGTATGTCAGTAACTTTTTAGGTATGATGGCAAAAAAACATCAGCGAAAGAAAGAAACAATTAGCTGACTGCACTAAAATTTAAAATCCTGCTCTGCAAAAATCTCTGTCAAAGAAATGAAAAGACAAACCACCAACTGGGAGAAAATATTTACAAAAGACACATTTGATAAAATTATTATCTGAAATATTTAAAAAACTCTTAAACCTCAAAAATAAAAATAAAAATTCAATTTAAAAAATGGACCAAAGACATTAACAGACACCTCAGCAAAAAAGATAAACAGCCCTGACTGATGTCGGTCAGTTAGTTGGAACATCATCCCATAACCAAAAGGTTACAGGTTCAAGCCCCAGTCTGGGCACATCTGGGAGGCAACCAGTCAAAGCTTCTCTCTCACATGTATGTTTATTTCTCTCCCTTCCTCTCTCTCTGAAAGCAATGAAAAAAAATGTCCTAGGGTGAGAATACAAAAAACAGACAAATGAAAAAGTGCCCTACATCATATGTCCTCAAGGAAATGCAAACTGCAGTGTGATGACACTATACACATTGCTGAATGACCAAAATGCAGGACACTGACAGCAGCAAATGCTGGTGATGATGTGGAGCAACAGGAAGCCTCATTCCCTTCTGGTGAAGGCAAACTGCAACAGCCACTTTGGAAGATAGTTTTGTGGTTTCTTACAAAACTAAACAGTTTTTACCATAGGATCCAGCAATCATGATGCATCATATTTACCCAAAGGAGTTCAAAATTTATTTGTTTTCACACACAAGCCTACACATAGATGTTTACAGTATCTGTATTATTAATTGCAAAACTTGGAAGCAACCAAGATATCTTTCAGTAGGTGAATCAATAAATAAATGGTGGTACATACAGACAATGGAATATAATTCCACACATATAAGAAATGAGCTTTCAAGTCATTGAAAGACATGGAGGAAAGAAATCCATACTACTAAGCAAAAGAAGTCAACCTGAAAGGGCATTATATTGTAGGATTCCAATGATATGACATCATGGAAAAGGCGAAACTATGGAGACAGTAAAAAGATCAATGATTGTCAGGGGTAGGAGAATAGAATGATGCATAAGCAGAGCACAGAGGCTTTTTAGGACATTTAAAATACTCTGTATGATACTACAATGATGGATACATGCCATTAAATGTTTGTCCAAACACTTCAATGCACAATACCAAGAGGGAACCCTAATGTAAACTATGCACTTTGGTTGATTATGATGTGTCTATGTAGATTCATCAGGTGCAACAAATGTACCACTCTAGCGAGGCAAATTGATAATGGGGGAAGGCTATGCATGTGTGAGTACAGGAGAGATAGCGAAATCTCTGTACTTTAAGAGCTCAATTTTGCTGTGAATTTAAAATGTCTCTAAAGCAGAGGCCCCCAACCCCTGGCCCTTGGACTGGTACAGGTCCGTAGCCTGTTAGGAACTGGGCCACACAGCAGGAGGTGAGTGGTGGGTGAGCAGGCAAAGCTTTGCTTGCATTATGGCCTGAGCTTCGCCTCCTGTCTTCTTACCCAGTCCGTGGAAAAATTGCCTTCCATGAAACTGGTCCCTGGTGCTAAAAAGTTGGGGACCACTGCAAAGATAGAAAGTCCTTTTAAGAAATAGTGCTAGAAGCTTCTGCATTTTACTCAGGATTGATTTCCTTTATCAGGTACCATGAGAGTTCACAAAAGTGATTTTGGAAGGATGTTTATGTCAGTCAGAGAAGAGAGGGTTACACTGTTGAACATCTCAATGGCTTAAAACAACAAAATGTATTTTTCATATCACAGGTCCACTCATAAATTGACAAGGTGACTCTGCTGCTCACCGTCACTCAAAACTCAGTTGAGGAGCATTCCATCTACTAGACAGGTTTCCTGGATCTTCACAGTAGAGAAAAAGGGGTGATGAATTGCATACAAACTTTCAAATGCCCACCTGGAAGTGACACATATCACTTGTGCTCACATTTTTGTGGTCAAGCCAAGTCTGATGATCACCCTAAATTCAAGGATTAGGGAAATGTAACCTTACCATGTGTCTGGAATAGAGGATATCTGGGAATACTCAGGTAGACAGCATTCAGCTGGTATGAGATAATGCTATAGAGCCATCATCAAACTGGATGCACTACACATGCATAAAGTTTTAATACTATTGTACCACAAAGTATGCTATCATCTATGCACACTTGCAGTAACCGGCATTTAGTTGTCTTGCACTTATATAATAACCACCCTGTTATACATTTTTACACCATGGAATATTAACCACAGTCTGTGGAGCCTATCCTGACCCTCAAAGCCTGAGCTGGATGCTCAAGGAGCTATTATAGTGTCCTGTTTACTTCTCCATAGCACTATTCATGCTGCTTTGCAATTGGCACCTCCAGGCAAGGATGAGTCAAAGGTGGGGTTTTTTTTTGGTTTGTTTGTTTTTGTTTTTGTTTTTGTTTTTACTGATTGTTACACAATTCCCAGGGTCCCCTCAGTCAGATAACACTTTAAAGGCTGTTTGGGAGCCTCCTGGCCCCAAGGGCTACACCCCAGTCTTTGTGGCCCTTGGACTGTACACTCTACATTTAGAGACTGAACTTGATATCTGGGCTAATTTTTGAGCCACCCTTGCCACTGAGACCAACTATAAATATATAATGCTATACTTGCTCACATGTTTTAGTTCTTAAAATGAGCCTCATATGCTATAATATAGACTCAGAGTAGTTAAATGTTTCTAGTTAAACCAGCTGAACTGTTTATATTCCGGATCATTCTCTCATTGTGTTTGCTGTGGGAGTTTTAGATATCTTGCTAAATAAAGGTGACAACATAGAATTTCAATACTTGTGGGCAATATAATTTTGAAGGGTACTTTTCCAGTTTTATGTGTATCTATATAACCATTTTAAAATTCCCTCAGAATAATTATTCTGTCATACCTGCTCTATAGGCTACATTTAAAAAATGCTGGTTCTGTACTCTTAAGAAGGGAGATGATGGTTCATTTAAACAGCACTTACATTGCTATGTCAGGCTGATCTTGGCATGGCAGCAAATTCAGGATTTGACTGTGCTTGAAAAGACACATCAAAATCCCAGAAGACAGAAGAAAATTTTCCAAAGCCTTTCCAATTTCAATGGAAATTATTCGTTTCTTCTTCTCGAGGCTTCTCTATCTTTGGACTGCAAAGCCCTACTTAATTCTCAGAAAAGAACTCCCCGTTAACTAGTTAAATAACTATAGCCAACAGGTAAAGTTGCTCATAACAACCATACAAAAAACAAAGGTTGTACATAGAAGAGAGTCAGAAGAGTAGTGTTTTGTCAATCTTTCATCAGAAATAATATTCCACAAAGTGTACTTTGTGTGCTCTTTCAAGTCTACTGGTCACTCTGAAACAGCTGAGTGTGTCCACTTGCACCTCAGAGAGGAAGGTGAGACATGGCCAAGGCTGTCAACTTAGCTCTGCTCCAAACAAGCCACTTTGACCTTTCTTTACCTTTTCCTCCAGTTCTTTACTCCCCTTCCATCTTTTCCCAAATCACTTAAATTTCCCAAAAGAATAAAATGACTAACTGATTTGTTTAGAAAGTGCCTCTTCTTCCTTTCTTTTTCAGGGCTAGGAAAACATCATCAACTTTCCAGTAGAAGTTCCCTATCCAGGTTTCTAGCCATTGTCCCAAATATATTCCCCTTCCTTCACCAAATAAAAGTATGAGCCCCTTTCAGATCCCACCAATACTTTTGGAAAAGGCTTTTCATTACCACAACCACAACTGCACTGGAAAGTGCTCCTCTCGGTGTCTCATGTGAAGTCGCCATCACATCCATCAGAGGGACGGGTTTCAGATTCCTTGTAGATTTTTCCCCCACGTCAATCAAGTTCCATAAATGTTTCCTCACAGACCTCCATAAAATTCTTGTACTTCCCTTTTCTAAACTGGGAGGAAGATGCATCCATAAAGCAAAAAGGGGCTCTGGCTATAGATGGAGGCCATCCCTTCAGCAAACAGCTGTCCAGCTGAGGGTTGGTAACCACATGACTCAAAGCAGCATGAGTTATTTCTGCTTCCTGGTACTGACTGTGGATGAGACCAGGTTTCCTTCTTCTGTTGTTTGTTCAGCTGAACCTCCCACCCACAATGCACCTCTTCTCTGTTCTACTATAGTCAATCCACCTAGTCAGTGTAAAAATCCAACCTGTGGTCTTTTCTAGTTGGCTGCTCAAGGGCATAGGTCATGCCTTCTAACATAGTACTACATACACAGGAGGTAATTTAGAAATGTTTTTAAAATAAGCAAGAGGAAAGACAGAGGTGGGGGGAACTCAAATATTTCTATCATGGAGTTTTTAAATGAATATGTAAGTTAAATATAAAAGTTTTTAAATATAAAATTTGGACTGTTTCCTCTTAAAATTGAACTCCCATCAATGTTTAACCAGGCCCTTACTTTCCAGCAATGTTGCACATGTATAACAGTTTCTGTAAATATTAGCTTACATCTCAGGAACAAACTGTGATACTTGTGGAAGAAATGAGAATGACAACTCTTTCAGAAAAACCTAAACCAGATTTGAGAATGAATTACATATTTCCTTTGCTCACTGCTACCTTCTCCTTATATCCTGTGCCTTCACACATCTCCTAAGATTTTACAAAACTTTTGGTAATATCAGTGCTTATGATATTGCTTACCACCCATAACCTGTCTATCAGGAGATAATTCTCTTTAAGCAAAAAATAACATTCCTTCTGTGGAATCACAGAATGTCAGTAAATGTTGCATATGAAAAGGGCACCATGACCAAAAAAGCTTGGGAAATTTGGGTTAAATGAAGTCAAACAAGCACTTTATTAAAGAACTGCTTTGAATTTTTAATGCGTTAAAGTGCAGTGTGAATCACCAAGAGGAGGATATAAAATACAGCATTTCCCAACAGCTCACAGCACTACTCAAAGAGCACCTTTGAGGGCCAGGAAAATGTACCTGTAGGGACCAGAGATCCTCTGCCCAGAGTTCTTTTTAGGAGAGCCTATGTGGTCGTAGGCAAATCTTTTGCTCACCAAAACAGTTACTGCAAATATTGCATTTGCCTGAGGAAATTCTTCATCCTCCCTGAATAACCTTATAAAGCTTATTGAGAATTAATGATCAACTCTAATCACACAAACAGCATGTAAGTTCAGACACTAAAAAAAATACGTGGTGAAAAGAGCATTGAATTCTCTTTTTCTCACTGTTTCCTTCACCCACCTATTCTTTCATTCTCTTCAAATCAAAGATGAAGGGAAGAGTAAGGCCTGCAAATGTGCTTTGTATAGTCCTAGCAAAGGTAAATGTGGACAGAGCTCAGAGGCTAGTTTGTTTGAAGTTCATGACAGAGGTCCCAAAGATGTGACACTTGTTGTGAGAACTGGAATTCTTGCATCTTTAAAGATCTATCTCCTTCAGATTTTTACTCTTATTTTCCCAAGACAAATTAGATTTTCTATATTATACAATAGCAGGTTATCAAATGAATCATTTCCTCCCAACAGGATAAAAGAAACTCCCTCCCTTTTGATGAAATCTAAGAGAGTTTTCATCAAACCAGTAAAAATATTTATGACAATAACCTTAGAGAAATATTCTTTAAATGTTCAAGCCTTAATATCTTGGGATGATGTGTCAAAAGCCGGTTGGAAACAAAAGTTTAGATTCAGAGTGACATGTGGATACCTGTTTTTCTCAGTGAAATAATTCAGCCATTGTAATTATTTTTAACAGAATTGGGCTTCACACTGTGGGATAATGAGCTGGAAAATGTATTTGTTTTAAATAAAGGCATTTCACACTACAAGAACACACAAACATCTACGAAATCCAAATGCTTCCGTCCAGCGTGCCTGGTAAAAGAGCCAATTTGATGTTATTTCCAACTGTGTAGAAATAATTTGCTACAAATTCAGGCTACAATGCAAACAGGTGCTTCTTGAAAGAAACCCCATGAGTCTGGAGTTGCCAAGGACTCAGACAGCTGGGGAACATGAAGATGTTCTCCTTTAAATAGAACCCAAGCCTCTGGCACCTATTTGGAACCCAACTCCAAGTACTAACTTTAGGTTGGTCATCCGTGATTATAGGACCAGCTGGCCCTTCAAATTACCCTCAGACTTCACTAAAGCTGTGGATTTATACTAACAACACTATGAAATTGCACATCACCCAGAGAATGTTTGGAAAGGTGATACCCAAACAAGCTCCAGGAGGGCACATAGTGATGTCAGATGCAATAACCTTCACCCTAAACTCCAACAACTTCACCCTTTGAAGGGAATAAAGACACAGAGACAAAACGAAAGGAGGGAAGGGTGGAATGGACAGCTAGAAAATTACAGATGGAACTGTTGCCAACGGAGGGGAAAGGGAGTATGTGGGATCATAATACTACATCAGTGAGTTGAATTCTGCAGCAGAAACAAATGGTTAAAAAAATGAAGTTCAAATAAAGGAATTACAAATTATCTTAAGTTTTGAAGGGAAATTTTCAACAGTGCAAAAGTAATCTAAGCATATAACATTTAGACTAGTATTATGTATAATACATCCTGGTGTTATGTTTAATAAATCCCACTCAGTGTTGATGATTCTTGCTTGGATCTTAATACACTTGAGTACTCATTCATGGCTCTGCCTAGAGTTTATTGTTAAATCTTATTGGGTTGTCAACAAGTTTGATGATTTTAAACCTTTCTTGCAGATTTGATTTTAAGATCTTGCTCTAACAATTCCAATGTGTGGGAGACTTTTTCCCCACAAAGCAATCCTAGGACACCAGCTGGGTGTCCTACAGTTCAGTTCAGTTCTGACACTGGCTGGAGATGGTATCAGATTCCACAAGTTAAAGGCCCAGCCAGACAAGACCACCCCACCTTTATGTGCCAATCACGAGTCTAGGTTGTCACCTATCCCATAGACCAGATGACCCTCTCCTTGGTTTTGATTCATTTGCTAGAGTGGCTCAGAGAACTCAGAGAAACGTTTTACTTATTAGATTACCAGTTTGTCATAAAAGACTGTAAGTCAAAAGCCAGACTGAAGAGATGTACTCAGCAAGGTATGTGGGAAGGGCCACTGACCTTCAGCGCCTTCTACAGGTGTCACTCTTCCCATACCTCCACATGTTCACCAGCCAGAAGGCTCTCAGAAACTGTCCTTTTGGGGTTCTTATGGAGGTTTTATTACTTTGGCACAATTGATTAAATCATCGCCATTGTTGATTGAACCCAATCTCCAGCCCCTTTTTCCTCCCCTGAAAGTCTTAACCCTCTGATCACATGGTTGGTTCTCCTGGAAACCAGTCCCCAATCATTAGGTTACCTAGGGGCATTCCCCCTTCACTAACAACAGAAGACACTTGTAACACTTTCGACACTTAGTAAATTAAAGGTAGCTCTGTGCCAGGAATGATGAAAAACCAAATATATATTTCTTATTATAAATCACTTTGAATAAGCAAAAATGGTTTTCATTATTTTGTGCATGCTGTTATTTAAAGAAAAACATTCTGGGTGTTCTTTAATGGTTAAGATATTTATTTTTGAAAAGTTTTTGTCAAAATAAGGGACCATCAACTTTAAGAAACACAGAAATATCTTCTTTATTCCAAGAAATAAAAATCCTTGTACCCTGTAATAAGAATCATCACTTCCTTGTATTTACCTCTCAGAGAATGAGGTTCACAGCGAATTCTATTGCTTGCATCAGCAGCTCGAATTTGTCCTTGGCAAACCAAAAGATCTGAAAATATTATTATTATTAAAGTGGATTACATTTTAAGAAAGCTTTCAGCAATATTATTTTGTCTTTATAGTACGATTTTGACTTGTGTGCATAAACAAGTGCATGACCTTGTTTACATCGTCCTATAAAACAGATAGATGTCTGGATGAAAGGTGGAATCATCTGGTAAGCCTCCAAAAGAGGAAAATGATTCAGCCACTTATTTTTGCACCTGCTTTGTAGACTTACCTCAGTTTCTCACTACATCAAATTGGAATAATGTCTACTTCTCAGGGTTGTTATAACATTACAAGATAAATAGAACATTTGAGGTTCTATTCCTTTACTGAGGAAATAACTTGCTAATTGTTTTTTTCTTTTATAGATTTTATTTTTTAATTACAGAGGTAATATCACAAAAATCTTAGTAGAAAGGTGTAAATTTTACAATAATATGAAAATTAATATTACCCCCACCCTTACCCTGCTCCCCTCTTCAAAAGTAATTATTTAAAATTATTTTCTCTATGCTTTTGTTGTTAATTTCTAATTTTATTGCATTGTAATCAGAGCACGTGGCCTGAATACTTGGTCTTTTTCTTAAATATACTAAATTTGGGGGTCTATTAATGATTGCTCTTTTTATTGCACATTTTTCATAAAAATTTGAAAAGTATATATATTTTCTATATGCAGGCTACAAAGATTGAGGCAGAGATAGAGATACATTAGAGTAGCTTGCCAATTGTTATCAAAATCTTACTTATTTTTACCTATTTTTTGTCCAGTTATCTTTCATTTTATGAAAGAAGTGTATCAAGTTTCTAACTGTGTTCAGATAAGTTACCTTTACTTTCTCTTATTTTTAACAATCTTTTCTTCATTGTATCTTCTCAGTGAGCTGTTCATATTTCAACATAAAACAAACCTTTTGTTTACCAAATATTTTTGGCCTTAAATCTACTTTTTTGATGTTCGGCCATACCAGCTTTAGTTTTATTATTGTTTTGCATATGTTTTTCCTTAAATTTTCAACCTTTCTGCACCATTTGGTTTTAGTATTTTCTCTAAATTGTACCTAAGGATTATTTTTACCCAGTATAAAATTCTGCACACTTTAATAGAAAATTATACCCATTAATAAACACTTTATTAGTAAATATGATTAAACATTAAAAATTATTACCTATGATACCTATTATAACAAACATCACAATTAATTACATATTTGTCCTTATCGTACTGCCTAACTAATGTTTTCTATTTGCTATGTTTTCTTGTTCTCTTTTTCCCCCCTTTGTCCTGTGGACTTCTTGAGGTGATAATATTCTATTTTATTTCTTTTCTTTTAATTTGGAAGTTACAAAGCCTATTTGTAATGTTTGATGATTACTCTTACATTTTTGTAACACATATTTATACTTGTATTTTTCTAACACATCTAAAATTAATTAGTATTTATATTCTCTAGTTGTATAAGGGAAAAACCTAACCATTGTCTGAATTTTCTTGACCCATACCATGATGTAATTAGCTAGTAATTTAGTTGCAAATTAATTTATTTGTATCAGGCACTGGCAGTTATTTAACACCTAAAACTCTTACTAGATTCTGCTCACCAAAATTTCTTGTATCCCATGTCTTCCTCTTTCTGCAATATATCCTTAAGTTTCTTTGGACCCTTGAAGAGTTATGTCAGAAAATGTTTTAATTTTGCACTCACATTTTAATTATAGTTAGGTTGTGCATAGGCTTTTAAACTATAATAAACTTTTTTTCAATCAGGGAATATTATGCAGCCTTAAAAAATAAGGAAATCTTATACATGCTACAATATAAATGAACACCTGGGACATGCTAGGAGAAATAAGCCTGTCACAAAAAGACAAAGCAGTCAAAATCAGAAAACCAGAGAGTACAATGGTGGTTGCTGAGGGCTGGAGGAAGAGGGGAGGAGGAATTTGTGTTGAATGGGTATGAAGATCCAGTTTTGCAAGGTGAAAAAGTTCTAGAGATCTCTTACATAGAAATATGAATATATTTAACTGTAAACATAAATGGTGACAATGATAAATTTAAGGTTATGGGTTCTTACCATAAAAATTATTTTTACGTACTAATTTGAAGATATTGCTTAATTTTCTTATATTCAGGGTGGCTGATTAGAAAAAAAATAGCTGATGTCAATCTGTTTCTCATTCCTTAGTAATTAACAGTCAATTCCCTTTCTGGAAGCTATTAGAATTTTTTTTTGCTTATCCTTGGTAGCTAGTCTTATCCTGTTTCACTTAAGTAGGTGCCTGTTTCATTCATCATGTTCAGCACTTGCAAGATATTTTAATATAAGAAATAGGTCCTTTTTAGTCATGGGAGGTCCTCTTCTAATACTGATTTGAGTATTTCATTTTCTCTTTCTGAAACTTCTTTGCACTCTCAATTTATTTCTTCATGTCTCTCAACTCCTCTCTTTTAGATACCATCTTTATAATGTTGGTCTCTATCATGGGCAATGTCCTCATATTTACTTTCCAGACCATTAATTTGTTCTTCATATATGCCCATTTTACATTTCAGCCCCTCTATTGGATTTTATTTTCCAATTATACTTTTAATTTCCACATGTTATTTTTTATTTTTAACTTGATCTCGCTTTATAGAAGCCTGTTATTGCTTTATGAATGCTTCTTGAATATCTTTAAAATACTAAGAATAATTTCTTAATTTTCTTAGTTTCTCCCATTCATTTCATTGTCTTTTAAATCTCATGTCATTGGATTTAAGCCCCCACTACTTCTTTATTATTGTTATAATTATTGCCTTCCCAATGACCCACTCTCATTTCTTGAAGGGTTTAAACATCTTGGTTCATTGTCATTCTATTCAGCAGTCTTGCTGTCTTAACTCTTGACAATTTGCATATCTCCATGGATGAACTCTCTCCTCCAGTGAGCTTATGCACCACTTTAGCCCAGGCTTTAATTCTAATGGCCATGCCTCAGACCTGCTGGCAATTTTAAGCCCTCTATGATCTTGGTTTCACGATTCCATTCTCAAACAATCATGTTGGGGTACCCCAACTCAAACAATACTGTCATCCAACCAGATCTCCAGTCTACAAGTACGAATCCTAGCATATCATCACTATCCCTCACTCCTGTGGAAGTTTATCTTTCTAAAAAACCCCGCATACTCTTCATCTTGAATTTGTTATGCAGCAATAGATAACTCATACAATGACAACATGTTCTGCCTAAATGAATCCTCCAAATCTACTACAGCAAATATTAACTTTCATTATTTTAACAATTTGGGAGAACTAGGAGGAAATTTCAAATGTAAATTGTTTATTTTAAAAAATCTTAACAGTAGGAATAACATGAACACCAAAAGAAGGCTTTGAACTCACTGTTCTTGGAATGGTCACAGCAGCCAGCCTGGTGGGTAAAATCAAGCCCAGGGCACCTTGCAAGGAACATAACAGCTTAAGGTTATTCATGAAACAAAGAAATAATTAGGATACCATTACTGGACAAGAGAAAAATCTTAAACTGTGGTCAAAGAGGGTAAAAGAGACAATGAATAAATTCTATTTTAAGCTTTAAGACACATTTAATACAGTTTCTTTGTACTGGCTATAACACTTTGTGGCTTCAGAGCTGAATATAATTGGCTAAATTTGCCTTTTCATTTCCTGAGGGATTTCCAAAATATTCCTCCAGGCCTTGTGAATTTTGAGAAGGATCCAGGCCCCAGAACCACTTGTGGCTTCCAACTCTTTTCTTTGCTTGGTTGATTCAGTTTATCATCTCACTCTTCCATTTGCATGGTCTCTGTTTATACCATGTTGACACAGACATGAATTTAGGCTCTTCCCTTGGTTTTTTCTCTCCCTAAAATACATTAAACAATTTATTTCCTTATATCAGGCTTTTGAGTGTTATGCAGTAGGCTTTGCTAGATGTTTGGGAGAGGTGTCAATAGTTTGTACCAAAAACAATGATATCCTTGTTCTTTAAAAATTCACTCAGCTAATTTTATCCACTTTGGCTCCAGGCTCTTGCCATATAAACTTGTTTCTTTTTCCTCTCCTCTCTTTTGACTCCTCCCTCCCTTCTTCCATCTCAAGTAATTTACCAAGGTATTTTTCTAAGCACAGATTGATCTGTCTGTCCCTCAGAGGAATTTTGGTGCCAGCTGTTAAGATAATTGGTCTTGTCTTATTGCACTTGATTGGCTGATTGGTATAAGAAATCAATAACAGACTTGTTTTGAAGATCATTACACAATTCCTTGATATTGAAGGGCTAACATGAATCACAGGCTGAGAATTTTTATGGCCAGAATGGAGAAGGGGCATTATATTATATACCAGAGACATTGCATGATACTAAATAAAAGGAACAAATTCAAAAGTAAATACATACTCTGGACACCATTGAAAGTAACTAGCACACTAATTGTTTGCTCTAAAATTTGCCAATAAATAATTAAGCATTATTTTTGAAATGTATTTCAGGATAACCAAATAGCCATATTTGATGAGCAAAGGTTTTTGCCTATTTTTTCATTTGTTTTTAACAGAATTTTATGTAAATGTTAAATGAGCAATACAATTTTTAAAATCACTGTTCTGTAATTGTTAGTGAACTCACTGAACCAGGCAATAATCACCAATACAGGACACCACTAGAAGAGCTTAAAATGGAAAGTTGAAATTCTCACCTATCCGACTCTCTGCTCAACCTTGGTTTCACTCAGGGTGGGACGAACAGCCCTCAGGGCCCTTTTGACTTGTGGTGTATAAGCCAGCATATTTTCATGATTGCATTTGGGGAGGCATGAAGAATTTCAAACTTTGTACTCATTATTATAAAATCATAAACAGGTAGATCTAGGTTTTATTTTCCTCTTTAGGCGAGTTGAAAATTACTATTTTCACTCAAAAGATATTTATTGAGTACATTTTATGGTATAGGCACTGTGCTAGGCTCTGTGGATATAAAGGTGAAAGGACCCAAACCCCATCTTCAAGGAGTTCACAGCCACATGCAAGAACAAACACTCCCAATGAACATCTGAAGAGGCAAATGCAACAGGGGAGGCTGTACCAGTAGTCACCTGTTCCCCCGGAGCTCACAGGGCAGGCTTCACAGAGAAGTGGACAGCAGATACAAGTGATCTTACCAAGCTGGATACGGAGAAAATGCCATTACATAGGAATAGCAAGCCCCCAAAACAAGAGCAATGAGGAAATTAAGTATAATCAGGAAATATCCAGTGCTCTGGTTTAGCTTAAATAAGGGGTACATGATGTGGTGAGAAGATGATAGGTTTTCAGGAGATAATGCTTAAAGTTATGGAGTGGGGGCTAGATGTGAAGTACATTGTGTGTTATATTAAAGTTGTAAAATGTTATATGACAAATCTTGGATTGCCATTGCCTTTTTTAAAAACAGAAGTGTGACAGACTCTGTTGGTGGGACTACAAACTGGTGCAGCCCCTATCCAAAACAGCATAAAGATTCCTCAACAAACTAAAAATAGATATACCATATGACCCAGTAATTCCACTTCTGGGTATTTATCCAAAGAAAACAAAACAGTAATTAGAAAAGATATATGGGTCTATGTTTATTGCAATGTTACTTATAATAGCCAAGATATGGAAGCTACTTAGGTGTTCATAGACAGATAAACAGATAAAGAAGATGTGGTACACATACACAGTGGAATATTATGCAGCAACAAAAAAGAATGAAAGCACTCCATTTGCAATAAGGATGGATCTAGAGGGTATTATGCTAAGTGAAATAAATCAGGCAGAGAAAGACAAGTAACATATGGTTTCACTTATATATAGAACCTAAAACAAAACAAGGAAAGTAAAACAAAAACAGACTCATAGAAACAGAGACCAAAGCAATGGTTACCCGAAAGGAGGGGTGGAGGAATGGGTGAAAAGGAGGAGGGGAAAATAGTTAATAATATTGTAATAAGTTTACATGGTGATAGATGACTAGAATTAGTGGAGTGATCACATTGTAAGATGTAAAAATGTCAAATCACTATATTGTACACCTGAAACTAATATAAACAATATAAGATTATATACCAATTATACTTAAATAAAATATTTTTAAAACACAGTGAAAAATTATATTTGCTTATGATCAAGATCACTCAGAAATTGGATAGAAGACAAGTTGAAGAAGGACACATCCAAATACTAAACACAGAGGATGGAGTATTCCCATTTAGTGTGTATTGGCTAAAACAAATATGTAGAGAAAACATCTCTCCCACAGTTTTCTCATCTTTTTGGTATGTTCCAATCAAGCAGTAAGGATCCAAGAAAATTACTGAAATATCATAGCCAAGTAATGCCATTATTTCACAACAACTAAAAAAAATAAAAGACAGAAAATTGGATGCCTAGTATGTTCTTCTCTGGTCTCAGAACCAAACTTGCAGAGTTTACTTATATAAAAACAAAAATTGGGTTATTTATACTCATCTAGCATGAAGAAAGAGGAGAAGGACCATTGGTGCCCAGAGGTGCAGTGATACATGTCAGGATGAGCCTACATTCTAATGGCATCTTCTAACCATGCCTTTTATAGCAGCACACTTGTACCAGCTGTTCGGAGCTTCTACTTACATCCCTTTTAGCCTGTGCATTGAAATGGCCTGTACAACTGAGTTTCCTATTTTAGAATATTATTTGGGCCTGTAAGTTATACAGTATTTGGAAGTACAGTACTTATCTTCAACACCAAGGACAAAGACCAAATGGATGGAAACTATTTCTTGCAACCTGTGGTTTATTTAAGTCTCCACCTGACTCCTGAATTCCTATGCAGTATTTAAATCTGGATAATGTAACAAAACCACACCTGATTCTAAGACATGTCCATAAGCTTAGAGAACATGCAATGCAATACAGAGACAATATATATGCCTGCATTTCCTATACATAGTTTGATGATTAACTCTTTACCTATCTCCATTCAAAAATGTATTTTAAAATGTTTTTTCTTGTTTCTTCTCAGCACATTTTTTGTGGTCCTATAGAACTAAAAGGTATAGATGATAAGTAAGAGCAGAGAATAAGAATTATGTAGAAAAGACTGGCAGCAAAAGCGTCAAGTGAGGTGGAGAAATAAAGAGAAAAGAATATGGGTCTCCCCTTCAGTACATATAAGAGTGCTTGAAGGCCAACACCAAGTTCAACATCTATAAAGAAAAAATTCCAAAGAGGAGACTTATCAGTGAGTCACTACAGTGGAAAATAATTGTGGAAAGTCAGACAGAATAAATAAAATGGCTATTATCTTAAAAGCAGATGAATAAAATGAAATGAATATCCAAGTATTTCCTCTGTGAGGCACAGCATAAAAGACCAAGGCTTTGGGGCCACAGAGGCCTGGATTTCAAACTTCCACTCTTCTGCTTACTAGCAGAGTGGCTTTAAGCAAGACATTTAGTTCGTCAAACCCTAAATGTGTCGTCCTTTACACAAAAATAAGACTGAGTAACTCAGGCCTGTGGCGGGAATTAGATGTTTGGGAAGCACTTTGCATGCCATGAGTGCACAACTAGTGGTTGCTATTATGCAATAAACACTAAAGGTGACTTAGTTGACCCAGTTACTCAGTAAGATGCAAGCAAGTTGTTTTTGCAGAATCTGCTATAGGACAGGCAGGGAAAACTGAAAACACTAAATGGAAAAAGTCATAAATGTTTTTAATTTGATAAAAACATGAAAACATAGAGAAAGGTTATGCTTAGGATAATAATGAAAAGTATGGCATTGGCTTTGTAAAAACAGAGTCAGTCTTGTTTGTTGAAGAAAAATGACCATTATTCCTCTAAGGCTACATATTATTCAGGACAGCATCAGATGTTGATATAGTTTATTGATCATGACCTGATAGACACTTCTGGAGAAGTTAAACTACCCAAGCCATTTTCATTCATCTGTCTTTTTTCCCTTACTCAATAAATATGTTAAGCGAGTGAATGAATGAATGAACCAATCAATCAATGGATCAATCAATCAATACATTTCTAGATTAGAAACCTAAAATACCACCCACCTCAATGCATGGAATAAAGTACAGTGTTGTTCTTTATCAACAAAATCACTGGACAAAGAAAACCACAGATGTTAGGCATGGTGTTTCTCAACAAGCTACTCTGAATTCAATGAGTTCCGTTTTACTTTGGCTGTGATTTAAGTATGCCATAAGCACATGCTGCAGGAGTGTCCTAAAGGCGAGTAACTTTCATTCTGTGTCTAATGGTTACCATTCATTATCTAAAGCTGTTCCAACAGCAGAGATAATCTCCCAGTCCTGGGTAACCTGGAACCCCTCCAGGAATCAATTTGCGTTAGCAAAGCTTTGCTTGCCTTGCATCCCTGCTTCTTCTTAAACCTCCCCTATGCTGTGGCAGGAAGATAGTGCCCTGATTAACAATCCACCTCCCATTTCTCTGGGTGTAATTCTGATCCTAACTTTCAGATTGCCTCCACTCCCTCTTCCCAAGACATGTAAAATGATTCTATCATTAGAAGGCTCTTCACACTGCCAAATTTGGTATACTGAATGTCAGATATGTCAGGATAGGGAAAGCATTGTTAGGCATGCCATCCTGCCCCCTCCCACCCATGTTTTAATATGGCCACTATCTAATGTGCTAATAATCCAAATGATCTTAGGATAGCCCCCTGTTGTTCAGAATTAATCAAGACACTGTGATTTCATGACAGGTGGCCTCCAGGTTTGATATCACCAAAGACATTCCTACAGCCAGGCTCCCACTGCCTGACATTAATCCATAATGACAGTACTGGAACCAACTCTGCCACTTACTAGCTGAGCCAGTGTAGGAAAGCTACTTGGGCACTTTCTAACTCAGTTTCTTCATTTATGAAATAAAGATAATAACAGCACCTACCTCTGAAGGTTGTGTTGAGAGTTAAAATGAGTGGATACATATAAAGCCTTACTAAGAACAAAGCTTGTCACATAATAATAATTCTAGAGGAAAACAGCTGCAAGGAACTTTGGGCTCTATTAAACTGTAGAGCCACATTTGGATGTAGGGCTGCTGCCACTCAGGCTTAATGAATTCTTTGGCTCTGAAACTCGTCTTACTTGGAGAAGTGCATGAATGATGCCATGTCATCCACAGCCTTAAAAAAATGTGGTAGGGTCGGGAGAAACATGTATTCCTAGCAGAATCTGTATTTATTATCTACTAGGAAAGTGATACGCCACCAGCAAGCACTGACATTTTTTCTCTTCATTCACATTGGTGGCGCTTGAACTCTCAGACCACAGGCCATTTTGTCCCTTGGTATTTAAGTCACAGACCAGAGCTGTGATAATGTTTATTATCAAAGGGGAGCTTTGCATGAGCTTTAGACAGTGGTGCCCAAATCCTCCTATCTGACTATATGAGAGTCATGTGCAGTGCTTACCAAAAAAAACAGATCCTGACCCCCCTTTCTGAACATTTTGGTTCAGGAAGACTTGGGGTATGGCTTAGGAATCAAATAATTCTGAGGTGTAGTCCAGGATAATAACATTTTTTCTTTCACTGAAGAAGATACAGCTCCCCCCACCTGGGCATATTTAACTTATTTTCTTCATTCAATTACACTGGTATATCTTAGAGTTACCTTAGAGTTATCTTAGAGAATTCTGTTGAATTCTTCATAGTATTCCAAAGGAACCATTCCTCCAAATTCTTCATCTTCAACCATATGTTGCATTTAAAAGCAAGAAGCCTAGATATTTTAGATTGTAGTGGATCTCACAGCTTCCATTTCCTCCTTCCCTCTAATCTCAGAGTCACAGGTTTTGGCAGAATTAAACCATATCTACTTGACCACAAGGATGGATATGTACTTAGTTTGGGCAAGCGTAATAAAATATTTTTGGAGGCTTCTTGAAAAGGCGCACTCTTCCCCTCCCCCCTCTCCCAAGAAATAATTCTCTCTGTCCCATCAAACATGAATAATAAAACATAAGCCTGGATGCTGTTGAGAGTGGCTTTGAAACTATGAGGGAAAACAGCTTTAAAGTGAAGCCAATACTAGGGAAAATCAAACTCAGAGACAGGAAAAACTCACATTCCAGGTGACATCACTCAGCAACTGGATCAAGTATTACCTGAAACTCTCATTACCACTGACTATTTTATATAGATAAACCAAAATAGACCCTCTATTGTTGAAGCTGGTTTGAGTTGTATTTTCTAGTCTGTGAAACAAAAAGCACCTTTGCTGATTCATAGCTCATAACAATTAGTTCAAAGCTTCATAATGTTGATCTGGCTCTCAAGATCACAGTTAGTCCAAAAGCCCTTGCAGAGAAAAACACTAGTGCATTCTGTTGTTATAACTCATACTCAGGTCTGCATCTCCGATCTTCTTGCCTCCTTATGTATGTCTCAGAGATGGTTACAGTACCATACTCTCCTAGTTTTCCTTCTACTTTACATAGTTATTACTTTTTAGGCTTCTTTGCCAGTTCTTCCCCTTCTCCCTGACTCACAGGGTTCAGTCCTTAGAGAATTCTCTCCGCTTTCCTCACTCACTTTTTCAGAGATCACATTCAATTCCATCTATGGTCTGATGACTCCTAAACATATAACTCCCATTTAGATCCCTTTCCTGAACTCCAGATTCATACATCAAATTGCCTATTTAACATATATGCTTGAATGCTCAGGGTTGCAAAACTACCAACCACTGGATCTCCTTCTCCTCTTTACCTCCAGAAGTGTGTTCTACCTGAAGCCTTCTCCATCTCAGTTGATGGCAATTCTAGCTTTCAGGCTGCTCATGTCAAAAGCTTTGGAGGCCTCCTTGACTTCTATCTTTTTCTTGTAGCCTACATCCAAACCATCAGTAAATTCTATTGGTTCTACATTCAAAATATATGCAGAATTCAACCACTTCTCAGCACCTCCACTGCCACCACTGTGGAATGAGCTGATGGGAATCCTTCCTGTAACTAAAGTTGCCAGTCAGAGAAGTCCTGTATCTTCCAGGGATGGTTCTATCTGGAACAGACTTATCTTAGTAAGCCTGCAGTATTCTTTCTATTGTTTAGAAGCCGCCTATCCAAAAGGTGACTGGGGTGAATGTAGCAATGAATTTAGAAAGTAGCAGCTGAGGCAGTCAATTATGCTCCCTGCAGTCAGAGGCGGAGATGTGAATTTTTTTATGGCTACCACACCATTTCTATTTTTGTCTTTTACTTGTCCTAGCATTATCGACTTATTGTCATCCATAGTCCCCACCTGGTTTATTGCCTTGATCCACTATTAGCCTCCTTGGCCTATTGACTTGGGTGAGGACTTCCTTCTTCAGTCCCCAGCCTGGCCGAATCTCACTCCTTGACAAGTGAAGTTTGGAGATAAAGTTGAAAGCAACAAGGTTTAACTCTGTTCTATATATGAGGAAATAAGGGTGCATCATACTGGGCAAAATCTGCTCCACCTCTTACCTAACTGACCTAGTCCAGATTTTTTTAATGTGCCTAAATAAGCCCTAGTTTCCTCAACTATAAAATGAAGATTAAAAATATCTTTTTTAAAGTAATGAAAAAATGACATTTTTACAAGTTGCTGAACTTCTCTAGGGCTTCAGTTTCTTAATCTATAAAGTGTATAAAATACTCCTTCCTTCAAAGTTGTTGGAAAGATTAAATGATAGAGTCAAATAAACTATAGCTATTACCTTTAAAAAAAGACATTTACCTGAACAAGTGAATTGCTACTAAGATCTAAATAACTACATAACACACTGAAAAATCTTATACAAATATAAGAAAAACTGTATCCAAAATACTGTATAAGTAGGAGAAAGAACTCTTGCCCCACTGATAGGGTTAAAAAACTATTTTTAGAGTTCACAAATTCCTCCTTAATTTCTCTCCTGAAATTATTTAGTTATTGTATTTTTAGTTAAGCTTATCTGAAAGAGAATGTTAAAATCACATATTCACATTTATCTGGTTCACTTTGGAGAATTCATGTTCCTTCATTCATGTGGATATCAATGCATGTGTGCACCACTTTGACATAAACTAAATTTAAACTGAAGTAGTCTACCTACAATTAGATTTGTCAAAGAATAAATATTCAGTTGTTATTTCAAAATTATCACCACCAACATCCATGATACAGTCGTTTGTAACTGTATCATGCTTACATGTAAGAACACATATGTGTGTGAATCTCAGTTTGCCCATGAGATCAGAACACCTGCTGTTTGTAACAAAAAATCAGTCAGAAATGACTTTTGAGATCATCCGTATAGTCTTTATTTTCTGAAATTTTAATTCTTTAACACGAACTATAACTGCTCATATGTGGTGCCTTACTTCAAAATTTGCATTTATGTAATCAAATGTAACCTTGATACATTTTTTAACTTTGCTGAGGCACTGAGTGGACTCTCAGGATTTGTATGTAGGGAACACAATTCTAAAAGATTAGCCAATGGTCACATAATGAGATATTGACAGAACCCACATTTCAGACCTTTCTTTCCCATATGGTTTATCTCATAACTTGGTAGGATTGAATCATTAGAAAATAAAAAATTACTTTATTTACTAATTATTTATTTATAAGATGCCTTGTTCCTAAAGGTGGTATGTGATAAATCTAAAAGATTGGATCACTCTTAGATCAGTATGTTTCGTATTTGTGTGCAAGTTATCTTGAGGAGAGAGATGAAATAATCTGTTTAAAAATGTATGTTACAAAATAACTCATCTCAAAAAGTGAAAGTTTTACCATTTACAGAAAAACTTCCTTTATATATAATTCTTCAATAATTGGTTACATGCAGGATTAGAACTCTACTCCAGGAAAGTGTATCTATCAGTCAGTGTTTAACTAGGAAAACTGAAGCCACCTTAAGTACTTTGATTAGATAGAAATTCAATACAGAGAATTACACACTTACCCTATTAAAAGGCTTGGAAGAATGAATGTGAGAAGTTCATTTTCAGAAATTCTAGGAGTGTGGTGATCACAGAGAAACTGCAGCCCATGGCCTGAGCTGCCAAATCACCAAGATGGGTGATTCTTTTTTGTTTTAAAGATTTTATTTATTTATTTTTATAGAGGGAAGGGAGGGAGATAGAGAGAGAGAAACATCAATGTGCAGTTGCTGGGGGTTATGGCCTGCAACCCAGGCATGTACCCTGGCTGGGAATCAAACCTGCGACACTTTGGTTCACAGCCCGAGCTCAATCCACTGAGCTACATCAGTCAGGAAGATGGGTGATTCTTATAAGAGAAGCCCCAAAGTCAAAGAAAACCATCACTAGTCCTATCTTGGTTAACTACTCACAGCTCTCCACTGAGCTGAGCACAAATCAACACAGAAGGAAACTGCAAGGTGGCAATGGGTACAACTCTTAGCCACTTTGCTTAGGAAATCAAATGGTAATGCTAAGAGACCCCTTTCAAATAAAGGAAATTATGCATTCTCTAGGATTATGACCTCACTTTCCATGGAAGCTTTTGGATGTTCTACATCCCGAGGAAAACTCTACAACCTGATGTGACCTTGGTAATAAATGAGCTTGTGTTGTATTAAGTGGAAAATCCCAAGTCTTAATCAGATCAGAGCCAGATGATCTTGTTGTCTCATAGAGATCATTTGGATTCAATTTATTTGCCTCCCGTCAACATGTACTCAGTATTTCCAAAGCTGGCTTGTGTCAGATTCACTTCAGGATCCTTCCTCAATCTGTTTTTACCCACATCTCATAATCTCTTTACTATCTATACACCTGGACATTTTAGTCTCACTGAAAGCTTGGTTTTGCTGTCTGTTCCAATGTGTATAGGGATAAAAAAAATGCTGATGGCTCAATATTTTGTGTATGCTGTGCAAATTTATGTGTGGCAAATCCATCAGGGACTGCAGGCAGGAGATGTGATAAAAATTCTCATTCCTTGAATCTACTAAAGCAGAAAAAAATACCAGAATGTGGCAAATAAGAGAAGCTGCAATAGTTAATTATCATGACACACAGCTCATCTGTAATTAATCCTTTTCTTCAGCAGGATTCTGCAACTGCAGCATTAAAAAAAAAACAGGTCAGATGATGCTTTAATTAAGGCTGTACAGTGTTGCTGCTTCTACAGCAACAAGAACTGTTTTTTGTCTATAGGTGTGTGTGAAGCACTACAAATATTTTCTTAACATCTTTACAGAGTGCTGTTTAAGCATCTTTGCTAGCATTATGTCTGGAGACAGACTGATTACAATTCAAAGGAGTTTTTCTGTTCTCCTCACACCCATCTTAGGAGCCACTAAAACAATCTAAATGTCATGCCAGTGGGAGGAAACACTCTTGCCAAGGAGCTAGAAATGAAACATGAGGTGCCATTGCAATAGGCAGTGGCACCGTCTTGAAATTTACAACCCTCTTAACTGGCTACCCAGACACAGATCAAGAGCCTGTAGTGTGTCCTCACTTGACCAAATCTGACTTGTAGTGAATCCACGACCATTACCCTGAAATATTGATCCCTAGCTGCAATACTCAGTGGTGAAATGTATGTTGTGATAAGATAATTGAAAAGGAAAATTTCACAGTCACTCTCTTGCGTCTGAGAATCTTTTGCAAATTACTAAATGGAATAAGGCTGGCAGTATGTCCTAGCTAGATCCCATAATTAAAACAACAAAAAAAAAGACCTGTTCTATGTTTTCAAAGATATTGCTATTGTCAAAGCAGAGTTACTCTGATAGACAGCTCGTGCTCACCATTATCTGTGTTCTTTTCTTTAGTGAATGGTTGGTCATATTTCCCAGACCCACTGCAGTCATGTGCCTTGTTCTCACAATAAAACCTGAGGAGGAGCAGTATGTGTCATGGCCATGACAAGGCCATTTAGAATGGCTATGCCTACTCCATGTTTTTCCTCTTTGACAGTTGATTTCAGAGGATCCAATGAAGCACTTTAAGGCTCTAAAAATGTAAAAAGCAGAACAAGACCCGCATCTACTCCACTGACTTGCATTAGACTATGATGCAAGCAAGCAATAAATCTTTATTGTGTTAGGTCATGTGGTTTGAGAGTTTTTGTTAACAATGCCTCACCTATATTGACTGATATGTGCACTGTATTATTTCTTGTTATGTATTTGTGTTATCCCCTGCTTCCCCCTGTGATTAGTAATATGTATTTTCAAGACACTCAACTAAATACCAGGATCTAGTAAGACTTGTAGCATAGTTTGTGTAAATAACATTTTTCTCTGCACTATGGTAAACTAATTACACTGACCTTAAAAACCTTAGATAACTTTGGTCTCTTGATGAAGGTAATCAATTTGTACAATCTAACCAATAAATGGCCACTACCAATTGTGAAGCAGTCTATTTCTAAATCTTAAGGAAAATACCTAACTCAGCATTGTGGACTTCAACACATTTACAGGTAAAATATGCTGCTCCATCCAGCATTATAGAACAGCCAGAAAAAGTTCCCCCTTGTTTGATGAACTCAGGAGATGGGCACTGTGAGCCTGCCAACCTACCTACATTGCTGGCAGACAGTGAGCACTCATTTGCCCATTATAAATTGTATAAATTATAAAATGCATATTGATTTCTACCTGCTTTATTTGGTGAAATGATGTATGTATAACCTATAAAGCACTTAATAGGCATGGGGGAGGGATCCTTTGTAAATCTTGCTCAGTATAGCCAGGAAACAAAGGAATTTGCCTACTGCTTGCCCCCAGAATATGATATTGTTCTCCTTAGTGAAGATCTCTGGGTTCCAAGGAGTGAATCTCTGAGGTCACATTTTTGAGGCTCTCAACAGGTCTGGTTGCTTCTGTACACAGAACAAAATAAATTCATTGTAAACATCAGCTTTCTAGTAAGATATGGGCAGAGGGTGAGGCATTGGAGGGATAGAAAGGATGAGAAATAGACATAAAAGCCTTCATCTTTTCCATCTCATCTCCAAAAAAACTAAATTCAGAAGAGGTAACCCTTGACAGATTATTTCCATTTTGGTACCTTTCTATTGTACATGGTAATAATCAGCTCAGTACTGTTGCTTTCCTTCCAAAGTAATTGGAACTCTGAAACATAAAAATTTAAGCCAGCCTCTTTCCTTTCTTTGGCTCAGATTGCATAATAGGGAGGCTGCACTGGCTATTTGGAAATTATTGGAGAAGCAAAAGTCAGTAGTCCTCTACACCAACTCTGCCCCTCTAGGTATTGCACTGAAAGACACAGAGATAGAAGAGAAAGGAAGAGGAGAGGAGAGGAGGGGAGGGAAGAGAGCATTTAACTGGTTCCACCAATTATATGGTTTTAATTTTTCCCCTTCTTTTCAATATTAACAGTAATAAAGCAAGTTCCTAAACTTAGAATTAATTATGCAAATATTCTGTGCTGTCTTTGTCTAAAAGTTTTTAGCAGCTGCCACCAGGACATCAAACTACAAATGCATCAGGTGTGCATTATTGTACCCAGCTGAATAGTGCAGCACTTAGGTTTAATTCCATGTTATACTTAACCTCCCTGTAACAATAGTGGTTCTTGTGTAAACTTTTCATGATGTTCTCTCTACAAGCCTTTGCCAATAGTAACAAAGAATGCCTGAATAATTAAGAAACCACAGAGATCCCAAAAGTTTTATTCTAGTCAATGGTTTCTCAAATTCTCTTTCAGCAGAAAGTGGTCCAAGAAACCAAATTATCTTATCGTTGGGGTGGGCGTGGGAACACTTGGAGCTGTAAAATAGACAAAGTGGTGAACAAAGAAGAAAAAAGCAAGAGATTTAAATGAGTAGTCCATAGTTCAGACAATTACTCCCTAGATAATAAAGTCACCAATGTCATCTACCGATCAAACACTTTCATTGTAGAATATACTACCAAAAAAATATGGCACAAACCTTGCACACTTAAAGTTGAATGTCTAGTTGGAACAATGATATTAACATGGAAGAAATGATCTCAGAACATGTACTGTAATGGCAACCAGAATTCACAAAGGTGAGACATCCTTGTGGGCTGGCTTAGACATTTTGAATTACCCTTTGAAGGGTAACATAATTATTATGTTAATGTGAAGAAAACAGTGACTTAGAGTTCTTACAAGTCTTGCTCTACGTCAAGCAGTTACTCAGTGGAACCATAAGCCTAGAGCCCAGAATTTAAAGACATAAAGGAATACTTCCTCACCGCAGAAATATGTGCAATTTGGGGCCATTTTGTTAATATGTCTTAGCTTTATTCAAAAAACAAGTGGTATCTGGGGGAACGATGGCAAAAAGCATTTACATGATGGCTTCTAAAATGAAAAGACAAGATAAGAGAGGACTAAGCCATCATTTCTGTACAATATGCCAGGTAGAAAGAGAAGGTCCACTAGTTGGACACCTGCTAAACAGTAGGCACATCCAAGCACTTTTCTTGAAATGCCTAGTTTTTTCCCTCAAAACAACCATCCAAGATAATTATACAGCTATGATGTGTCTAGTCCAGAATATCAGTCTCTACAGCCTAAGTAAACCCCTTCTAGAGCCCTGTGCTGGCTTGTCTGGACCACATCCTGGTCTGTCAACATCAGGCTGCCTGGTGGAACTAAACAGCAAAGTAAACTGAGGCACACTTAGTCGATCTTTAAGATGGCCCATTGGCAGATATGTGGAAATGCCAATAATATAAGTGAACAATTTACCCAAACCAGAAAATTATATTAGTCCTATAACTTCATTAAATTACAGAGATTCACTATCCACACATACACACACAGACATACACGAGGCCACACACACAGCACACGCACACCCTTACACTCCACGTTCAAGCTACCACCTGCCACCACCATACCACACCACACCTCACCACACTACACCATGCCATATGACACCACACCATACACACAGGAACACACAGTCTTTTGATTCTCACTTTCCTGCCTAAGACAGTCCAGTTCAGGCACATCACCAAAGGCAAAGCTGCATTGCTGCAGTTTAGCCTGAGTCTCTTCAAGGGATCTGGAGCCTCAGAGATTCACTACTTACTGGTAATTGGTTCCACTGACCTCTTAATTCTGTGGATGTGGCGCCCACAAAAACATTACCAGGTTTCTCATGACTGTTTATACAAACACAAAATGATAAAAATGCAGTCAAACACCACAGAGTCCGGGAGAACCTGGGACACTGGACTCAAGTGGCAGGTGTTCCCCTCACTCCCATGGGGGCTGCTGTGTCCTGTCCTGATCATAGTGCCCGTGAAAACGTGCATTTCCCCAGCCTCTGGCAAGGCAAGAGGTGAGTAATCCTAGGCCCTGAGAAAAGCCCATCCTTGAAAGCAAGAGCAGGTTTGGAAGGAGTTGGGGGCATTTGATAGGAGAACCATGGACCAGTAAATTCCTGTGCTGATCAGACCTGAGATGAAGAAACCTGTACCTCAAACCTTAGACCAGCCTGGCAGGACACTGACGGAGCACGTGGAATTGAGATCCTGCCCCTCCCTCTTCCCCAACACACCACAAAATAAACAATGAGTGTACTTCTGGTTCCTTCAGACTTTTGATCCGTTCACCTCTGGCCTTAAACTGTTTTCTTCCTTTAAAAATCAGGAACTAAATCTAAGTGTGAGTTTCCAGCATGATCTTTTTATTGCATTATTTGCACAATCAGGTGTGATCTCGTCCTGTAGGAGGCTCCCTTTGCCCCTATAAGCATATGCACGCTTGCTCTTCCTCTCCCACCTCAAGGGCTCATTGGCAAGGATGCTTCTGTCACCCGTTGGAAATTGAGCTTTAAAAGGTCTCTGAGATTTTAGAAAGGACACTCGAGGTAGAAAAAAGAGAACTTGTGCACATCTGTCTGGCGACAGGTTATGGGGACATGGGAACCCTGCATCCCTGAGCTGAAAGCTTGGCCTGGGTCTCTGTGTCCCTTAGCACTGACTTGGCTCTCAAATCTCCGATCACTGTGGAAAGCTGAAGTGTTTCTACCTTCTGCAACCATCCATAAAGGCCTGGGAGGAGTTCTGAATCACTTCCTGTGGAGAATTATAACACTAAGATAAGAGGCGGGAAATTCCTGTTTAAAATATTCTCATGACAAATCAGCATTTTGCTTTTAGTGTTTCCAAATTTCTATTTCTCTAATTATAAACTAAATAAAGATGGTTTTACTGACTGGCGTAGCTCAGTGGACTGAGCACGGGCTTTTGAACCAAAGTGTCGCAGGTTTGATTCCCAGTCAGGGTACATGCCTGGGTTGCAGGCTATGACCCCCAGCAACCACACATTGATGTTTCTCTCTCTCTCCCTCCCTTCCCTCTCTAAAAATAAATAAATAAAAATCTTTTTAAAAAAGATGGTTTTAGAGTGTTCTACCCCTGAGTGATGAGTTTTCCCTTTCTGTCCTATTGCTTATTGTGTGTGTGTGTGTGTGTGTGTGTGTGTGTGTGAGTGTGTGTGGCAGGTAGGGGGGATGCAGGTGGTGAGTACTGGTGCTAATGCTGAGTGAAAATTAAATAGCCTAGCCCTGGTTGGTGTGGCTCAATTGATCTGAGCATTGTCCCTTAAACTGAGAGGTCTCAGGTTTGATTCCCCTTCAGGGCATATGCCTAGGTTACAGGGTCAGTCCTGGATGGAGTGCATATGACAGGCAATGGATTGGTATTTTTTCTCTCACATTGATGTTTCTCTCCCTATGTCTCTCCCTCCCTCCCCCCTCTCTAAAATCAATAAGCATGTCCTCAGGTGAGGATAATACAAATTTTTTTAAAGGTAGAAATGTAAATAGCCTAATGAATTACTCTTTGTTAGTAATTTCTAAGGTTTCTACCAGGTAATATCCATTTTCATAGACATTTCTAGAGGCAAGGCCTTATCCAAAATAAATGATGCTAAAGATTGTACTATAGTGGGCCAGCAGGAGAAATTTGGGACCTTTGTAGTATACTTCAAATCCTTCCCTATAGATGGCAACATATTGCCTATGGATAAGCCAACTGTGGGGAGAGGCTTCATTAATCTCTGTGTTGAAAGCTTGTTTAAAAAAAATCACTAAGTATTTAAATTATTCATTCCACTGAATACTAAGTAAGAGGAAATCAACCTACTTTTTTATGGTCTTTGCCTCTGATTTGCATCAGAGCTGTAAGTTTCAAGCCCTGCAGACTCTAACCGAGGCTGTACCTGGCGTTTGCTCATCTCCTGGGTAATGTGATCCAATCTGGGCAGTGGTTGTTTACAACTGGTCCTTTGTGAGCCACTAAAAGAGAGATGATGGACCTAGATCACTAAAATGGGCAATCAGCAGGCTCCAGGAAGAAAGCAACACGGCCTTTTTGTTGGTTTGAATGCCCACATTGAAACAGGATGATTTCACCTGGTGCAGTGCCCCCCAAGAGATAGCATCTCCACCTCCCTGTTCATGTTCAAGTGCCCGGAGATGGGGTTAGACTGGAATGTGCCACCACAGAAAGGCCTGACCACACAGAATTTACAGATTTAAATGGGTGGAATGTTGTGAGAAATAAGTAAACCGGTATTATGTGGTGACAACACTGCCCTCCTAGACCTGATACTCTGGTTGGGGAAATATGACTCACTCACATGAAACAACCAGAGGAAAATGCAAGAAAACCTAAAAACAGGTGCTAGGTTGTTTGGCAATACACTATACACTACTAGAGAAACTTAGGGACAGTCTGAATTGGTAAAGATTTGAAGTAAGTTTTGCTGTTAAAATGGAGAGTCCTGGGGAAGGAGGCAGAAGGCTGGCATGGACTGGAACGAGTGAAGCCAAAACATGGAGACTCTGTTTTCATTCATTCCATTGATTCAACAAACAAATGAGAAACCACTATGTGCCAGGCAGTCTGCAAGGTGCTAAGTATATTGTACAAAGCAAAACATAGAAACCAGGGGAAATGATAAGGGAAATTAGAGAAATTTAGTTGTATGAAGCAATGATAGCTGGAAAACATCCTCTCCTACATCAAAGAAGCTCATATGCCCACTCTATAAAAACAAGATTGCTATTGAAAAGAGCATTTCGCTAGAATTCTGTTGTTTCTTTCCTATTGTAAGGAAGCAATAAAACAACTACAAACCAAGGTGGAAGCACCCCTGAAGATGTTCTTCCCTGATACCTTACATTTTTATTCCAGTTAGTAGAGCACTTCTTTATTTCTAAATGTTATTTACTAAGTAAATAATCACACAGTACTTCAATTCAAATCTTCTATTTCACACAATTCTGATATAAAAAATTATTTAATAAAAGAAACAATAAAAATAATGCTTCTGATCATCTTGATAGGATTTGTGCTCTGAACTATTTTTTAGCAGTGGTAAAGAATCTTTATACAGCTTGTTGAGTGAGGTATATCATGCATGGCTTGGAATAGTTTTTGTTTTCTTTTTCTCTGCAACAAGCCAACTGGCCCTTCCTGTTATCAAATCCATGCATGTCCTTGGCATTTCAGGCTGTAGTTTTTTCTAATGAAAATAAATCAGCTAAAACAACAGAAAGAAAGACGACAGTGTTTAGCCCAGTCCTATAGGCGAGGATGTGTGCAGGCTTAAGAGGCCCATTTTCTAAAGGATGAGTGGATCTAAGAATAGAAAGACATGATTTGTGTCCCTTTCAAAGAAAAGACATATGAGCCTACACTTTCAGCTTCCACCCATCCAAACAGCGAGACTGGGAACCACAGAACCGTGCTTCCTTCAAGAATCCTTTGTAACCAGATTTTCAGACATATCATACCCCTCACTAGATTTTTCCCCTAGATTTTACCTCTGTGTAACACATACAGACATATGGGTAGATCAGTAACAACCCTCAAGGAGGCTATAACCACCCCAGCATGCAGTTTCTGCAACTCTTCAACTTGTTTCCCATCCTGCCCATCGCCTGCACAAATCAGGTTTGATTGCCCGAGCTCGTCACCTGGTACACAAAAATGCAGTCTAACACTGTATTTATTAGCAATCCCTTTCCCTTATGTTTAATTTATTGTTACATTTTTAAATGTACAAACAGTTATACCAGTTTTATACACAAAACCACAGGTACCGTTTTGTATCTGTCAAAATTCCAGCAGCCTGTGGAGAGAGAAGGTTGAATAGATGTCCTATGCTGCCATCTAGTGTTTTTGTTAGGACATGGGCTTGTTCATTTCTCTGGAAAGAAGGAAACAAAGGCAGCTCAAGAAGCCCCAATTCTGGAACAGCTACTGATATGCATTATTAAACAGATGCATTTGTGACACTTGGACCATATTCCCTGGAACCAAGCAACTTAACTTGTTTTCACACAACGGCAGGGCAGCTTACATCCCTGCTCTCGACTGGCAAAGCTCTGGCCTTCTACCCTGGAGGCACCTGGTTTAAATCCAAACTAACTGGGCAACAAAATGCCCCTCTGAGCAGCTCCACAGCTCCCATCTGGCCAAGGTTCTGTTGGCATGTCTCAGCCTCCAGGAGGGATGGTTTGATCTGAATGCCTTGCCCATTACTTGGTTTTGGGAGTAGGTACAAAGGACTAAGACAGCTTTAAAAAAAATCATTATCTCTCAAATTGACTAAACAGCAGCCATTTTCTTTTCAGTGGCCAAAGTGATGCCTCTGAATTTTCTCTTGCTCCTCCGTTCACATGATCTGTATTACCAGTTTGATCTGTTTTTGAATCCCTCCCTTTATCTTTTCCTGGATCTAAAAGATATCTTTCTTCCCTTCCATTAGTCAGTCAGTAGTCTCTCTGTTGCACACATACTAGACTAAAAGCACTATTTATATTAGACACTGGTTAGTGGGAAAATAATAAAAAGAAAATAACCTTTTCCCTTTGTGCCTCTGATTACTTCCACCTCTGGCCTCTGAGAGGCTTTATCATCCCTCTCTTTTTAGACTATTTAACCCTTGCCTCTCTAATGCCTTATTCCTGTCCTTTAACTGTGTACAATATTCTCTTCCAGTTATAATAATACAGAGACTTCACCTTGATCCCTCTGTATTTGCCTGCAACCAGAAAATGTCTACCCTATGTGCTGTGTCTTTTCATGTTTTATCTCAATGACATGAGAATGCACTAACTCATATCCTGTTGTCCAAATATGGAACCGACTGCCTGACCAACTAAGCAGTGCCCTTCCCAATGAGGTGGAGTGAATATCTGTCTGTTGGGGCTGCAGGTCCCAAGAGTGATCCTTAAATGGAGAGGAAGTCACAATCGATGACCTCCAAGCTCCATATGACTTTGATCCTGTCCTTTTAAAACTTACTTCTATACAATCTCCACTTTCTCTACAGGCACTCCCTATTTAACCTTGTCTGTAAACTCATGGCTTTCTAAAAAAAGAAGCTAGCCTTTTCATAAGGTCCAATGGTCAGACTGTCTCCCCTCCTTGAATCCCAGTGCTTCCCCAGAGCACCCTGACTACACCCCTTTCCTGAAGCACCCTTCTCTGTTCTCTGCTTAGTCTGTTTATCATGGTTTTCCATTTTCACTGATTCATGTCTTCCTTCCTGGGAACTTTATCAAATGAGAACTTTGCCACAGGTATGTTTGTGAATTTACAAACATATTTACTTACTCCCTCTATGTCTTACCCAATGCTCATGAAGCTGGCATGGCAATGATGACAATGACAATGATGATTGGCTCTATGATTGTCTACCACTTCTATAAAGATAGTTCCCAAAACTCCATTTCCACCATGATTGTTCAACTTCTGTCCACACCCATACCACCATAGAAGAAAAACAGTTCCTCTTAGCTGCCCCATCAACACTGATAAGCAAACTCTGGGCTCTGACTCTCACCCCCAAATGGACATATTTCCTATGTATGTCCATGACTATCAATGGCAAAAACTGCCCAATCTTCAACTCAGCTATGTACCTTAGGTTCATTTAATCTTTTCCCAAGTCTTGGAAATTCTTTCTTCTTGATTTCTTTCAAACATGTGCCTTCATTTCCACTTTTGCAGTCATTGCATGAATTAAAATCCTCATTGCTTTGTACCTGGGTTGTGGAGAAACTTCAGGACAGCCCTTCTGGCTTCCAGTTCCACTCCTGTATCAGTTCATCTCACTAAAGGGCTTGGGTAGGTTTTCAACCACTTACTGTCATGTAACTCACTGTTCAAACAGCATTACAGCTTCTTATGCTTCTTAATACTGCATTGAATTTCTGTAGCCTCACACTCTTTCCCCAGTTAAGACCCTCTCCCAGTTTTCTTCAAATAAATTCTCCCTGCACGTGTCTCAAATTCCAGTCAAACTTGTCTCTTTGGCATCCCCTATACAGGAATACTTTGCACACAGCCATCTTACTCTGGAATGTCTCATTCATTCTTTCTAAAAAGTAGGCTTTATTAACCTTCCCAACATGCTTGCCTGATTGCAATCTAAGATGGATCACACCTGTCTCTGATCTCTCCTCTACTCTGAGATCCTCAGTGGTCTCACCTTTAAGGAAATATTAAAAGCTCATGCTCATTAAAGCATGGTTGATTTCCTCATCACCCCAGTAGCTGGTCTGTGCTCTCTGACACAGGCACATAGTATTATGCCAAAGCAGGGGATCTGTGGTGATGTCTGATCTGTGGGATTTGTTGCTGAGGCTGGGTGCTCTGATCATTTCTTTATTCCTTTCCTTCCTTTCTTGCCTTGTCTTCTGGTCCTTTCTTCCTTTTTTCTTCCTTTTTTTACTTCCTTCCTTCCTTACTTCCCTTACTTCCTTCCTTCCTTCCTTCCTTCCTTCTTTCCTTCCTTCCTTTCTTCCTTTTTCTTCTTTCTTTCTTTCTTCTTTCTTTCTTTCTTTCTTTCTTTCTTTCTATTCTCTCTTTCTCTCTTTCTCATTTTCATATAAGGAGTTTCCTGGAATAGGCCCCCCTCTATCATACACTAGATGATGTGATGAAATATGAAGTAAGAGGACAATCCAAGAATTTTTGGCATTGTGATTTGATGTACCCACTTTGACATAACCATTTGGATGTAGCTGTTTGATATCAAAATGGTACCTTTAATGTATCAAGTCACTGGTTTTTTTTGTTGTGTCATTACTAACTAACATGTCAAACCAACGTCTCCAATTCTTGCTACATCTTTATGCATATTAAAAACACTAAACTTCAGAAGTTAAAATATTATATCAAAGCCATGTTTCCATGTTGACAAGTTCCCAGCATCAAAATGGTTGTGCCAAAGCAAGCAGGTCTCTAAGTCACAGCTTTGATGTGAGCTGGTGGTATGCGAGCTAACAACAGAGTTCTCAGGGGAAGGCAGTAGCGTGTCCATAGGTCTCAGGCGAGTAGAACAAACACCAAAGAGGAATCATGGCCAGTAGGTGTGGTTCCCAGTGAAGAAGTCATTAGGGGTAGACTTGCAAGTCACTGGTCCCTGTAGCAGTAAGTGTTCCTCATGAGCATAAAATGGATGGGTAATTGGGCCCCTAAGCAAGTGCTTAAGTTGCCTAATGCTGCTGCATCTATCACAGGCCTAACTTGGCAATGAGTGTGTATTACTTCCTCTTACCTGCAGAGCTAGAAGCAAAGTTGTAATGGAAAAGAGCATGGCTGAGAGGGTCACAACAGTAGGAGCTTTATCGAGAGTGTGGTTTATATTTCTTCAAAGGAAAGCTCCCTGCCGACAGCTAGTTTATTTTTCACCCTGGGGTATTCCACCATTTCTGAATCTAGTGTGGTATTCTCCACTCCATAATTGCCGAGTGTTAACTGTTCACACATCAGTGATTTGGCCCTGGCAATTCAAAATAGGTTGCTGTAGTTTGAAGAGATAGAACTCCTTTCTCTCTGACAGAAATTACAGTGTGTGTGTTGGGGGGGGAGAGGAACCATGTGTCAAAAATATAACTTTCTTGTTCATTTATTTGTTGTTCTTATTTATTTTCTACCTTCCTGAAAGCCCACCCTCAGCAGAACCAGAACATCGCTTACATATTCACTGAGGTTGTCCCGTGCTTTGCCCAGTGATTGGCACATAGTAGGAACCCAGTAAATATTTATTTAAAGATAATTAACTTCTTCATTAAGAAAATAAGCTACCTTTGAACTAACAGTTTCAAAAAAGAGTGTTTTGGTCCATTCCCAAACAGCTTTGGTATTAGCTGTATGTTTCTCTGGGCCTTTACTGCTCAGAATTCCTGCCAGGGGAAAAAAAATGCTAAAGCTCCATTTTTCAAATATGTAGATCCCTGACATTTGGTTGCTTCATGAATTTTGCATTACATAATGACAAGTGTTTAATTTTATAAACTGCTCCTATAATAGATCGTTTTCAAGGAGACGCGTAATCTGGAAATGCAGTGTAAAGTGCTGTTGCCGAATTAGACAAATGTCTTCCCTGAGCCAACGATCCTTTCTGTAGTAAATGTTTTCAAGCATTGACGGATTGGAAGCCATGGAAATAGTCTCAACACCCAGCTGGCTGACTGAGTCAGAAATGAGATGGTCCACAGATCCTTTTCTCTCCAGGCTGGTGTGTACCAACCCTCAGAATATCTCCGTAGTGAAGAAAAAACAAACAATTGACTTGCTTCCTGAGGCCCAATGGCCTCACTAGGTCTGGTTGCTAATTCTTTCTTGATTGCCACAAAATGGAAGGCAGAGAGGGTAGGGAAAAGAAGGAATTATTTCTGGGCTCTAAAGTAGGGGTTTTAACTCTCTGTGGTCTACCTTGAGCATCTGTGCAATGCCATCAGGCCAGTAGATCAGCTCATACTGGGTTGACTTTATAATTAGAAGAAAGTCACACTAATGTGTCAGGTTGTGGATAACCCATGCTTCACACCCCACATTTCTGTCACTGTTTTTTCCTCAGGAAAATGACCCTCTCTGTTCTTTAGTTTCTTTATCCAAAAACTATGCCCAATAGTGTGCCCTTTTAAGAGAATTCTGATTTAAAGAAATTGACATTATTCTTAGAAAGTGAGTGGGTGTAAAAGCTATATGGCCAAAAGAATGAAGACTGGCTTCATAAATGATAACAAAGGTTTTTCATTACAAGTGTTTCAAGCAAGAGCATTCTCATTATGAAAGCACTGTGCAAATTCAATAAAAGCATTGAAAAGAAAATTTGTTGTGTCAAGGATTAAGGATGAAAATCATATGAAACATGGATACAATATACTTAAAAGGTTTACAAAGAAAAGGTTACACTAAAACAGACTGAGAGTCAGTTACCCTCAGGGAGGTCTGTCAGTCAATAAGGCAGCCCCACGTGGCAGATGGAACAGTGGACAAGAATCAGGAGCCCTGAATTTAGCTAACATTTTTGAAGAGCCTATTTCATCATGGGCATTGAAACTTTGCCCAAGGTCACACAGTTGGGGTTCAAACCCCAGAGGTCAGAGTCTAGTGTCATATTCTGCCACTACACCACACTACCACTTAGTAAAATAATTTCTGGCAAGTCACACTCAGTTCCCACACCTAAGTTGGGGTTGAACTAGATAAGCTCTGAAGAGTTTTCCAGATATAACATAATGCCAGACTGGGTGAGCCAATCTACTTCTTTGACAGAATATGTCAATATATCCTTCTTTGACAGACTATACATATCTTCCCATCTTTCCACCTCTGTCGTCCTCCCAGCCGAGGGCCCATCGCACAGGTCTAATGCCTTGCACAGCACTGAGAAGTGCTCTGTAAATGGAATTGACTGACTGGTAACACTCCGGACTCATGCTTTCTGATGACCTGCTGATTGTATCAACAGCAAACTCATGCCATCTGGCTTTCACTGACCTTCCTTACTTCTAAGCAACACTTCTGTTATTGGTTCCTTGACCCCATACCCATAGGAATTATTCAAAATATTTTGTACTCCTTTTCAGTACCCAGCCCCATTTACAACCCCCCTCCACTCCTCACCTCCAAAAGATAATCTTTCCTCCTACTTTTCCGAGACTGATGTTCCCAGAACTCCTATTTTCCACTTAACATAATTTCTTTGTATTTTCACTATTCCTTTTCTCCTTTCTGCCTTTTTAAAAAGAAGCACTTTCTGTCTTCTTTTCAATGCTTCTGAAAAGAAAGCTTTCCTCTGCCTGCTCCATCTGATGAGAACTTGTTCTATAATTTTCCCTGTCTCTTATTCCATCTTTAATCTTCTCCCATGTATCTAGGAACAAACTTAAGTCCAGGAGCTAAAGCAGACCTGGACATGAACTAACATTGCTGAAGATCTCTATGTGCCAGAGACTGTGTAAGACAATTTAATATAATGTTTCATTTAATCCTCCCAGCAACCTCAATGGTTTATTTTGTTCATTACTTTATTATTTTTTATTTTGTGATGGAAAATAATGCTTAAAAACATTAAGTGACTTGGCCAAGGGCACAGAAATAATTGAGTAATGCCAGGATTTAAACCAACTTTGATTTCAGGCTGGATGTTCCTCCTACCATACCTCACTTGTTTCTTAGTACAAATAAATAAATCCTTTCCTGCAAACCTAGTGCTTTAAGCTTTCCCTCTGGTCTTTCACTGCCAGACTTTGAATACAGCAAATGTTTGCTGAATACAGGTTATGCATAAGTGGCCAAGGCACACACTTCCTTCTGAGGGAAGACAGAGAGAAACAGCACAGTCCTTATCTGCCAGCAGCTTTCAACCTGAAAGAGTATCAGACATGTAAATACAATAAAATGAGGCAGAAAGAAGCACTAAATAAGTTACCAGAATCTTCAGAAATACAGATAAAGAACAATTAACTCTCACTAAGGAAGGGTCAGGGCAGAGAATTTCATAAAATATTATTTTTGGAGAAGTCTGTAAAGCACTCAAGCCCCTTCCTCCTGGCCTTCAATTCTTTTTTGAGAATGTATCTTCTCCCCTCCCTTCCTTTCTCTTCTCTCACTTCCAACCTGAATCACCACGATAGCCTCAGAAATGGTGTCCCTACATCCAGATTTTCCCATTCCAATCCAGCTGACAAAACATCCTTTCTGCTGGGTTGCCCTTTACTATGCCCAACCCAGATTTATTACTCCCTGAAGATATATGTTCTGTGGCTCCCTGCTGCCCAATGGGTAGGAATAAATTCACTAACCTGGTCTCCAAAGATCATAGGCCCACACTATGAAGTTGTTATAAAGATTAAATGTGATAACATATGGGGAAAACATGTGAAAACCATAAACATTCTAGAGATAGGTGGCTATTAACATTATTATATACCCTATACTTGGGCCAGTGTCTGTTCCCTGAATTCACCCTTGACCTTAGCCCTTAGCTCATGTCATTCTTGTCCTATAATGCTCTCTCTCCTCATTTCTAATTCTAAAATTCTAGTCTTTACATTCTCTCAAGGCCTAGCCATAAACACTACAGTCTTAAGGAAACATTTTCTGACCTCTCAGTGAAGATTTCTTCAGGCCTCTCTGAACATCCAGAGAGTTTTGCTTCCAACTTTTCCAATGTGTGTGTCACAGCCAGCCAAGTGTCACAGCCAGCCAAGTGTCACAGACAGTTGAGTACGTGCCATAGCTTCCCTCTTCAACTGTAAGTCCAAGACCATCCATCTTGTAAAGTTCATGTGACTAGTACAGTGTTTTATGTAAAGTAGGTGTTCAAATATCTATTGAAGGGAAGACTACTAAATGGGAAGTTCTGTTACTCTGTACTAAAATAATTTTAACAGAAGTAAAGGGGGGATTTTTCACACATCCCTGCCAGTGTCTAAAGCAGGGTGTGAGGAGGCAGAAGACACACACAGACACAAAATAACACTGTCACAGGGACCATGATGTGGAGAAGAAAAACCAAAACTTATCCAGTCCCAATTCTGTGTCTGCTCCTTCCATTCTTATTTCCAATGGAACCACTGGAAAACCTAAATGACAATCATTAGTTTTTCCATCTTTCTCCCAGAAATTCAGAATTCAGAAATGGGGGTTATTTTGAAAATCAAAATGACTGGCTGCAAGTCTCAGCTAAAGCCATGCTTTTTTCTAGTACTCTCCCTCAATTCTCTCTCTCCCCCTCTGTGCTGTTTATCTCAAGTGACTAGGGGATCTAGTTTAAGTGACATCTTGTTGTAAACAGTTAAGCTGAATTCATGCTGCAAGAAAACAGTTGGACCCATGGAAATCTGGGACCATGGTCAAAACTAAGGACCTCCTTTGTCTGATACAGTCCAGAGATCTCAGTCTGGTTGGACTCTCCAAGCTGGCAGTGACTCAAAAATCAGGCAGGACCCAAAGGATCTCTGAGCTCTGACTCATGCAAACAGGGGATAGCTCCAAACACCTCCAGCCAGCCCCAGGTATGCAGACTGCAGACCTGCATTCACTTCTCATTGACCCCCCTTCGGATGGCATGACGTTTGCTGTGGACTCTGCCTTTACTACAGGCACAACTGTGTGGTATTTGGGAAGCAGGTGACTCCTCTTTCCTCTGTCACTTGGAATTCATACAAGGACTGAAAAGTGTGGCTGACCAGGCTAAGCAGTGAGATCACGGTTCTAGCCAGACTTTTTAGATTGGTCTCAGCTTTTATTACATTATCATCTTCTCTCAGAAAATTCATAATGTTTCTCAAACGCCCCAAGCCCACTTCCTCTACTTCCTGGATAATCTCCAGTAAGTCACTCATCTCTACAAAATGTTCCATCTTTTGCCTCTGTAGAAGCTGTAGAAGCTGGTAAGAGAGTGAAGGACGGTGTGCAGTTCTCTTCTTTTTTGTCCATATTTTTTAAAGTAAAATTAGATCTCAAAGATGGATGAAACTTTATACCTGGAACAGAGTCAATGTAAAGAAATAAAAGGTTTGTGAGGCTTGTTTTTGTTCACCTGGACTGCCTCCCATTATCTGTACTCCAAAAAACTGATTCTCAATCAGCTGCCTGCCAGAATCCTAGTACAGGGCAGGAACTCAAACACAAGCAGTTCCAGGGTGACTTTCTGGGCCCAGGTTTGCAATTTGGCGGCATTATTCCTACCTTCCCAACAGGGCAACAATTGCATACACAGCTGTGTATTGTTGCAAAAAGCTTAAGTGTTTGCCAGGAATGCAAGGGAGGAAATGGAATCATTTCACTGAGACTAAGGTCAGTGGTCCCAAAACTGATGGACCTGCCAACTACCTGAGATCCTTACCCTCAAAAACATCTTACCCTAGATCACTGGTCCCTGGACCACACATGCTTCTTGGGACACTTCTGGGAAAACTGATGGGAACTGTTTTGCTGAAACCGTGAAGAAGGTTCCCTAGAGATAGTACTGTGGCCATTCAGCTCTTCCTTCCATCAGCCAACTCCCCACTCACTCTCCAAACGTGTGGACTGTTCCAACCTACTGCAGACCTCGAGAGTCTGGCTCTGCCTCCTCCTTCCCGCCAGAGGATTTTCTTCCATATGGGATACCCAAGCCATAATCCATGGAGACCTGAGCTTTCTGTGATCTCTTCATTAGAGGGTTTACGGAATTGCAATTCACTCCAAATATCCTATTACATTCCTTAAGACTGGTATCTGGTATGGGGAGGGAGAAGACTGGCTTTACCAACTTGGGCTCAGGGCACCTTTTCCCCTTGGACATCTGAGGAGAATATTTTGCCGCAGTGTCTGAAGCCCCAGATTGCCACACAGCCTGGCAACCCCACCTGAAGATGCTCTGTCTTGGCTATATGTGAAATAATCCAAGTACCCTTGAGGGTACATACATAGAATGTTTTTCCTTACTAATTATTTGCTTGTATATATCTACTGCTCCCTATTTTGAAAAGAATTAGATAAACTAAAAAATACAGATAGTAAATCATGTTAAAACTAAGGGGTGAGTAGAAAAATAAAATATATTTGAGATATTAAGCACAGAATAATATATGCTATAAAGCTGCACAGCTTCTAGAATTGGGCTACAAATTTGGCCATGAGCTTATGAGCAGCCAAGCAAAAAAAAGTATGATATGACTGGTAGTGTCTGACATAAAAATAACACGGCTGCTATGAAGAAGCCAAGCCTTTCCTAGTACGGAGATACTGAGATGAAAGAGAGGAATCTTTTCACTTCTCTCTTTCTCACTCACTTTCTCTTTCTCTGGTCTACATAAGGAAAGCATTGCATGATGATGTGGACTTTGTAGCAACATTCCTTTGTAGCAAAACAGCAAGTTTCATGTGATCTTGTCTCCCAACTTCCCTCAGCTGAAGGGTGCCATGGCAGCAATGCACAGCTCAGCAGCAGCAGCTGTCCAAAATCATTCTTGAGTAAAAAAAATAAATAAATAACCTAGTAAATAAAATTTAGAAAAAATAATCTCCTGAGAGAGTGAAATAAAATGCTTAAACTACCCAGCTCTCATATAGTTTAAATGATCTCAAAGGTAAATATTTAAATATCTGGAGAAATTAGTAATTTGGAAATTCTTCATGCCATTCTATGTGATTACTATTTCTTTTAGCTGAGACTTTGGTAAGAGTTGGGTAACAGAAAGCTTAAGGTTATGTTTTTCTCAAGAACTTGAAAAGCCAATAGTTGCCAGTTAAGAGCAAAGCCATAAACTTTGACTACCAACTAAGCATGGTGAAGAATCAGGCCACCTTATTAATGAAGAAGAAGGAAGAGAAAGAAAAGGAAGAGAAGGAAGAGGAACAAGAGGAGGGCGGAGAAAAGAAAAAGAAAAAGAGGGGGAGAAGGATTGAAAGGGGTAGGAGGGAGAAGGGACTATTTTCTAGGATACATGGTAGACTAGATGGCCATGGGGAGGTGAGCCAACCAAGAGCAGGGCTGGAACCAAAATAATCATGAATTAGATCTCAATATCCTTAAATCTAGAGTTATTGATTAATTCCAATTCCAACCAAGGAGATTTTTTTTTTTCATTTTTATGGATATGTTTTAAGAATGGCTGTATTTTAGTTACCGGCAAAATGATATTTCAGGACATTTAAGGAAGATATCTTTAGCTCTTACATCTATTCAAAGAAATTTCAAAGTATTTGGGTTCCTTTAGTATGAAAGTATTGAGAGATACTATGTAAATGTAGGTTGTTATTACAATTTGATGACATTCCCCTCAAGCAAAAACTGCTAGAATCCACAAAATGAAGAATAGAGTGCACACACTTCTTACTATTTGGGGACAATTAATTAACAAGCACATAAACAATTTACCTAGAAATCTAATGCCTGTAGCTATCATGTCTCCCCCTATATAGGGGAGAAAATACAGAACTGAAACTTGCACCCTGCCCAAGGGATCTTTCCTCCTTCCTCACCCACAACACACACATAGACACACACACATATCCCTAAGATCAGAATGCAGACTTTTCAGTGGCTGAGATTTCCCTCTAGGAGAGCTATGAATGAAGTCCACATTGAACCATTAACTCAATCCTTCCAGAAATGTTCTTTGTCTGTGAAACTACTAAAACCAAGTCATGCATGCTATATGCCAGCCACTATCTACCATCCCTACTAATGGTTCAAAAGGAAGGCAGACCATAAATACACATTTTTAAAAAATGTTTTCATTTATCAACTTGTATTTAACTTTGAAAAATAAGAGTTTTAGAGTTTAGTTTAGAATTGTTTTATCCCTACATACAGGATACAGCCACAGTAAACAAAGCAAAATAACAAGCCTTAGCTGTACCATTTGCCAGTTAGTCTACATAGTAGATAATCAGCATTGGTGGAAAATGGGGAGCTGCCTCTGTTTGAGAACCAATGCAGTTACACAAAAATCTGCAGTCACAGAGATATAAATGGAAGTCAGCTACATACAGCTCCACTTGAGTTTGCCTCTAAGACTGGAATGCCTTTCTCCAAACCTACTTTTTGAAATGTGCTCATCACTGGTAACTTTTTCTCCATTTTGAATTGTGTCTATAATAACTGCAACTAGTTTAGTGGGCACAACATTAATACAAGAATAAGAAACAAAAAGAGATTCATTTCCTATTCTACAATTTTAAGTACAAATTAAGAACAGAAAAATAAGCTTCTCTAAATCTCTCTTATGGATTTCAACAGTTTAGAAATATGCAGAACACTTGAAAGCAATAAAAGAAATAACCTAAGAAAATTAGGCAAAATGAATTTGCAATTAGTTTGTGAAATTGCGATAAATGCATTTGAAAGCAAAGAGTAAAATGTAACTTTGTTCAGTATAATTTGAAATTGGCTTTTGTGCTTAATATAGTTCACTTATAATTAGATGAAGATTTTGTTCTGGTTTGAAACATTCAAAGTTCCATCTTGAGATTGCTATGTACTATGTACACAGAACTTTTCAGCAAGAAAGTCTGCTGCTACTGCTGCTGCGTTTGCTTTGACAGCTTTTATCCTAGTTTTATAGAAATGAAAGAGTGAAAGAACACAGCTGGTTTGAACAATGGAGCATGTTCAACATTAGGACAAACACTTTAGATATTGCAAAATATTGCAGGCTATATTTATAGCTCTTAGCAGGTTTTGAAATTCATGCTGATAGTGCCTTACTCCTGCTTATTGGACCAAACTGTCATTTAATGATCAAATTATCTCTCAGAAAAAAAAAAAAAAAGACTTTCAAAGGCGATGGCGCTTAGTCTAACCTCTTGGCAATACCAAAACAGTGATGACTTGAAACCCTTCCTATATTATTTCAAGATGTCTCAAAAATTCAAAATCATTCTAGATACCAAGAGAATTTAAAAGATTTTTATGTTGAACTGCTTTATATTTTTCCCTGAAGAAAATGAATATCCTGCCTCTGATAACCTCTCTCCCAGTCATGAAATTGTGCCCTGACTCATATGCCAGCACCTTCCAAAAACTGCCCAAGAGAAGGCAGGGGACAGGCCATCAGGTAATTGCCAATACTCCATTTAAACTTTCTTTTTCGATGACAGCTGTTTTTAATAGGATTTTCTCATTTTGTAATAGAATTCTATAACTTTGGGGAGTGCTAGCAGGGGCTCACATTCTTTTAAAAAGATATTTTATTTATTTATTTATTTTTAGAGAGAGGGGAGGGAGGGAGAAAGAAAGGGAGAGAAACATCAATGTGTGGTTGCCTCTCACACACCCCCTACCAGGGACCTGGCCGGCAACCCAGCCATGTGCCCTGACTAGGAATCTGACTGGCCATCCTGTGGCTCACAGGCCAGCACTCAACCCACTGAGCCACAGCAGCCATGGGGGTGGGGGGCTCACATTCTTTCACATTAATAACATGAGAAGCAGTGACAAGAAGTGGGCAGTGGTTATATGTTTAGTGACCATAAGCTGAGGCAGGCAAAGTTCTGCAGGACAGTGAGATTTCTAGATCAACAACCTGTAAGCTTTAAGGGCTAGTGACAGTGCTATCCTGTCCTTCCACCCAGAAGTGAAGGTCCCCCAAACTCCCACAGCACCTGTTTGTTTAAGCCACTGTCATTTATCATCACTGCTGTTAGTGAACAATTAACTAGACCTCGGATATCACAGCTATAAAACTGAGACACTAATACATATTTCATGGTGCTGTACATTAGGATTAAAAGTCATACACTCAGACATACACATGTAAATCATCCACTTACCAAACACAGGATTAATATACTATATATATTAGACACTAAACAAAATGGTTTATGTACTCCTCTTATTAAAGAAAAGTGAAGTTAGCCCTGGCACAGTAGCTCATTTGGTTGGAGTGCTGTCTGGTACACAAGAGAAGATCTCAGGTTTGATCTCCATTTAGTTAGTGCACAAACCTGGGTTGTGGGTTCCATCCCCAGTCAGGGCAACCAACTGATATTCTCTCTCTCTCTCTCTCTCTCTCTCTCTCTCTCTCTCTCTCTCTCTCTCCCCTCTCTCTCTCTCTCTCTCTCTCTCTCTCTCTCTCTCTCTCTCTCTCTTTCCTCCCTCCCTCTTTCCTCCCTAACCACTCTATCCCCTTCCTTTCTCTCTAAAATCAATAAACACATCCTCAGATGAGGATTAAAATGAAGTTGGATTTTGCTCAAGTTAATTTTTGAAAAGTCACACAACAAAGTAAATAGTGGAGTCAATACTAAAACAAGGTGCTTTCTGATTCTGAAGCCTGCACTCTTTCTGCCATACTATGTAGCTTCTCATTGGCAGGAGAAAGTACTTCTTGCGGTTGCATTCCATTGATCTTGGCTGGCAGCTGCAGTAACAGTTATCCAAGAAATATTTGTCAATTGAAGGAATGAAAGAAACTAACAAGTTGCTGTTGACTTGTGAGCAGAATAGTCACATAATATTTAAAATAATTCTTCCTAGAATACTAGGGCTTGGTAAAGCTAAGCTTCTTACCCTAAAGAAGTAGTCAAGCTCTCTCAGTACCAGGAAGGGCTCCCAGAACTCAGGGTCTTCCATGGAGAGAGTACTCTGTGGTTCTTATACTTGCCCACATGTAAGAATCACCTGGGAAAATTAAAAAATTTCTTGGCAGGCCAGTTGAAAAATAATCTAAGATTGGGACCAAGACTCCTGGACCTATAAACTTTCTTTAAGACCCCCTGAGGCCGACCTAATGTCAGCTGGACCCCTGGACACTTGGAAACAGCTAGGAGGACAGCCCTACAGAGACTGAGATCCAAATTTGCAGTTTCATCATTCACCCTAAGCGCAGAACTAGGAAACAAGTTGTGGTCTTACTATAGACCACAGAGAGCTACTCTACTGCACTTACTCCCAAGAGTCATAGCAGTGAGTCACACAGGAATTGAGCACCACCCATACACTTGGTGGTGGGTGGCAGGCGCAGAAATGAGCCAGCAGCAGTGTGCTAATAAGATCTGTCACTAATCTCAAAAGAGAAGAAGATCATCAAGCTGCCTGCTCTCCCAAAATACTTGAGTCTCAGACAAGAGAGACAATTGTCCTGAGCCCCAGGCTCAGGTAGTCGGCAGGAAAGGCTTATAAAACACAATACTGATTTCACTGAGCTCTTAGATATAAGCTAATGCTTTACAACAAGTACATTGAAGGTTTACATTGTCATTTCAAATAAAAAATATTTAGTGAATCTCAATTTTGCTATTTCTATGAAGACTTTAAGACCCTTGTCAACTGTCTTTTTATTTTTCATGGTACCTGATACATGGAGGGTTCCTCACTACTGTTGTTTCTGATGCTTTGAGTGAACGTTGCTTTCACCTACAGCATTTTGATTTCCTTCCCCCATGATGCTTCAGCACCTCTGCCACAGCAGAGCCATTTGAGTACTTGTCAAACTCCCAACCTACTCCCACTCTTTCCACTAGCAAGTAAAGCACCTGGAGGGCAGGGTCTATGTGTTTTTCATCTCAGAATCTTCTAACATATCTGGCAAGGTGATGCACACACAGGAAGCACTCGATGTTTGTTTTTTGCTTATTTTCTGAAAATGTTGATAAAAACAACTCTGCTGGAAAAACATCAGAGTATCGTAAATGCAGGCATGCCTCATTTTATTGTACTTTGCTTTATTGTACTTCACAGATTTTGCACTTTTTATAGACTGAAGGCTAGACCCTTTACCAGCAAAAAGATTACAATTCACTTTACTGTAGTGGTCTGGAACCAAAACCTGTAATATCTCCAAGGCATGCCTGTAGAGATCCAAGAGCAGAAGGTAAATAAAATATAAATTTCTCAAATACACGTACTAGGTTATTGGGTGTAGTCAAGGGTTTGTTACCAGCAGGAACAAGCCAAGTACCTAAAAAGAGAACTTACTTCCTTGGGAATTCTATTGAACTGTAATAATCAAGATCACAATATTTGGTTGTTGATTGCTTTTTGTTTTTCACTGAGGTAAATTTTCTCTCTTCCTGGTCTGCAAGTTCCTTGAGAGTCAGGATATTCCTCATGATACATAGAATATATTAAACAAATTTGATTGGCAAAAAAAGAGAACATATGTAACAAATAACCTAGGCAATCTTGTTTCTCTTATTTTGTATAAATTACAAGATATCAGAATGTTGATACCTTAGGACAGAGTTCTAGACTACAGCCTATGTAGGAGGAAGACTAAAAATATGGATATTTATGGCTCTCAGATCTACAGTTTATAAAAAAATTAATAGTAATTTTTAAAACCTAACTTTAAAAAAAAAACTAATTTAGTCCACACTTGTTCATTCCAAAACTAAGATCTTTAAATACCATGAGAGTTTACTCAGCAATGTTGATGCTGTTGTTCATTAGATCATTCACTTACTGATTGAGGAAAGAGCTTAATTGCATTACGTATTTTCCTTGTTTCATTTAAGTGGGGGAAACTGTGCACACCATTTCTATTTACTTTACGCACAGAGCGTAAAAATATAGCAATCCAACAGACCATAAAATAGAGGCACATTTTCATAGTGAATCTCGTTTTAATGAAGATTTTTTTGAAAATGATCTCTCTGTGATAATTCATACTAAATAGAGCTCAACGCCACTGTCTTAAAAGGATACCCTTTTCCTCAAGAACTTCAAGTATAGATTCCCTTGAATATCAACTTGCCTTTACAAATGCCATTCCCTTTCCTGTCACTGTTTCTTAGCCATTCTATGCCTTCAAGACCCAGATTATATGCCATCTTCTGTGCTAAATATTATCTGACTTTTACTCCCTGCTCAAAAATAATTGTTTCCTCTATAGTCCCATATCATGTTTTACATACTTTTATTGCAGGACTTTACTAATTTAGCCATTTATTCAACAAGCATAAAGCGGCTTATTATTAGTTGGTCATCAGGCTTGGCATCAGGAATACAGAGAGAAGCGTGAAGCTAGCTCATCCAGTGGTATTAAACGTATTTCTCTTTGTCTGTTTCTCCAATATCCTAAGTTCTTTGAGGTATAAAGTGTCTGTTTAGTTAGTTGAGTAAGCCAAGAGCAACAGGTGACAAGAGCTCCCAGAAGTATTGTGAAGCCCATCTTCTGTTGTTAGATTCTTTTTCTCCCTCTGTTCTAAAATCAACATTTTTCCTCCTTCCTCTATTCCTCTCTTGCTACCATTTCTGCCCTCCTCTCATCCACCATGCATAAAATTGAGCCCATTATTTTCTCTACTCAAACATCCACCATCTTGCCAGTTTCTCCAAATAAAAACCTAAGGGTCGCTATCAACTTTCCTGTTTTCCTGACCTTCCCCATGGATGAAACAACTAAAAATTGGTTATCACACACTCTAAATTACTTTTAATTCCCCTTTTCTTGATCTTCACTGGTTATACTTAGTTTCTTTATCATCTTCTGCATGGACAATTTCCATGGCATCTTAACTGGTCGCCTCAATGGTGGGCTGTCCCCCCACCAATTTGTTTTCTACTTTATGCCTGAGTTTGCTCTCTAAAGTGCAAATCAGATCATTTCTTTCCTACCATCACCTCTTCTCTCTTTAAGAAATTACTGTTGACTTCTCATCACCTTCCCAACAAGGTGCTGAGATGTCCAAGCCTCTCTCTTACAGTATGTTAGACTATTCATGAACTGGCTTTGCTTTTTGCCAAGCTCTCTAAATTCACTGCTGCTCACTCACTCTGCTCAAGAACACACACCAAGGGGACCAGGGCCGCCCTTATAAAAACAGGACTGGGAAACATAGAAAGCTAAAATCTTCTCACACATCATAGATGGTGCTGCTTAGGGAACTAATACAAAAGATAAGAACTTAATCAAGCTCTGTTCAAGGGGAAATGACTCTGTTCCGTGTAGATGTGTATATTCCAATCACTATAACAGAACAAGGAAAATAGTGAGCACCATAAATTAAGTTAAGGCATCTTCTAAAAACATTGCTTCCTCTTCAGGTACTCAGTGCTTATGTAGAATGTTGCTATGATTTCCAGGACTGAGTCATGTAACTCTAAAACTAGAGGAGACACTAAAATCATGTAAACCAACCACCTCATTTCACAGATGAGAAAACTCAAGCCCAGAACATTGAGAGATGTGTCCAAGCTCACATAATTAGTAAATATCCATTTCTTTAACTCCTCCAAACAGAAATAAAAGAAAATAGATTTTATAATATTAAATGATAAATTAATGTATACACTTTTCTGAGGAGCAAAGTCATTCATATGCCAGAGCCTCCGTTCCAATGTGGTTTCATCTCTAAAACTCACTTTTTATTTTGCATTTTCAATTAGACACAAGGTGAAATGTCTCTTTATGGAAATCTTAACTCACTTTTACCTGTCGCTGTGGGTGTATTAAAGTATATAAAGTTATAAAAAGATATGAAATATGAATATAATCTAGTTTAATTATTTCCATCCTCCAAAGACTATAATGGCATTTAGATGTCAGTAAAATCTCCAGTGGTTGAACTTCATGTTAGAAAAATAGTGAGTAAAATAAAGGCTAGAGAAAAGGGAGCTGATAAAAAGTACCAAAAAAAGAACATTTATCTCCACCAAAAGAACATGTACCCATGACAGAAAAACCAAGTTTCATATATAGATAGCATCAGTGAGTCAAAGATGATGACAATATTTGGCAAAGTTAAATCAAGCCAAGTTCAGTGAATTTATAGATCACTGAGCTATTTTTTTAAGAGAAAAAGCACTCAAAACATTTTTATTTGATAACTTCCTTGTACTTGCTGTCTGTTCCTTTCCACTAGCCAGGGGCTAAATCTGAGACAAATGGCCACTGAGGTACAATCTTTGAACAGGCTGAGTTGCACAGCCCTCTATAACTTTCAAGATAGTTCATATGCATCACTATAGTGATTTGCAATTTGCACCTGAGTTTTAAATACTGATACATTTTGATCCCTGGCTCCTCCTGCTAGGAAGCTAAGCTTTTTCTGAACTTCTGAACAAGTCCACCCTATGGGCAATATCTTCTTCTGCATCTCTCAGACTGCTAGGGAGTTGAGTTTGATCTGGAAAAGAAATGAAAGCTTATTGCCTATTTCCCCTGACCAAACAATTCTCCTCAACAAATATTTATCAGGTATTATCAGCCTCAATGTCAAGGAGTTTTTTCTAGTTTCTGCTTCCTGTGTATTTCTCTTTCCAGTGCCTCATGCCTGTTCTTTCTTTTATTTCTGTTGCATCTTCCATCCTTGAGAATTTTTCCCCATTACCACCCCCTTGTCCAAGGCACAGGTCTGGAGAGATAGCTTAAATATGCTAACTTATATGCTAACACAAGTATCTACTCACAGCACTGTCCCATGTCCTGACCAAGGAAGAAACATGGTGTGTAGCCCTATGTCCAAAGTGCACAGTTGGGGAGGAGGAAGAGGGAGCTCAACTATTATCTGAGCTCCAAACTTTGGAGGCAACCTCATCTATCAGAACTTACTGTTGACTCAAGGAAGTTAAGGTAAAAGAAGGAAAATATCTGCAGATATTGAAATGACTTCAGACTCATATCCATACCCACAACTAACCTATCACATCCTCTGTCATCACCAAGGCAAAGTGATAGTACTTTCATATCTTCCTTCATGGCCCTCCTCCTAAATTGCTTATTAATTGACTACTTTCGACATTTTTCCTTTCAAGACTTCTCTCCTTGTTTACTTCAGTCACTGCACGTATATTAAAAAAGGTTGAAGGTTTGGCAATAAGTAGCATAACTTTCCTGGATCATGTACCTTTTTAAGGATGATCTTGGCAAGTGGAATATCTACACTGCCCCTCTCTGTACTCTTCTGTGGCACCAGTATGGCATAGTTCCTCTAAGGTGAAGTTGGGTGAATACAAACTAAGTCTTAATTCTGTCACTATGGGCTCAGGCCATGATGGGGTATCAGGAAATGGAAGACTCGAGATAAAGACTCCTAACCCCACAAAGATTTCAATTCCCCTGAGTGACTTCATTCAGCAATCCAGGCATACAGGTTGTTTTTCTAAATTCATTTTTTACTATGAAGAATTCTGGAAAGCAAAGCAATGGCAGCACATCCCAAGACCCTGTTATTAGATCCATTTTATAATAGAAACCTCCTTAGGTTTATAATTAACCACAGATTTATATATAAATAAATATGGTTTTATTAAATAAATAACCCAGATTTTTTAATAAAAAGAAAAGTAAATATGTTTTTGCTTCATCATTTCTTAAATGAGAAAAATAGTATTTGCCTAATATGGTGGTTGTGAAGGTTAAATAATATATTTGAAGTGCTAGTGCTTAGCATTGGGTCTGGCATACTCATTAAATATCATGTATTATTGGGTCAGGGATCTTGGTAATATTTGCAGACTATACATAGCACAAATAATGAATTTCAATGGCATTTTTATGCCTAAAACTCAGAATGGAAACACTGATGGCTTTTAATTGGGTATCAAAATAGCTAGGTGATTGACCTAACATTTCATTTTCACTGAGTTGATATGGCACTATGCAGTCCCAGCCTAATTCCAAAATAACTGAAGGGCAAGACCACATACATGACCTGCTTTCAGCCTTCCTGTTGAGAGTGACAGCAGAAAGTTTAGAGTTCAGTCCCTTTGGCATTAGGCACTCATAAATATTAAAGAACTGTAACCCAATCATACCACGACATCTCAGCTTATAAATTAGTCTGTGGAATTATTAGCTTGGCTCTCAGGGATACAGAAGTTACTTGGAAATTAAAGGGCTGCAATGTCCCTCCTACCAGTCAGGTTCAGATCTCATATACAAAGGACTTGATAAGGCTAGATTTCATGGCAAATAAATTTCATCCTGCTTATCAACATTGATCAAGTGAGAGTGTCTTCCTAAAGTTTTTTTTTTTTAAAGATTTTATTTATTTATTTTTAGAGAGGGAAGGGAGAGAGAGAGATAGAGAGATAGAGAGAGAGAGAGAGAGAGAGACATCAATGTGCGGTTGCTGGGGGTTCTGGCCTGCAACCCAGGAATGTACCCTGGCTGGGAATCGAACCTGGGACACTTTGGTTCCCAGCCTGCGCTCAATCCACTGAGCTACGCCAGGCAGGGCGTCTTCCTAAAGTTTTAACTTGGGAAGAATTACAAGGTTAAATAAAGGTTCATCAGCAAAGAGTTCTATAACTGATTAGTGATGTATGGCGTGGGAAAGAATATTGGAGTCACTCTAAAGTCTGTTTGCTCGCCCTGGATCAGATAATTTCTAAATCTCTTGCAACTAAAAAGCTCTATCAACTATTCTTACAAAAAGCCAGTAAAACTGAAAAGTCCTGGATGTCATCAACCTTACAGAAGGATTTTACATCTCGGGTACCACCAGAAAGATTTCAAGACAGTACCAAAAAAAAAAAAAAAAAGCCTCTGAAGGTACCTAAAGTAGATGGGTAGTCTGCTGAAATCTGGACTTTGTTTTCCTAAACTGTAGCGAGAAGAGATCCTAAAAAGTCTCCTGGATGATTCTTATGAGGATTATGAGGATCCTCTGAGCTACAAAATTCATCTCTGCCCTCTCACCTTCAAAACTGATGAAGGTGGATAGGACTGGAGACTCTTGGGAAACTGAATGATATGCTTTATTGTCAAAGAAAGGGATGCAAAGAGACCTTTTATGTTTCAAGGATTGGAAAGGAAGAATCATCTAACACCTGGGGGACAAATCCACAAAACAGGCAGGTATTTCAGGCCCTTGGCAAGAGGAGCTGACTAGATTATCCCTGTTGCAATGTGCATGGGACTGTGCGTAGCTTGGGAGACACATGTGTATGGGGTTGAAAGAGCTGAACTCTAAGAGCAATGACTCTGGGATAATTCAAGATGAACCTGGGCATTCTTAGATACATTAAGCCACTCTGCCTCCACACTCCCCATCCCCTCTCTAAAATGACCATCCTCCCCCACCCCCTGAGGACAATGAGGGCTTAATCAGCAGGGATCAGCACTACTGAAGTCTGTGTGGGTCTTGTTAATAACCACAATGTGTAGCATCACAAGAATCAAAGCCAAGATTTACTTTGATTAGATATAGAATTCAGACCTACACCTCAGTTAGGCTGTGTAAATGCCCTGGAGTGGACATAAAAGAGAAATGCAGGTCTTACGGAAGAAAAAGAAGAGATGTGGTCATTTTTATCCCCACAGTTTTTAAAACAGTTCTTATGGGATACACTAGAACCATAACTCAGAGATAGCTACTGGTATATCATATAGCATTATTTTAATATTTACTATGGAAGTGGCCCCAAAATGACTCTTAATGTGTTTCAATTACACCCGGGGTGATACTCTATCTGCACATCTCTGTTTCTGTCATCATAGGTGAAGGCTTCATTTAATCAAGTCTTTAAATCAGATACCCTAGTGTCAGCAATCAATCTCCTCACTCAAAGCCAATGTTCTCATTCATTCCATCACCACGTCTCCTCCCTACCATCCACACATTATCTCTCAGATCTCTCTGTACCAGTCAAACTCCTATTCAGCATATGTTGGGTTCTGGGTTCGGGACTGTTGAAAGGAAGTTCAGAGGAAGGTGAAGAAGCCTGGGATGACAACAGTTAGGTTTTTTTATCAATTAAGAAAAGTCTAATAGAAGACCTTAAATCTGGAAAGCAAACCTGAAGGCTAGAGGCATGGGACTTCATGTGACACAGCAGGATACACAAAGGTCAGAAGTGAGTAAGTAGAATCGTGCATGTGATGCAGCAGGATCCACAGAGGTCACAAGTGAGTGGTAGAACTGTCCAGATGATGGTGATGGAGTACAGGACATGCTACCCCCAAATGTGGCACTTTTGCACATGGAATATTTCAAGCTGGAAGAATTTGAGAAATGGAAGGATTTTCTGACCTACCCTGAAGCAGGTTATAAGATCCTCATGTGAGAAGTGCCCTTACACTCAAAGGAAAAAAGTATCTGTATCTCTAAACAGAGACGCTGAAAGAAATCTGAATGGATAGGCCTTGCTGTTTCCTCTAGTTTACTACTCTTAGCTTATAGTCTTTTTTGTCCTCTTCTTATTTTTCCTCACTCCATCAAACCTGAGCATAAAAACACTCAGTCTTAACTACTTCTTTGGGTTCTTATTTCCTTATGAAGGCGCACAGGTCACATAAAACTTATATTAAATAAATGTGTATGCCTTTCTCTTGTTGATATGTCTTTTGTTGACAGCAGCCTCAGACAAGAACTTAAAAGGGTAGAGGGAAGAGATATGTTCCCCACCCTGCATGACAGTCTCTGTGCAGGTAAGGGAGCCCAGTTAAACCCACCACAACGGGCTTTGCTTTCATTCGCTTTTGGATTCCTGAGAGAGAATTCATTTAGCAACACTTCAATTTCAGTTTGAGCCAAGAAACACTTACTAAGTCTCCAAGTTTCATGCCCATCCCTAAAGATATGGTGGAAAAAAGAAGATGCCAACAAAGAACTTGGATGATTTTAAAACAAAAGTATTGATTTCTACCTGCACTATTAAAACTACTAAATGGAAATTTACTATGATAACATCAACCTCTTTCCCCCCTTAGTGTCTGCTACGACAAAAATCATCTCTTTTCTGTCCAGTGTTTGCAAGTAAGGCGAATCAATTTCATCTCTTAGGAGTCTCTCACTAGTTTCTGATGCCTGGACACACTCACTCTCTCCTTCCCTGTCTTCTTCTTCTTCTCACTTTCTCTCTCTCTCTCTCTCTCTCTCTCTCTCTCTCTCTCTCTCTCTCTCTCTCTCTCTCTCTCCTCTCTCTCTCTCTCCCTCAAAATCCTCAAATTTTTATAACCTTACTAACAATAAGAAGCTATACATCTTTGAGCAAATCCAGTTGCCCCTCTTCCATTCCTCTTTGCTGCCACTTCTACCTGACTTTATTTTATCCCCTCTTCTTGCATTTTCACCACTTTCTATCAAAACCTGCATATTTAGGATGAATCTGGCTAGTTCTCTCCTTCAAAGGTTTATTTCATTCATAAGGCTTAACATACTGACTCTCCCACAGATATTTGCATTTTTACAGGTGGCAAAATCTTAAGTAAAAAGGAATAAAGCTATAATGGTAAATTTTTAATCATTGGAAAACTAGTGGAGGAAGCTATCAGAGGAATCATCTCAAAGCCCCTGAAAACAGCTGTTTCTTCAGTTCCATAATACAGAGCACTTTTCATTTTTCTAAGAGATACCTGCTGGAATTTCTTGGCCCTGATTGGGTCCTACCCTATAATTTTTCTGGGGTGGTGTTCTCTCATCAGAACCAGAGCTGCTAGTGCCCAGGACTCTGAATAGCAATACTTCTCCTGGAACATTCAAAAATTTCAATGCCTTGAGGGCTGGGGAGTGAAGGAGTTAATGATCTTAAGTGCCCATCAAGGCAGAGTTAATGGGTCTTAACAGAAACCTGAGCAGGAGACTAACCACCTGCATTCACACTGACCACTTTTCAGTGGAATCCTGGGTGGTCTGCCTAAGCAGGTTTCCCCATTCCCCCGGGGGGCCAGAGGCTCTGTGAAGAATCCAGTTCAATAATGAGCATAAGAATGATTAGTAGTGCTTCCTGCCCTCAGTAAGAGATGGGGTGGGCAGCAGGGTGCTGGAAGAAAAGCAAACAGCTGGATATTAGATTGCAACGTGGACAGAGAGCACTTATGCTTTAGATTCGATATCATTTTGATGATTGAGGAATGAAATTGAACCCACTCCTGACTTGGCATGGCAAAGAGCAAGCCGTTGTGCCATTTTTATTAAGTGTTTATTATTTGTTCATTTCTCACTAAAGACCTTTTTAAAAACCAGTAGCATTGTCTTCTCTCTTATCTAAAAAGGTATAGTAACTAGCATAGTTATACTTAAAAGAAAGGAAATTTGCATACGTGTGACTTCTTACCAGATTATGCATCCCATCTATATACATATGGAATGCATATACATGTATGCATATATAACACACAGATTATAGAACACTAATGAATGCACACTATGAAGTGAGTGAGAAGCATGGCCCTGTTTCTCAAGTCAGGGGTTTGGAATGGTGGGCAGCAATGTAAGGGCAGCGTGGGCTCTGGGGGAGGGGCTAAGGGGTGATGAGAGCTGAAGGCTGGCTGAATGAGGCCCAGAATCGCTTCTCCAGTTCCTCCTCCATTGTCCTCCTGTGAATCAAGGTTGCTTGTTGGCAATTTAAACAATCATAAAAGAAATCAGATGAGAAGCAAAGTTGATATTCCAGAAGCAAATTTAAACTGGAAATCAAATTGAAGCACACAGAGAACTCTCAAAATACACAGAGAGCACACAAGCACGTGTGAGTGTTTGAACTGGTTCCCTTCACACGTGTGTGTGCACACACATGTGTAGGAGCCACTTTTTATTAAGAGAGCACACATGTGGAAGACAAGTCCTGCCCTGGACCTGTCTCCGCTGCTAATTGTCTATTGAAGTAATTAGGCAATTGATGTCAATTTTAAATCTCCACTTACTTACTTATCAATAAAATGAAGGAGTTAGATAATCTCATGGTCCTTTACAACTTTAAGATTTCTAAACATCTGTGGCACAAGTCAATACTAAACAATCAGGAGAAACTCTTCTCTTTGATCTGACCCTACTCCCACCCCTGGATGCTCAGCTGTGGAGGAACATCCCAGACACTGCGATGAGGCTGGTCAGCCTTATAGAGGAGATGATGGATACAGAGAGTAGAAAGGAGTCACCCAAAGGAGGACAAAGGAAGCTCCAGGACCACTATGACAATGCACAGGCCCTGTTCCTCAGGATAGTCTCCTCTGGAGCACGTGGTTGGTGGGGATCAGGGTCTTTCCCTGACTCAAAAATGTGGTTGGAAGCATGGACTTCCGAGTCTGGTGGGTACATGTCAAAGTCCCAGCAATCCCAGTCACTAGCTATGTATCCTCTGAGCAGTTACCACACTGTCCTAATCCTCTGTTCCCTCCCCTGGAAAATGGAGGTCACAATATCCACCTCAACAAGCACCTTTATGGCTTAAATGAGAACATGGGTGACATATTGAGCATGGTGTCCAGCACATAGTGAGTATTCAAAAAGATTGTGTGTGTCATATATATATATGTATATATATACATATATACATATATATGTATATACATATATACATATATATATATATGACACACACACGATACATATTTTACATATTACATATTTATCATTAAGTCTCTGGTAAGCTTGATTTGTAGAGATTCATGAAAGAAAGGCCATTTTTATTTGGCAGTAATAATATAAAAACTAATTATTCATGAAGGATAGGATTTTTATTTTCCATAGAAAAGGGCATTTGGAAATTGGAAAAAATAAGTGTGATGAGAAGAAATAGAGAACTGAACACTACATTGTAGACCAGTGATTTTCAACTGGTGTGACTTTCAACACCTGACTATTCAGTCAGGAGCACTGACCTCTTATTCCTTAGATTGTCAAATAAAAAACAACCACAGCCAACACAACAATAGCAGTCCAGTGTGAATGAATCAAAATTATAACTATTTGTTTGTCAAATCAGCAAAAATATATTTTTGGTGTGCTATAGAATCTTAGTAATTAGTTTATGTGTGCCATGAGATGAAAAAGGTTGAAAATCGCTGCTTTAGATACATGGTCAGCCACTGGGAACTGTTCCATGGAACCTCCTATTCACATCACGGAGCCTCCCTATAATACAGACTAGAACTGCCCCTTGATGATCCCAACAGTAAAGCCTCAAAGACTAAGCACTCTATGCATTCAGGTAATCACTAAATGCTTCCTGTGAGTCCTCCAGAAAGACAGTCTGAGAGAGCAAGGGCCATGCCTATCTCCTCCAGGGCTAGATTTCAAAAGCCCACAAAAGTGCCTGTGGAGGTGCTCAAAAAAAAATACTGTACTATAGATACCTTATGTATTTGTTCTGTTCATTGTTTTTGTCTATTTCCTCCTGCTAAAATGTAAGCTCCACAAGGCCATGAACATTACTCTGTTCACTGATGTGCCCCATGTGCCTAGAACAATGCCAAGGACATAATGTGTGCTTCATAAATGGTTTTTTTTTTACATTGACTGAAGGTGATAAGGAGAGTGATTTACAAAGAGTGAAGTCTCAATAATCCAGGCTGCTCAAGGATATTCTTAACCTTTAGTTTCGAATGGATGTTTCAAGGAAATTGGCTTTCGCTGCCCCTTGAATACAGAGCATTCAGTAAATAGCCAGACCTTTCAGGAATTCATGAGAAGATGAAGACAAGGGGAAAAAGTCAGTTCCATATTCAAGGTTGCGAAGGCTGTTCCACAGTCATTGAAACGCATGCTCTCCTACACTGGTTTGTCAAATCCTTTATTTAAATATCTCATTATCTAAGACAATTTAGTACTTACTGTCATGAAGGCTTATGAAACCTGCAAACCTGTCTTGCTGGAACAGGTACAATTTAAGCCAGTGATTGTTCCAAAAGAAAAAGGAAAGGTGAAGAATGGCACCATTGTGAAGATTTAGAACAGGAAGGCAGACAGCCCTTCGAGCTAACCTCTGTTCTCCAGGGTGTTTGTTTGGGCTCTTCAGACAAGGCATGCAGCCCACAGATAGAAGGGAAAAAATTGTAAGTCTTCATGTATAATTTTTGTTGTTATATCTAAACTGATAGTTGAGGGCTAGGAGCTGAAACAATATTTTATAGAAGTATCATGTTGAAGTTTCTGCAGGTTTCAAAATATTTAAATATGTAAATTTCAATGGAGAGATGTTCAGATTTTTTGATAGTCTAATGATTTTAAGCATCTCATTTCTAGTCACACACTGACAAAAGATGTTCAGATTGCAGTGTGAGATGGTTTCTATGGTTACAGTTGTTTCCTAGCATTTTAGTGACATCTTTTGTGAGCATTGGCTGCTTCACTTATTTGTCACTAATGTATGTGTAGAACTATAGTTAATAGCCTTGGGCGGACAAAATTTTTTTTCTGAATGGCTGTATTGTTTTTTAGCAGCATTTTTCAATAAGGTGACAATGCATTAGAATACTAATGGTATGTATGGTATTTTAAGATGTCAAGTTTTCAATAAAATGATAATGAAAATTTTGCATTTCATTTAATAGTTAAATATTCATGATTTTTCACAGCATGATGAACTGAGTGAAAAATAAAGAAACCGTATAATGTATAATACTAAACATCATAAATTAAGTTTCTTTTCATAGAAGCTATTCAAGAGTGTTTAATATATGGTTCTTTGTGGATTTAGACCAATCTGAGCTAAATTAAAGGCATCTAAAAAGGAAACTTGTTTAAACCAATTTAGCATATTTTAACACAGCATGTTTACAATGTAACAATGTAAAGGAAAATGACACATTACAAACAGTATATACATTATAACAAAAATTATGATGACTAAGTGGGGGATATAATCATCGGGCAAGCATATTTTAAAGAAAGTAATTGTGAAGTAAGAGATGGCGGCATCATGCAAGTAGAGCCAGGTGACATAATTGTGACTAATAGGAAGAAAGTAAGCAGAAGATACTGAGAATCTAAAAGTTCTGTTCAGTGATGATCTAGTCTAGGCATTAGGCTAATTTCTGGAAAACACAGAGGTGAACATCTTGCCTTCCCTCTGGCCCTGGAATAACCCAGTCCTAAAGTGATATTAAAGATTAAAAGACTTTTCCTCCAAATTCAGAGATCAATTGTTTTCTTGCAGCAGCATCTACCCCCAACTGCATCTTACAAAGGATGCATCTCTAGTGAGTATTTGGAGATGCTCTGTTTGAAATTGAGCTACCAGAAAGGAAATGACTAATAGAACTAATTGCTGTGATGTGGGAGAGTGAGAAAGAAGCCATTACTGGACTCCTGATCAGAGAGATCTTGTCAGTCACTGAATAACCCACAACCTCTTTTTTCAGCCTTCTGACTGAGAATTTTTCAGCTACTCTCTCCTGACTAGTCTGCTATTCTGCTGACCTATCCTATTAGGACTCTTACATGGGACTGAGAAAACTCTAAGACTGAGTGATACTCAGAAGACAGGTTTGGCTTCTTTTAAAGAGCAAATCAAGAAAAGACCCAAGATTAAGTACATAAAAAATTGTAGTCTTGTAGGTGCTGCTGATGTATCTGAGGATGGAGACTTAAGGTTCAAAACTTTAAATTCTTCTAAGTAAAAGCATCATCAGAGTATTGCTCAACCAGATTGGTAGTTAACTTGGTGTTACACCTCTCTCATAGGTATTAATGTCACTGATTTCTTTAATGCCTAAATATGTATAAAAATACTTAGACACATAAGTGCAAATGAGAGCCAAAGGTGGTTCTTTTAAAAAGTATTTTATACATGAGAACATTGCTGCAAACTCTATTAGTTAACCAATTTAGCATTATCTTTGATCATGATAAATGAGTGACCATTTCCTGTATTAGGGAACTGAATAACCAATGAAAATCAAGAACTGTTCAATGTAAAAAAAAAATTTCATATGAGGTCCCCATAATTTTAATAGCTTGCCCAAACCCAGTTTATTTTAACATTCTGGTTTTATTTATCACATATTGACCAGAAAAATTGTTATTCATTGTCCTGGTTCTACCAATTGCTAGCTACACAGCCAGTGGAGGCAGCTGCACCTGTCATGCCTCAGTTTCTTTGTCTGTAAGTGGGGATACCCGGAGTATCTTACCTTATAAAATGTTGCATAGACTAAATTAGATCAATACATATATAGGACTTTGCATTAAATTTATCAAATAGTAAGTATACAATAAATATTAGCTACCTTTATTATCATTATAATTAATGTTAAGAAAGCTAAATGGAAGGCCAGTAGAGAGATGATGGGTAAGAGATGTTAAAGACTTTCATAGCACAAATGTCAAGAAAGAGAATATAGGTATAAATAGGTATAAATATCCTAAACTGGAAAAAATGTTCTAGGCTAGGAGTCAGCAAATCAAATTAGCTAACTTTCCAATAATCAGCTCCCTTATTTATGAAAGTAAGTTGGCATTGACCTCCTCCTGGTCTAACCTGTGATGACTGTATGACTGTATGAAACCAGATGCTTAAAAAGAATTTATAATGTGAAAGGATAAACATTATATGATAGAATGGGAAGTTACTGTTTAATGGGTACAGAGTTTCCATTTGGGATGATGAAATTGTTCTGGGGACATAGAATAAAGATGGTTGTACAACAATGTGAATATATTTAATGCCACAGAACCATGCACTTAGAAATAGTTAAAGTGGTAAGTTTTATGCAATCTATAACTACCACAATAAGACAAAAATGGCAAAAAAAAATTGGAGGAAAAATAACAAAAAATGAATATATAGAGTTAACCCAATATAGTGAGTTAAAGAAAATGACTTTTGTCTATAATTTTGGCACTTAGTCAAATAAACTATTATAATTTTAGTCTCAGTTTGCATAATGCCCGAGACTCGGAGATGTTTTTAAATATTGCTTTACCAAAAAAATCCCTCATTAATTTTAAATAAACTCTTTAGGCTTCAGACTTGAGAATAAAACAATTCCATCATATCACTATCAAAAAGTGTCCACTCCAGGGTCTCAGTAAGTCTGATGAGGCCATGGTGATCAGCACTCCCAGCAAGGCCATCTTCTCTGTGAGAATACATCAGTGTCTTGCACCAGGATAAGTGAAGGGAGCATTATCAAGTCAAATTATGGTTAATACATTCTCCCTTATGCATTTCTGAGCTGATGACCAGCCTCATTAAATATCACCCCAAATGGTTTGGGGATGCAACTGAACATGAAAAAGAAGACATTTTCCTCCTGCATAAACACAGCCACACAAACATCACCCAACATAAGTGCTGCTCTGGCATTTTCTTCTTCATTCTGGGGTGTTCTTTGCATGTTCCAGGAGACAGGGAACTAACATCCTGTCTTCAGAGATTTCAAGGAAGCAACTGCTCTTCATTATTAGCTTGGATTAGACTAACAGCAAATTTGATCTTTAGTTTGGAGGCCTTATCCTTTCACCCCAAAGTTACCCTGATTTTTGAACAGCCCCATTTCTCTGTTTTATCAAGAAGCGGCAACAATCTACTACCACCACCGTCATTATGGCATTTCAATCAACTCATTTCACTGAAGTTAGAGAAAACACTTTGTTGAAACCCAAAGAAAAATCTGCCACGTTTCCATTCAGACATATGGCAGAAAAATAAAGCTTAATAACCAGTAATCAGAGTCTGCCTTCTTTGGGTGGAATCCACTGTGGACAAAAACAATTTATGCTGCCTTGGATGAAAATAGTTCATCGATGTTACTATTTTCCAAGAGATAGTAAAATAACTCCTTCTCATCTGATATCCCAAAACTAGGGGCGAAAGAGTTCAGATAATGTTGAGATCGATACAGTCACAAAGGCAGAGTCATGTAGGAAACACATCTTGAAATTACTATCTTGTGCTTTTTATCACAGTACTAGCCAAAGAATAGCCAGGGCCATTACAAAGGGTAGTATTACAACAAGTTTTAGTTCAGGGAATCATTGAAATTAAAGACAACAAGATATAATATGTATCTACCAACAGCTGTCAGGGGAGAGGGAGGAGGCAGGGGCTAGATGAAAGAAGGTGAAGGGATTAGTCAAAGAACATACATTCATGATACATAGACAACAGTGTGGGATGGCCAGAGGGAAGAGGGGGTGCTGGGTGGGGGTGGGCAAAGGGGAGAGAATGGGGACATCTGTAATAGTGTCAACAATACAAATAAAGTAAAAAAAATAAAAAAGACTGATGATTGCAAAGATCAACATTCTGAAGTGTTTTTCTCTTTGAGAAAATAGACCTCTGATTATTCCCTAAGACTGAACTAATTCAGAATAGTGAATCATCAACATTTATCTTTTAATATATCTTGAACTGACATTTGAATATGAATATACATTTTATAGAAGATTAATAGAAGCAAATTAACGAGCCCTCATTACAGTCCAAACTCAGGTGAAACGGAGAAATACCCCTTCTCTTCGTTATGTATCAGACCCTTTACATCTTCCCCACAGTCCTCCTCACTCAGAATTTTCTCCTTTTAGTGAATGCCTTCTCACCCCCTCAGGTGAAAGTGCTCATCTACATAGATTACCCCATCTGCAAAGGGCATATTTTTTAATACCAAAGGTTTCTCTGCCTGACGAGTGAGTAGTGGGTGTTCTTAGGTCAATTTTTTTTAAACTAGGTAAAACCTGCTTTCATTGGCAATACAGTGGTTTCTGAACTTTGTTGCAGATTAGAATGACCCAGAAAGCTTGTTAAAAATGGGATGCTTAGCTCATACCCCACGACAATGAAATAAGAATATCTGGGAGTGAGAGCCAAACAGTATCTTTTTACAGGTCCTCATGTAATACCAGTGTGCACTAATGTTTGGGAAACATTATAGTGTACAAGTATAGTAGAAGTCACAATTTGTTATTAATTATATGTCAATGAACCATCTTTTCAAACTGATAATCAAGAATTGGCACCATTTTGACTTCTTAACATTATTTAATCTTTAGTAACCTTAGGAAAGTCAATTCAAAGTGAAGACGTCAGCATAAATAATAAAAACTATCTCTTCTTTTTTATCATTAATTAAATCAATACCATACTCTGGCCTCACCAAATATTTTCTTGTTACACATTTTTCTTTTATGGTTTCATTTTTACTATCATTTTCCTAACTGGCAGAGACTTGACTCATGGGGAAAGATGTGTTCTCTCCCTGTAGGGATGGACTTGTCTAGGAAGCTTGCACTTTGTAAATGTGGTTTGATTTCCCATGACTTGGGTTCTGTGACATAAGCCAGGGAGACTTGAGCCACACCCATTGTAATCTCTTAATTTTTGTCCTCAGACTCTGTAAGACCTCACTGGAAACATTGTGCTAAACCTGTATTTTGCACCTTCCATTAGTGGATAATGCAAATATCTTTCCATTCAAAACTCTTCTCTACATTTGCATTGACTTATACCAGCACAACATTTTAAAATCTGTTCCATCACCCACTAATTTTTCTAAGAAAAGGAATTTCTATATTATAAAGTAAAAAATTACTAGACAGTCTATGCTTGTTTTGACCATATTCCTTAAAATACTGTTTAACTGGTCCATTTCCTTTGCCTAAATGCTACTTGCCTTCTAATGTAGGTGTATTCAGACATTCTACCCACCTCCTGGCTCCTTCTTTCAGACTTTTTGGACTAAGACAAATCCTGGAAATAGTCAACTTCTAAAAAAATATTTTTGTGTTGTAGAGGCTAAATGGCTTTATTACCTGAATACTTCCTTTTTTGCTTTTTCTTGTCCCATAATTATATATTCATAAGTAAGAATAAAAACAGAAAGAAAATGAAGTAGCCCTCTTCAGAAATTCCCTTGGTGTCATGAAAGCTAATCAACAACAACCATTAATTTTCTTAACATTAAAAGCCAACAGAGTTAATTCTTGTTCATATTGTGATTTCTGAGTACATTTCTTAGAGTCTCCTTAAGGCATTTTGGAAGTCTCTTTGAAGGTCAGAATATTATACTTCTAAGTCCTTATATGATGCCTTATTTAGGACCTACCTACCATGATTCTAACTTGAGTTAACAATGAGTCAACAAGTATTTACTAAAGGTAATGCTTGGTACTGTGTAAGACATTATAAAATACATAGAAGGAGAGGAGCCCAAGAATTTATACCCTGGTTGAGAAGGGGAGATGCTATTTGTTATAAAACACAACTATTTTGAGCCACTTAGAAAAACATGCACCTACTAAAATTTTGACATGTTAACATGTGTGTCAAGATGCATTTACAGAGTTCCAAGAGGATCCAAGATGGAGGCATAGGTGGTCGCACTGTACCTCCTCAAGCAACCAAAACTAAGGACAACAAGAATTTACAAACAAAAAAACAACCAGAACAGAGAGAAATTAACCAAACAAAAGTCTGAATACCATACATCCAGTCCAGTAAGGAGGGCCGGAATTGGAGGCCTACAAAGAGGGATCGAGGGGGTACCGGCAGGAAAAATTGGTGGCTGGCAGATGTGCACACGCAGGCCACAGACCACAGGTGGTGGAGCCCAGAAGCGCAGGGGCAGCTGACAGACCGGTGGCAGACCCTGGGCACAGGAGGCAACGAGCAGACCCAGTGAGGCGCGCATGGCAGCTGGCAGTCCGCAGCTGCATATTTACTCACAGACAAACTAAGCAAAAACGGGCAGTGAGACACAGACCGCGCAACCCAGGGACCCAGCACCGGGAAACAAAGCCTGAAGGCACCAGTTGAAAACACCTGTGGAAGCTGAGGCCGGAAGATTCTCTCAGCCTCACAGGAGGCTCCTTGGACAAACCCACAGAGTCCGAGAAAGTGCACAAGCCCGGCTGCCCAGGAGCCAGAACCAGAGGGGACCAATTTGCTTGTGGGAAGAGGCAAGGGGGACTGGAGTCCAGGTGAGAGCGGAGCAGCCACCATTGTTCCCTCTCAAACCCTGCCCCCACATACAACGTCACAACCCAGCAACTAAGGTGCACCGCCCTGGTGAACACCTAAGGCTCTGCCCCTCATACTTAACAGGCGTGACCAGACCAAAGGAAAAAAATTAAATTAAATTAAAAATATGGCTCAAACAGAGTTAAAAGCCCCAGAGACAATTTTTTTAAGTGACCGAGAAATAGCCAACCTATCAGATGCACAGTTCAAAGCACTGGTGATCAGGATGCTCACAGAATTGGTGGCCTTTGGTTATAAATTAGATGAACAAATGCAGACTACAATAAGTGAAATGAAGAGAAATGCACATGGAACCAATAGTGATGGGAAGGAAACTGGGATTCAAAACAATAGAGTGGACCAGAAGAAAGAAAGAAATAACCAAACAAAAAAGAATGAAGAAACAAGAATTCAAAACAATGAGGAGAGGCTTAGGGACCTCCAGGACACCTTTAAACGTTCCAATATCCGAATTATAGGGGTACCAGAAGGGGAAGAGGAAACACAACAAGTGGAAAAGTTATTTGAACAAATAATAAAGGAGAACTTCCCCATTCTGGCAAAGGAAATGGACTTCCAGGAAGTCCAGGAAGCTCAGAGAGTCTCAAAGAAGTTGGACCCAAGGAGGAACACGCCAAGGCACATCATAATTACATTACCCAAGATAAAAATGAAAGAGAGAATTCTAAAAGCAGCAAGAGATAAGGAGACAGTGACCTACAAAGGAGTTTCCATCAGACTGTCAGCTGATTTCTCAAGAGAGACCTTACAGACAAGAAGGGGCTGGAAAGAAGTCTTCCAAGTCATGAAAGGCAAGGACCTACATCCAAGAATACTCTATCCAGCAAATCTTTCATTTAAAATGGAAGGGGAGATAAAGTGTTTCTCAGATAAGGCCAAGTTAAAGGAGCTCCTCATCACCAAGCCCTTATTATATGAAATGTTAAAGGGACTTATCTAAGAAAAAGAAGATAACAAACATGAACAGTAAAAAAAGACATCAAACTCACAGTTAGTAACAACCATACCTAAAACAAAAGCAAACTAAGCAAACAAAGAGAACAGGAGTGGAACCACAGAAGTGGAGATCACATGGAGGGCTAGCAACAGGGATGTGGGAGGAGAGAGGGGGAAAAGATATAGAGAATAAGTAGCATAGGCAATAGGTAGAAAATAGACAGTGGGAGGGCAGGAATGGTGTAGGAAATGTAGAAGCAAAAGAACTTATGACACATGGACATGAACTAAAGGGGGGGATGTCAGTGGGAAGGGGTGTGCAGGGGGAGGGGAGTGAAGGGGGGAAATGGGACAACTGTAATAGCATAATTAATAAAATATATTTTAAAAATTTAAAAAAAGATGCATTAACATTTTAAGATGCATTCTGAGATGCAAAAAGAAAGTGCATTTTAGTACAAATGCAGTAGGGTATAACAACTAGGAAACAACACACAACAGTGCTAAATACAAGAGATATATACACAGTGATGAACAGAGGGTTGATGCAATAGATACTACTGCAACTACTTGGTTGGTTTGCAGGGTAACTAAAGCTAAATGGAAACAAAAAGTCAAAAGCACTAGTAAAGTCCCTGGAGTTTCATATCATGTCAAGTAGGCAAATCCTACTTATTCCCCTTTATGAAAAAGGTGCATTGAATACCACACTCACATCTGTTTCAGTCATGTTCTCCTTACCCTGCATCAAAAATACTTTACACATCCATCCCTCTTATGCTTTCACACTCATCACTACACTAGTTCTTCTCACTATCTTCTCTACACAGTATTTAAATTAACCTTCCCAGCCCTGGCTGGCATAGCTCAGTGGATTGAGAGCAGGCTGCCAACCAAAGTGTCGCAGGTTTGATTCCCAGTCAGGGCACATGCCTGGGTTGCAGGCCATGACCCCCAGCAACCGCACATTGATGTTTCTCTCTCTCTCTCTTTCTCCCTCCCTTCCTTCTCTAAAAACAAATAAATAAAATCTTTAAAAAAAATTAACCTTCCCTATCCACCACTCTGAACACAAGGATTCCAACATTGCTGAGAAATGGCCACCATGGCTAAGCAATAATGGCTAAACTACTTAGCTTGGCATTCTAGACCCTAGAAGATCTGACCCTAATATATGTTATTTCCTATTTTTTCATTACAACAGCAGTTCTCTTAACACATTGCTATTTAATTGACTCATCAGATTGATGCTCTCCATTCTGTCTGAAAAACATAGATGATTAAACACGCCAGGCTGGCAAGTTATATGTCTGTGCTCTTTTCCCAACAATTAGCTGTATGCTTGTCCAAACATATATATGCCACTCTTACTTGTTCTTCAATTATGTGATTTAATTAAACATGCAAACTGATAAAGTATGAGTACAGTAATAAAATTGCTTCTATGCAAATTAAGTTATATCCTTAAAAAAACCAAAAAACCCAATTTTTAAAAAATGATGTAAAATTAGGAAGGCAAGCTAGCTATAACAGACAGAGAAACAAACAATAAAAATCCAGAAGGATATCTCATTCAAACTGTTCTGAAGTATCTCCTAGTTTAGCTCCACTTTAAATGAACCAAACTGTTTTATATGATCAGGCATACAATGGTGTATTATGGGCAGGAACTCCAATCAGTAGACTCAGACTCCAAGAAAATGATTTGGTTCCTCAAGAGAAGATTAGCAAATAAATGTATGCCTGTGCATTTTTTGTTAAAATAAAAGGCATGTATGTGTTACTTTTTAATGATTCCCACTCTTTCACTAAGTTTTCAATTTGTGACTAGCTATAGGTCTCAACTCAGTACACCGAGAACCTTGTGCTCCTACCCTGGCTCCAACCAAACTTCAACCCCTAGTCCCACACTATTTCTTCCTCATGAAATAAACTTTCCCCACATCTCACACTGCTCAAATCTACCTAATTTTCAAGAATCTGTGCAAATGACCCCATTTCTGTGACGTATTCCCGGAAGCCTTCCTGCTAGAAATTGGAGTTAGGAGGGTTTTAATATCAGCCCTACCATCTTCTAGGATAGGAAACTAATCAGATGTATTAACCTCTAAGTCTCAATTTCTTCATCTGTAAAATGGGGATGATACCTACCACCTAAGGTTGTTCCAAGATTAATTTACAAAACACTAAGCATATTGCCTTCGATGTAAATGGGTTCAAAAAATGAAACATCAGCCCTGCCTGGTGTGGCTCAGTGGATTGAGTGCTGGACTGCAAACCAAAGGGTTGCCAGTTTAATTCCCAGCAGAGCACATGCCTGAGTTGTAGACCAGGTCCCCAGTGGGGGACACTCAAGAGGTAACCACACATCAATGTTTCTCTCTCTCTTTCTCTCTCCTTTCATCTCTCTAAAAATAAATAAACAAAACATATTTTTAAAATGATGTCCCTACCCTTCACGACTGTATGGATGAATCTGGAGAGCATTATGCAAAGTGAAACAAGCCAAGCAGTGAAAGACAAATACCATATGATCTCACCTATAAGTAGAACCTAATCAACAGAGCAAACAAGGAAGCAAAATACGACCGGAGACACTGAAATAAAGAACAAACTGAGCCCTGGCTGGCATAGCTCAGTGGATTGAGTGTGGGCTGTGAACCAAAGTGTTGCAGGTTCGATGCCCCATCAGGGCACATGCCTGGGTTGCAGGCCATGACCCCCAGGAACCACACATTGATCTTTCTCTCTCTCTCTCTCTCTCTCTCTCTCTCTCTCTCTCTCTCTCTCTCTCCCTCGCTTCCCTCTCTAAAAATAAATAAACAAAATCTTTGGAAAAAAAAAAGAACAAACTGACAGTAACCAGAGAGGAGGAGGGAGAGGGATAATAGGGATAATAGGGGGAGGGCATCAAGGAACACGTATGAAGGATACATGGACAAAGGCAAAGGTGGTGGGTTCAAGGGTGGGAGATGGGGATGAGTGGGGTGGGGTGTGTGGTGGGGTTAAATGGAGACAGTTGTACTTAAATAACAACAACAAAAAGATAAAAGGCTAAAATAAAAAATCTATAAGACAAAAATTAAAATAAAATAAATTTTACCATTTTAACAAAAAAAAAATGAGACATCAACTTCCACCCATACATCCTTATTTTGGATGCTTACAGCCCCTTGCTCTTTTCTCATGATGACTCTTATTTTTTATCTTGCATTATAACAGTTTCAGTACCTGTCTCTTCCCCTCTGCTACATTATATATTCATTGACAGCTAGACAGTGCAGCTCAGACTTTCTTGCAATCACTTGCTTACTCTTAAAAAAGCAAACTATTAAATGAAAGGCTGAATGATAATCTTTTGTTTTGGTTGGACAAATAAGTAGAGGTCTGGCAAAAGGATAAGGAAAAAAGAAACAATTTAGAATACTCTATATGTTTTGCATTTAACTTTCTATAAAATTTTATTCAATAGACTAGATAAAATGTTCAATTATAGCAGCTTCAAGATGGGTGCTTCTGTATCTCCTTTAAGAATGGCTTAATCTTTTGTTTTTGTGTTGATTGTCTTTCTCCTAAAAATGTTGATGGGCTATAGATTACACCTGAAAAGCAGTCTTAGGAGCCCCTGGAGAATTCCAGTCTTTGCCATTCAACATTCTTTGGGAGAAAACTTTTGCCTGTTTTTCCCCCAAAGAATTGAAATTCTGCATTCTTTTTTGTTGACAATCGACTGAACACTTTGCAAATAAGTGCCAGGCCTCAATGAGGTGCAAAATACTGACTGTATTGGCTAGTTATTTAGAGAGATGTGAAGATGCTTTTGCCAACATACATTCAATTTAGGCTTTGGATGCTTTGCATGATCTCCCAGGCAGCACTTGTTTTGAAATGTTAGAATTTAATTTAAAAGTTTTCAAATTTGCTTTTTTGTTCTTATTGTTAAAAGCACCAATAACTTTAGTTCTTTAGAGCAGACTTTAGAACTAATCTCTGTGTGTAGGCTTATACATACATATGTAAAATGTGGAAAAATTACCATGTTTTTCTATTCTTTCACTTTCTTCTAATTTTTGTCATTGAACTTAAACATTCTCAGTCTTAGAACACTGGAGATGAAACACTGGTGCTGTTTTTGTAGAGATGACCTTTTCAGGTCCACACCCTTCTTAAGTTAACTATGTAGATTCATATGTAATTTTATAATCACAGATTACAAACTTGTTAAGGGCTAATTAAATCTCTTATTTACCTACCCTGTGAGGCATGTGATAGAACCCACTTAAGCCACTTATGGTCAAGACTTTCTCCTCAACCAAGTTATATGACTATGTTTCTTGATAAAGCTCATTCCAAATTTTAACAAATTAATATTTACAATAGTAACAACCACTTATATTTGTATGTGTAAGAAACATTCATCACTTTTGTCCTAGTGAGAGGTGCAGACATGTCTAGGCATGTTTAGCAAACTAATGGGTTAGGATTGACCTAACTAGGGCTTTGTCACACATTGCACAGGTTGTGCACTCTGCAGCTCTGGGGGAACCTTGCACCTGGATTTTTTTATTATGAGAGGCAAGGAACCTTGACTCGGGGTGACACCTGGGTTCTAGGGGAAGAAAACTGTTAGCAACAGGGAGGGAGGCAGGGCAACAATGGCATCAGAGGCCCAGCTACAACATTCACCAAATGAGCAGAAAAAGCAAATTGTAGTCCAGGCTGATTCACAGGCAAATGAGAGTTCCCCTGGGGACTCCCAGAAATACTTGGAAGAAAGGAAGTTTATAAAGGGCTGTAGTTCCTACATGAGAAGGAAATTAGGTTTTAAAAATGTAGGTGACTTTTCTAAGGTGGCTCGTGACTGTGAACTGCATGCTTTTCATTCAGGGGAAGACTGGAGGAGCAGCCACCTCTGAGAGTGTGCCATCATATCTGTCTTTATAAAAATGGACTGAGAATTACTTAACAGCCATGTGCTTTAAGGTATCAGTAAACAAGAAATAATGCAAACTTGAATTCTGTCCTGATAAAATTATTTCAATAAAATATTCTTTCATTATGATAATAACTAAACACTGATGTAGTCCACCACCCATCCACTTTACACTGACGTTGTAGGTCTTTTTAGAGATCAGAACTATTTTTGGTATTCCCTAGTGCAATTTGCTGGGATTAGTAATAGCTGCACTTAGGTCCAATGCCTGAAAGTTTTAAAAGTTAATATTGTTCCACATGCCTTCCACTCTTTACTTACAACTGCATGGGCTTTGACATGAACAAACCTGCATGGGTGCTTGACACCTGCGAACTTGTGGCCTTGATCAATCATTTCGCCTTTCTGAGGCCATTTCCTCATCTGTAAAAGGATAATTATAACACCCACTTTGCAGAAAACTCTACTAAGGCATAGTGACATCATTTGACACAGTGTAATTCAGATAATATTAATAGGTATTATTATTTTTATTATCTAGATGACTAAAGCCCTCTTAATGCTCAATCCTCTTTGACTCAGAAATCCGCATCTTTACTCATGAAAAACTAAAAATCAAGTCCACTGCAGCAGAATAAAGAACAGAACTCCTCCTAAAGAAGATCGACTCCTGAGAAGATATGATCTAAATCTGTTCACATACTGGATTATGTGTGAGTCTGTCAGTATATCACAGGACTTGAAACCAACTTAGCCTTATCCCTGATATTTATAAAATAATTTTATTGGGTCCTTTAACACTTTACCAATGTAATACTTTTTAAAAAATGACAATTCAACCATTGTAGGAGTATATGAGCAAAAATATTCATAGTCTTCCCTTTTCCCCCATTTGATCCTCTTCCCCTGAGAAAATCAGCATTCCCTGTTCAACACATGTTCTTCTGCATATTTTCCTATGAGTATACCAACACATACCATTGTCTAAACTTGTCAACCTCACCACCATCCCTTCACCAAGAGAACACCTTGCAGATGACTTCTATTGTTCTCTTGTGTGTGAGCACTCTCTCCACCCACACCTAACCTATGATATGCCATCACCAGACAGAGGGTCTTCTAGTAGGAAAAGATCTGAAATGTTCACAGGAACCCATTGGAGTCCTTGTGAATAAGAGCTCCATTCAACAGAGAGACGGCTATTGCAGCCCACTAATTAGGGTAACATTTACCATCCAAATCAGGACCCCTGTGAGAGTGAAAGGGCACAGTATTAATAGTTCCAGTTGGATAACAGGCCTAAGTCAGGCATGTGGTTTCCCTGTATTTCATCTACACCAACACCTCTGCCTACTTCTCAATATCCCTAAAAACGTGGCTTTAGTGATGTTATAATCATTACAGAATTTGTCATGACTTCTCACTTTCTGGAACAACATTTCTAAAACTTCCCACTCAGAATATTAATGTTCTTAGTGACATTTTTTAAACTTGGGATTGCAAATTGGAAGTCTGTAGATGCCACCTCTCCCTGTTTACTTCAAACTACACTGTATTCATGTGACTAGCCTGGCCTCTGAAGGTGTTTGAATTTAGAAAAGCTTCTAACTTAACATCCCCAAACTTACTTAATAACAATGTCCTTCTCTCCTGCAACTTGACCCTATCTCAAGTGTATGACTTGTCTTCCAACTAGGTCATTAGCTCCCTTTCATCTTCATACTATGCTATATTCAGAATAGGTTTTCAATAAATATGTACTAAGAGGAAGGAAGAGAGGCACAGATGGGATTTATTTGATAAAGTCAATGGATGCTTCCCATATATTCCTGCTTAATCTGTTTTTTTCTAGTTTTATGAAGACATAATTGACTTAAAAACATTGTATTAGTTTAAGATGCACATTATTTAACATACACACAGGGTCTGTCCAGAATGTTTGTATGACACTGATGTAACCTGGCAGCCAAAGAGAGTAGACTGGAATGCACATTCATGAACAATGACTTCACTATACTAGTCAGTGGGGGTAGTAGATGCTGAAGAATGAATGTGTGTACTGTGTGACTGTTGCATTCAAAATAACTGAGCAAGTAAAGCAATGAATCTGCATCACGTTTTGCATTAAGCTGGAAAACTGCTCCGCAGAAACTACTCAGATGATTCAGAAGGTCGCAGCTATGGGGGACTGGTGATTGGCAGCTTCATCACAACATGCCCCTCATACATCATGTCTCATGCAGAGTTTTTTGGCAAAACATCAAATCATCCAGGTGACTCAGTCCTCCTACAGCCCAGATTTGGCACCCTGCAACTTCTGGTTTTTCCCAAAACTAAAATCACCTTTGAAAGGAAAGAGATTTCAGACCATTGATTATATTCAGGAAAATACAACGGGGTATATCATGGCAACTAGAAGCACTGTGTGATATTCCAAGGTACCTACTTTGAAGGGGGCTGAGGCATCACTGTCCTATGTACAATGTTTCTTATATCTTGTATCTGCTTCAATAGATGTCTCTATTTTTTATATTGCATGGCTGGATACCTCTGGACAGACCTCATTATATATTGTGAAATGATTGCCACACTAAATTTTTTTCATATCCATCATCTCACATGGTTACACACTTTGTCCCTTATAATGAGAACTTTTAAGACCTACTCTTTTAGCAACTTTCAAACATGCAATAAAGTATTGTTAACTACAGTCATCATGTTGTACATTGCAGCCCTAGAACTTTTTTCTCATAACTAAAAGTTAGTACCTTTCCATTACCTTTACCAAATTCCCCCACCCCTCTAGTAGTCCTCTAGTTGTCTGGAGTCAGTCTGTGTTTTGGCATTTCAGTGGACACTGGTGGCATGAAGGGTACACAGTTTCTCTGTCTACCCTACATATTTCCTGTCACTGGAGTCACTAATGGGGGAAATAATAAAGGCACAGAGTTCTTTCCTTAGAAAGAGACCCTAATTTGAGTAGAAAAGTAAAGGCTCTGATTTGGGTAGGAAAGCTTTTTCCTAAAGCCCCTTTCTGCGAGTACTAATTAGCGGTAAAATGATAAGCAAAGAGCCTAAAGGTATGCCATAGAAAGTGGGTAGCCCAGTGGTTAGGAAGCTGTGCAGAAACATAAAGAGCACCATGAAATATAGAACCAAGGAGTGCATGATGGGACTCTGAAAAACTGCCAAAGTTGGCTTAAGGCCAGGCATTTTGAGTTGATTCTTTTGCCATCAAAATTTGTATTGCTATATTTAAGACCAAAAAATGTCCATAATTTCTTCAGATGTTTTAGGAACTGTGGTGTGGGGATACACTAAATGTAAATTCTACTCTTGACCGCTATTGAGCAGTTAATGGAAGGATGGGTTCCCTAAAACATAGGTATGTTTGTCTTTCCTGTGGCCTTATACCAAATTTGCTAGGTAACCAGGAGGCAAGTTTGGGATATGTTGGGGTAATAGTACAATGAGAGAGAGATGCTATCTATTGAAATTTGCTGACATTGGGAGAGCTAGAATAGTTAGAAAATTGATGATGATGATGATGATGGCAGCGGTGATGATGACTGTAATGATGCGAGGATGCTCCAGTAGGGTGAAAGCCAAGGGTAAGACTGCCTGGGTGCTCACAGAGCTCTGCTGTGTACCAGCTACATGGCTTTGAACAAATCATCTAATTACTCTAAGACATTGCTTTCTCATCTCTATGATGGGAAAATTAATACTTTCTTGCATGCTTTTTAATGTTATTACCTGGGCAAAGCAAGAAACAGATAGAATCACTCTGTAATCAGCAATATGCTTACATAATTAATGACGCAGATTTGCTCAATTGCCTTTGCCAATTAAGTTATCATGGTGAGTTGCTAGCTCTCACATGGGATCACGTGAGGGGAAAAAATGTACATAGAATCTGTTGGACTTTGGGAGCTTTGTGTAAAATATGCAACCAAATATATGAGGTTTTAAAAAGTGAAAGGTTTGCAGTCCTAATTCAATATAGCTCTTCTTATACAACTTTGTACAAGTTTCTAAAATAACACATTTTATGGCATTTATATTTTCAGTGTTTTCTAAAATAGAAAAGGAGTATTCTGTTTTATACATAAGGATGAAAGGAGAAATGCTATAACTAAAAAGGAAGTGTTGGCCGGGACAGCTCTTAGAAAAATCTAAATTCTAGTCTACTATTACTGTAGAGCTCCAAACAAGGACCTCAGTTTCCCTATCTGCCAGTTAAGGATAAGGAACTAGGTGATTTCCAATGTCCTTCTCAACTGTAACATTTCACAATTTCTGTGAGATGACCTATGCTTCCCCCACATTTCCAAATGGAGATGACATTGAATGCTGTTCTTCTCTAAGACAGTGCTGCTGTTTACTCTGGCAGCTCTGGTTCTCCTCACATCGAGGGGATATGATGAGCTAAGAAGGAATGGAGAAATGTGCTTTGAAAATGGAACATGATACACATTACTACCTCAAACAGGAAAATTTGTTTATATTTTGCATGCAATTTGCAGGAAGTAAATGTCAAAGTACAAACTTGAGAAAGTTAGCACACCAGTACTTTGGTTATTCAGAGAGCTAGACATGAACCTGGCCACCACTGGTGAGTGGGCTACCATATGTAGGCTGAGTCTGAGCCCTCCAGATCAGGAATGGCTAAAGACAATCTGTCATATGAGGCTGGTCCTGGAGGTCAGCACCTACCACAGAAGACCAACTAAAAGTCTCTAATGACCTATGCTTCCTTCAGGGAAGTTTCCTGACCTGAGCAAGTTCCTGTTTCTTAGAGTTGCAAGGATAGCATATTAGAATTTATTGTAAATAGTGGAAGAGCTTTAGGGTTGTTAAATAATAGTACTTCATGCCACAATCATTACGCTGACACTGAAATGCCCTTGTGTAAGACCCCACAATGTTAGCCTGCCCCTAATATCTTACAACATTTTGCAATTGCATTCCACACAGTGTCCTTCCCCTTCATTATTCTTTCCCACTCCTTTTAGTCAGTTTTGGAAATGAAGAGAAACCTTAGAATTGAAAGAACTCTTGATTACTTTCCATATGTATCCATCTTGCTTCCTATACCATACCTTTTAGAAAGGGAAAACTCTTGATTCCCCCCCCCCCATAACTTCCTCTAAGGTCTACAAGTTATATATCAGGAAATGCTTTATATATAATCTGATTCTATCTTGCCATGAAAAAGAACTTCACCTCTTAGTTCTCAATATCCTATCACCAAGAAAGACCCAAAAGGGTATTACTGAATAAGGGATTTGGCAGCTCTTGGTTTCCATGTGTTCACCATATGACCCAGCACTATTCACACTGAGCACTCCACGGGCGTCTGTCCCTTCATGAATCTGGGCTCATACACATACTGTTCTCTCCAAGTAGAATGCTCATCTATCCACCCACTCACCCATTTTTCTGACTCAACATTACTCTTACTCACCCTACATTATTTGATTCAGATAAGCCATTCTCCTGGAAGCCTTCCCTGACCAACACTACTCTCTCCTACTCTCCCTCCCTCTCTCTCTCTCTCTCTCTCTCTCTCTCTCTCTCTCTCTCACACACACACACACACAGAGTTAGATGCCCTTTATCTTAGCTCCCATAGCAAACTTTACCTAATTCCTACTTCTTACCTCAGAACATGTTAAATGTTGGTTATTTCCCTCTCCCAGTTTAGTAACAACCCTCTTGAGAGCAGGGGCTGTCTTACTGATGTCTCTCTGTCACCAACATAGTACCTGAATCTCCGTCACCTAGAATAGTACCTGGGCGACAGAAAGTACAGTGAAGAAACATTTAGTAAATGCATAAATGTATCCATCTCAAGCACTATTCCCTCCCAGTGCTTCTCTAAAGCAATCTTTTTTGCTTCCATTTAAAATTAATGAAATTGAACAAGCTCTTGATGACAATTTGGAAGCCTCACTAGGACCTCTCAGACAGCATCTCTCTTGTGTTTCAGAATGTGTCTGCTTTGCATGACAGTCCAGATGTCAGCCTTTCCACATTTTCCCAGAATTACCTTGAGTCAAATATGTCCCTCCTGTGTAGTTCCAAACCTTCTTTCTGGGCAGGCAGCCCTGTTGTTAGCTAACTGTCTTCAGCATTACACTGCTGTATTCATAGAGTGTCAGCATGGTGCAGTATTATTATGCGAGATCATTTGCTCATGTAAAGACACATTAAACCTAGCAGTTGCTTTGTCTCTTGTCAAGGGAATTGTGTGCCGTTACATTAGAGATGAGAGTTTGCAGCGTCAACCTGCTACTGCTGCTTCTGCTACTCACTTTGAAAGAATCAACAATTCGTGCTTGTTCCCTTGTTTTTCTCTCTGATAACAACGTAGCCACTATCCAAACAGGAATCTCATCAAGTGCCAGAAAAATAATATCCCTTGGGGCAAGGGTCATTTCATGAAAGGTTCTCAGCTGAGAGTTGGAGTCCTGTCCTTTATTGTCAGTCCAGTGACTGGGGCACTGCCACTTCCTGCTAAGACAGTGACATACCTACCATATGGACTTCCAAACTGGCATTCAGGATTTCCCATTGTCTCATTTTACCAGGCTTTCACCAAGCTTCAGATCGAATGCCCTCTCCAATGCCAACTTCTTACTTGAATTACCACCTAATTTGTTGCCAAAGCTTTCAGAAACCCGCTGTGCTGGCCAGGCTAAATCACCACCTACGCAAGCCGCAGGATTACCCTCTGGAACCACGCAACCCCAGTGGGCAGTCTCATCCACAGCCCTGTTCCTTCCAGCCTGCCCCATCCTGTAGACATTAACGGTGTCATATCTGCCATATCCTAAAACGTGGCACATGACATAATCTGATGTACAGGATATTTCTATTTTAAAAAAAGACAGGATTACTGAAAGAAAAATGAAATCTAACTTTCTGCCTCTGTGTCCCCAAGATATTTCCCCCTTCACTCCAAAGTGAACTACCAGAAAACACAAAATCCAAACCAGACAAAACAAGAGAAAAAAAAGAAGCTTAAATTACCGAAGGCTCTTGGTGAAATTTGGTGTATCAAGTAGGAGAAGGTGTTAATATTAGCTTAATCTTTGACCAGGCCTACTTTTTTTAAGGTTCGCACTGATAGCCTCTATTATTACTAAGAAACAGCACATTTTCAACATTACATTTGTCTCAGCAGGCACCTTTCAACAATATATTATGGCCCTGCTACAGACTGGACAAATTGCATTAATCACTTTTCTTCAAGATGTAGGTTGTAGCAGATAACACATTTTTAAGTTTGCTTAGCTGCAAGAGCTTTCCAGCAAAGGAGCAGCCTGCACAACATCACCCCTTCCTATTCTGTGCCTGGTCACACAGCACATTTCCCATACCTTTGACTGCCTTGTCTTCTCTGTTGCGCACCTCCTTGGTGTTTGCTTGTCTTGGTCTTAGTCTTAAAGTTGCTTAAGGATTCAGTCAGTATACTGATCCGATTGTGTGACTAGCCATCTTTCTGTCTGCCTACATTCTAATGTATCAAATAAACAACATGGCATAACTATCTTATTTCCTTTTGGTTAAGCTTGTAGAAAGCTATAATTTTACAGATAAGAAACCCTTGCCTCCAAAAAGACATGTCTGACAGCAGGTGGCTTTCACAGAGAAAAATATAAAGTATGAGTCTATTTTTCTAAGTGAAGTCAAATGAATGTTACCTTTTTCACTCATCCAGAGTATCTCTCAGTTAGAAAAATTGTAAGCAATATATGTTCATTTCTACAAATTAAAGTCTATGTCATAGACTAAAGTCTATAAATCAAGGTGATTATATGCACCTTGATTTAACTCTAAAGTACAAGCTCATCATTTCAAATATCTGTACTCCATGAATCCTCTAAAGTTTAGGTATAGTCTATATTTTCTAAAGAATTGAAAATATTTTATCTTTAGAATTTTTAATATTTTACTTTTAAAATTCTTGAGGACATCTGTTCTTTTAATGTAATTTTTCTTCATTTTCCCCTTGGGCCCTCTGCTTGCTTTTAGAAACATCATGTTATTATGTCAACTATAAAGGAAAATTTTGTTAATTAAAAATAAATAAAATATCATGTTATTTTTTTAAAGTCACTTATTGTCTCTTCCTATAACCATTATTTTTATGAGAAAAAGTCAACTTTAAATGGTCTACCACCCTTTTCCTGGCAGTTCCCTCACCCAGGTCCCAGAACTTTGATTGTTTATTGGATCAATAATTGCAGCTTGCTGGCAGCATGGCGCCTGGCTACACTCAGTCTGGAAAGGAATTCCAGAGGCACTGGGGATAGAAACAAAACAAGGAGTTAGATATATGTACTGAAAGAGAAAATGAACACTGTATTACAGTGAAACATAAAAAAAGAATTTTATGCAATTTCTCTAAAACAGAGATTATAGGCATATGAGCTATAATTTAACTGCTGATGACAAGTGATATTTAAATATATACATTTTATTACTAAAAGAGTTGAATTGTGAAAGAAATGCAAATTAAAGTAACATTAAGATATCATTATTTTGACTGTCATACTGGGAGGAAAGATGATACTGCACAATGCTGGCAAGAGTATGAAGAAACTAGCTCCTACTTTCTGCAACTGGGAGTGTTCATTGGCAAAACCTTTTGGAGTGCAGCTTGACATTACATGTTTAAGTTCAAATATTGCCCATCCTTTGAGCAGCAGTTTTATCTTTATGCATGTACCATACACTTATATTAACTCAGGCACACAAAAATGTATATACAACAATATTTGCTAAGTGACTGTTGATCTCTAGCTCTGGAATCAGACAGGCCTTTGTTGAAATCACAGTTATATTACTTTCTAGATACGTGAGCTTGGCAAGTTGCATAGCATATCTAGACATCATCGTTCTCATCTATTGGATTATTTTGAGCATTAAATAAAATAATGTCTATAAAGTGTGTAACAAACTGTCCAGCACCTCATAAGTACTTAAGAAGTATTTATTACTGCATTTTTTTTAGAAAGAGAGACACAAAGAGAGTGACAGGGAGGCACAAAGAGAGAAAAAGAGAGAGAGAAACCTCAACCCATTGTTCCATTTATCCATGCATTCCCTGGCAAACTTCTTCTGTACATACCCTGACTGGGGATTGAACCAGAAACTTGGGAGCATTGGGATGATGCTCCAACCAACCAAGCCAAACAGCCAGGGCTGTTACTTTTTGTGTGAATATTGTTATAAATATTATGCAGCATCACTTATAATGGCAAAGATCTGGAAACAACCCCCTTGTTATAAATAGGGTATCAGTTAAATAAACTTAGGTTAATTCAATGGGATACAACATAGTCCTTAAAATACATGAAATCAATCTGCATGGACATAGAGCCAAGATATACTTTGGGAAAAAATCAGTAGTTTTGATATTAATAATATCATTTCATGTATGTGGAAAGTTATAATAATATATTTTAGTAATATCTGTTGAAACTGGGAGAGAAGAATATGAACCAAAATATTAATAGTAACTATCTCTGAAAAGTGGAATAACGGGATACTTTAATTTTTTCCTCTAGCACAAACTTCCTAAACACTTTATTTTTACACACTTACTTTTGTAATTAATAAAGGATTTTTTGGAAGAGTAAAAATGAATTCAGTTTGTGATATATTTCTTCATACTCAAGTCAAATAAAATAAATAAGTTGTGTATTCTTGCCAATTCTTAGCAAAGAAAGCTGTCTCAAGATGAAAGCCTCACACATGAAGAGGAGCTTGCACAGCCCCAGGAACATAGTCGGTAATCCCACAGTAACTGCGTGTGGTGTCAGACGGATACGAGACTTCCCAGGATGACCACTGAGTCAGCTTAGTGATCACTGAGGAGTATACCTGAAACTAATATGATATTGTATGTCGACTGTAATTTGAAACAAAAAATGATTTAAATTTAATAAATAACTTAATGGGAGCTTTCTTTTCCTCCCTCCACTTTAGTTTAGGCCTGCTTGCTTGTTTCAGTGCATTAAATATAGAGGACATGGTAAGAAAATCCAGGGAAGATAGATCCATATAAAATACAAAAGAATATTTTAAAATAATTCAATATAATATGGGAGATCTCATTTATCAAACTAGATATCTGTTTTCTACTTGTCAGTTATGTATATGAAGGATTATCCAGAACATTTTCCTACTGATGTTCCCAGAACCTAATTTATAGAAAGAGTTCAATAGGTATTTGTTGAATGAATGAGGAAAGAGTCATTGATCTCACTTAAACATACTCCTTTTAACTTCTGAGGAAGTGAACTTACATGTCCTCTAGGTCCAAAACCAGACAGCAGAGATATGTGGTAGGCAGGGAGAAAAGAAATGAAACCACAGGATTTCCTGGAAGAGCATGAGAGACATCACAGAATCAGAGAGCCTTAGAGGTCAAAGACAACCATGAAAACACTCAATCTAGCTCCTGTTTCTGTGAGGAAACTAAGTCTCAGAGAAGATGAGTCACCCCACGTGGTCAGATTGCCACCTGGTAAGTTACTGGCAGAGACAGGACTTAACCCAGGTTTTCCACTTCCAATTCAATTTCCCTTTCCACCTAGGTCAGGGGTGTCTAACTCATTTTCACCAGGGGCCACATCAGCCTCGCGGTTGCCTTCAAAGGGTCGAATGAAATTTTAGGACTGCATAACTTAACTACTACGCCTTAACCAGGGCCAATGAGCTTGCTGCCACTGGTTAGAAACAAGGTGCCAGGCCATATATAACAAGATGGAGGGCCGGATTCGGCCCTCAGGCCTTGAATTTGACACTTGTGACTTAGATTGTTACCCTCCACGAGAGTGTTATTACTTACAGAAACTGGCATAGATTCTTTCTTCACTACTTAGGAGGTAGCCATGATGGTGATAGGAAAGGATTTACTCCAGTAAAACTATATACTTTTATAAGTTTATTTCATCTTAAGTTGTTTTCTCCCAGTGACTATTTACAATATAAATAATAGACAATTGGATCTTTTCAACTCTACTATTGTGTCCCTTCAAAGATGTTTCTGCCTTCCTACTTTTCTTTTGACCACATAACCAAAATCGTGGATAAACCAAGGCTGTTTGAGGTCTCTGTGTTGACTTTGCCTAGGAAAAAATGAGAAAGTCAGGCAGAATACTTTTTCAAACTATAAGCGAGATGAGAATACCATTATGAATTTGGAAGCATGGCCCCCGTTTTTGAATGGGTTCTTCAATTATCTTCTTCTGCCTGTTCAAACAGATTCCTTCTTAGTCATTGTTTCATAGCACTCCTCTGCCTTAGCTATGGCAGCACTTAGAACAGGAGAGATGAAATGTCAAAGCTAAAGAAAGGTAATGGCTGCAAATGAGATGCAAGCAGAAAGGATATACAGGCAATGCCAAACTAGGAGAAAGTGAACTCTGAGCAGTGGCAGGAATTTTACTGAGCTGAATTTACTTAATGTGGTGGCAAATGTGAGCCTGGCATAATATATGAGATTTTTAGGAAATCGTATTAAATAGCTATTAGTTTATGAGACCTGATATTTTCCCATAGATTCCAGTCCATCCAAATTTATGTGGGCAGAAGGGCGATTGATTATTCAATGATACATCTTTTACTTAATCCAATGCCTTAAGATTTTCCCCTCCATTACCATGTTACACAAGGGCAACCCCACACTGGCAGTTGGTTGTTAATTACATTTGATGTGCAGTAACACAAGAGAGCTAATTAACTTGCATCAAAAAAGCTTTATTTACTGTGTCAAATTAAACAAACTCATAAAGTGTTCAGCCACAATGGCTCTCAATTATCATGCAGTCCAAGTAATGTGGTGCAAACATATTCCCAGGTCTCTTTCAGGTATCACTTCAGTCTCACAGCCCTTCTGCACATGTACAATTATAAACTGATTTTTTTAATGAACAGAACGGAAAGTCAACTGCTCTTTGTTTTGCTTTGTTTTGTGTATGTGAGTGCATGTGTGTGTTGTGTGTGTATGTGTTCTCTGAGGTACAGCTGGATATGTTATTCATATTCAATTTCTTAATCCTTGCTTACTTCATAGTTCAACAGACTTTTCCTGGACTTTAATAGAGAACTGTCATGAAAAAAATGGCAGAAAATGCTTACTGTTCCAAAGTCTGTACTGTGCATTCAGCATGATTGTCTAAAACTGGTCATCTTTGGATTCTTCTTCAAGACAGTGATGACTATTTAATAGCAACATCACTATTCCATGACGACTCAATTACAGGAGGTGCAAAAATAGTGCCTTTCTCTTTTGGTAGAGTAAAACAATAAGATGTGGCCCACCTAACCAACAGAAGGCAGCCAAAGAACTGGGGGTCTTTCAAGAAAGTTTTCTTGCTTTGGAAAAACTAGTTAAAATTTGCACCAATCTTTGCAAAACATGGTCTAAAATTGATTACTTGTGGTAAGTATGTAGGAAAATACATTCATTTTCTTTTTATTTAGTTGATTTGTAAGACAATGATTGGAGGTTGGTAGCCCAGTAATATGGAAGAATCACTGAACTTGGAGGGAAAGGGTCATCAAAGGACATGTATAAAGGACCCATGGACAAAGCCAAAGGGATGAAGGATTGAGGGTGGGAGGTGGGGGTGGGTGGGGTGGGGGGGGAGTAGTGTTGGGAAAATGGACACAACTGTATTCAAACATTAATAAAAATGATTAAAAAACAAGAAAAAGACTAATAAAAGCAGCTCATGCAGCTAGTAAGTGGCAGAACCACGGCTATCTCACCCAAAAGTTTGCTCTCAACTTCTGTCAACAAAGCGGTATTGGCAGGTTATTAAACTCACATTTCTTTATCTGCAAAATGTAGATAAGATTTGAGAATATTTAAAAATGGAACCCACAATAAATGAAACTGTCAATTGTTGATGTCATTATATTTGTTGATTGATCTCACCAGAAAAAGTTCAAAATGAAAGTCTCCCAATTGTCATCTTTCAACAGTACAGTTCAATATATACAGGCCAATAAATGAAGAGGGGGAAGAACTTTATCAGAGAACAAAACGTTTCCTTATCTACCTGACAACTCAGAATACCAGTGTCTTTTGAAGGGTGCTATTCTGAGCACTTTGAATAAAGAGAAGCACTGAGAAACGGGAACAAGGCCTAGGAAAGCTGCCTGCTCTCTTTTATAACCTCACCAGTATTTCTGAAAGGGAGCCATCCCAAGTCCCTTGTAGAAATGAAGGCAAAAGATTACCTCAGAAATGATTCTCTTTTAAGACTGAACCCCCCTACACATTCAACCCCTGGGTCATGTCTGGTCATGCACTGCTAAACCTCAATCCATAAGGAAATCTTGCTTCTCAGAGATGGATGGAAAAGCACCCTCGAGACAAGATGTCTTGGTCCCCACCTTGTGATTGTAACATTTATGAATAAACTACAATTTGTAGCTGAGGCCAGAGTCACTCAGTTCCTGAAAGATTTTTATCCTGCTTCTACCTAATCAGTATATTTGTCTTCTGGACAGATATCAAGTTCTGGTAAAAATAAATAAATAAATAAATAAATAAATAAATAAATAAACAAACCCCTCACCAATAATGCATTGTATTTGGCAATAAGTCACAGCAGTATTCAGTAAAGAAATCACAGTAGGAAATGCAGCTGAGTGTGGGCATAACAAAATGTCCTTTATTTACAGGAGCATAACCTGTAATATGCAATTTCAACACTGAGGTACACCATAGTGAGTCTAAAAGACTGCTGATTCTGTAATGAAAACTTTGAGCGATTCCAAAGGTCTAGGGTCTTATGCTTTGGGTGATTATTATGTACTAAAAAGGCAATGTTATTATCCCACCTCAGAATATTCATATAAATCAGGGCCACACCTCTACTTCTGCCAAAGTTTCCTGTCCAGGGCATTACAACTCACAACTATCACATATGTCTCCTAATTGAAAGGATGACAAAAGACTGAACAATTCTGGTTTTCACTTACTAGCTCCATAAACTACATCTCACTTATAGGCCTATACTTCACAAGCAGAATCCATTTGCCTCCCCTTCCCCATGACAAGCATGACATAAAAGGAAAACAAAGACTCAAAACAGAAAAAAAAGTATAAAATAAATCATTTGTGCAAATGGAGAGATACAACTTGTAATATTGAAAATCGTATAGCCTAGTCTACAAGGAACAATCTTATAGGTCTCTATCCCATCAGGAAAGACAGGCACATAAGAGGCTGACCGATTTATTATAAACAGGCTGTTTTATGCTGGAATGATTTCAGAGATGTTACTATAATGGAGAATTCTGAAGAGGACATTAAAATACAGCTACAGTGCCAAATGGAGTAGTTGATTTTTTGGGGTTTTATTCAGACTGAACGTGACAGTCCCTTCTGCGTATGGAAGTGTCCATGGGTGGCCATTAAATCAAACTGAGCATCTTACAAGTCTATTCATATTGACCAGAGTATGGTGGCTCATTTAGCCAATTCTGCAAGCACATATTTCAGGGAGCTGGAGAAGATGCAGAGACCCTTCTAACACTGTTCAGAGCTCTCTTTGATTACAAGGCTCCCTGTGGGACCACAGGAGTTACTCAAGACTCTCCACCCCCATTTGAAATGTTAAGAAATTCTAAACCAAGCAAGTGACAGTGCATTTCTTTCTGCTCAGATTATTTCAGTGACATTCAAAGAAGTCAGTCAAATCAACACCAGTTTGTAATTCCCCTTTGTATCTTAGGGGAGAAAATTTCATAGAGACAGACCCACAAATCCCTCCATTCTGCCATGCTTCTTGGCACAGAATTTGCTGTGACTCTATTATGAAGCTGTGCCCTAAGCTGCAGTGGACACACCAACTTCTTAGGATCAGAGGCTTGCAAAGAACCATATGACTTCGGCTTTTTGGATCATAAGAGCTTAGAAGGCTCTCCACTATTGATGAAGCAGATGTTAATGTCCTTTTCCCTGTAGAATTCCAAAGTGCTGATTCTCCTAGCCTGAAGCTTGAGGATCAGAACAGGGCTTTTACTGCTCTCATTTTCTCATTTTAGTGACCTACACTGCATTAGTCTACAACTGCAATTGTAACTGTATTTCAGGTGAAGTCTATGGAGCAGACAAAGAAATGGATTAGCTTGTTTATTCTAAGGACTCTCTAGAACTTAGACACTTAATAAATTATTGGAATACAGTCTCCATCAAAGAATCACAGTAAAAGAACACAAACTCACTCCATGCCGCTGCCAATTTTGAATGTATTTGGGGAGATGCCTTTGAGTATTTTCAGTGATAGCAAATTTTTTCATACTTAACGATGGACTTTTAAAAACAATTTTAATTCACAGGTTATCAACTTTAATGACTTAGATAACAAAGTATTTTTCTCAGAAAATACTTTATTTAGAAAAAAAATAAATGGGACTATAATATTGCAATGTTAATTTTCTGTGAGGTTCTAGAACTGATTCTGAAAGCAATATGAAAGTTTGCTGGAGTAAAAATGTTGTGCACCCACACAAAATGTCTGCTTCTTTGAAAAATATTTCATTTAAGGTCTTATACACTTCTAAAAAATTGGCCAGTGACCAGATTGCAGAATAGTTTACAATGAACAGCTAATTGTTCATGCAAGAGGTCTTGACTGAGCACCTACTACAGTGAGGACAAAGGCATGGATACAAACAATACCATAGTGTGACTGGTCTGGGAAAAAGTTGTACAAAGTGGAGGGGAAACACAGGGAAGAAAATGCTTCATATTCACAGCTAATACTAGCATAGCACCTTCTATGTGCCAGGCTCAGCTAAATGAATCCTCTCATTTAATTCCCATTGCAACCTTATAAGTAAAGTGCTGCCCATCAAGAAGACTTGTCTGAGGAGTAACATTCAAGCTGAGCCATGGTGACTTGAGTCAGTGGGCAGTGACTGAGAATTACAATACATGGACTGCATCATCAATGGTGAGGAATGTGCTGGGGGCCTAGAGGAAGCTAGAGATCTATCTATTTATCTTTTATGTATCTATCAATCTATCATCTATCTGTCTATGAATGGGCCAGGTCATTGATGGCCTTGGGTGACACCTAAAGGAGATTAGGATTATTTCATCAATAATGGGGAACTCTCAGAGAACTCTGAACATTGATTTGAGCTAAATCCCACCTGCTGTAGCTCAGCAGTTAGTAGGAGAGACTTACAGTGACAAAGGTAAGAATTGAGTGCTGAAATCGTCCATAAGGTCATCAGCAAGGTGGAGTAAACTGCAAGACCTCTGAACACAAATGTTTTGCTTAAAGGGTATGATGACGATCTGGAGTCTTGGCTCTCCTGGGAATACCAAATAGTCTGTGTAATTGTCCTTAGTGTGCCAGGCAGTGTGGCCTTGACTCAGCCTGAGTACTCCACTGAAGGTCCTTGGTCTAACCATGGGAACTAACTCCAGTCAGAACCAAAGCTTTTTTGTATAGTTAAATGAACACATGTGTTTAAACCCAGGTTCTGACTTCTTACCAGTCTGTGTTGCTAAAATACCAAAGAGCAATTATAATAGGATGTCTAGTTAATGGTTTTTTTGTCTGCTACAACGTTTAAATTAGACTAAATTCCGCTGTCTGAGTGCCCTCTGACAATATTTTTTTCTCTCGGCTCCGTGACTGTTTCATCACTTGACCTAATCGGCACCATTCTGCACTCTAAAATGTTTATACTGTTAAATGAATTTTTAATCTAACTTTTACAGCATTCAATTTCAGTTTCATCAGCTATCCACAGTGTAATATCTAATGTTTTAAAATAATCTAGACAGTTAAAAAAAGCAGGGGAGCAGGAAGAATCGCCATGTTATGAAGTAAATGATTAATTAAAGCAAATTAGATCCTGGCAGCTCTTGCTGTCATTAGCATGTGCTCCCCACTAGACGAATAAATCTTTGTTGAAAATATGTGCTTTCACAAGGTTCGAGAGTCACCTGGGAAAGGACATTATTGGCTAATATTTTTGTATTGCTGTTGATTTTATATTCGATTACCCTCTGAATAACAGCTAATATTTTTTAAACATCTAGACTGCATTCAGGAATCTGGCTCTGTTCAATGTTGAGAGGTAGGTTTGAGAGAGGGATAACCCAGCAATTCTGCATATATGCTCAAGCAAATCACAATTAACCAATACATCTAATATGTCGGCAAATGCTAGAAAATCTAAAATACGCAGCACTGAGAGCGCCCGCTGCATAATACCATCCTCGCTGTGGCGCAGTCCCGGGATTTAGCAGCTGCAAAAGTCCTCTGAGCCGCACAGCACAGCACAGCAAGAACAGAACAGCACTCCTCTATTCCAGAGATCTGTCTTCTTTCCTTCCCTCGTATCTGCCTCTTCCACATTGAGGAAAGTAACAATGCCGAGCCAAACAAGCTCCCTTTAAACCACCCAAATGCTGCTGCCATGAAAACTGGACAGTCCTTACATTGTTTCTGAAGGCACAGAAGGGAGATATTGACAGCTTTTTAAAGAAAGGGACCACATACTTGCCTTTATTTAGACTACTGAAAGTGTTGTCACTTAAATCAACCTTTTTCTAAAATCAACTGTTGCATTCTTACACTTGTACTCTTTATCACCTAATTCTTTTGTTTTAAAGTATGTTCCCTACAACTTTCCCATTTGCTTTATGTGGAGCTGAGCCAGCTGTGTTCTTTTTGCCTGAAGCCAGGCAAGTGCCAAGGTCACCTCTGAGCTCAGCTCTCCACAGCCTCTGGTCACCCAGTCGCATCATCTCAAAACTTAGGAAAAGGCATAAATGCATTTAAAGTCTGTGATACTGTGGCAAATAAAGAAAGTTTTATAAAAATAATATAAATACCAGCAATACATTTATTTTGAGATTTTTTAAATAAGAGGGAGGGGAGAACTTAATCCCCCCCAAAAGAAATTTTAGACTGTAATAATCACGCGCTACTATATATTTGTGCTGGTTTTTAAATGATGCAACCCCTAAAATTCTGAGATATGGTCCAAAGAGTTGATGTTGCTCCAGACAATTTATGTATATTTAACCTCCACCACCTGACATAGCTCTGTTCATTTTCTTTTCTATGTGAGTTAGGTATGGCTATAAAAACTATACATTAAATATGTACATAGTTATTCTTTTTTTTTTTTGCTCCTTTTAACTGCAGCTGATGAAGTGAGCTTTGATTACCCATCAAAGCAATTTCCTCTACCCACTGCCTCTATTTCCCCCCCACCTTCCACATTTGAACATGTTTCTCTTTTCCTCGGGGCTCCTTTTCGTCTTTCGCAGCACAGTTTCCGGCGCCTGGGCGGACGGGAACAGCCTGCCCTGCTGCTCAGTGTGGCAGCACGTCCCCACGGCTGGGGTGTTTTCTCAGACAGTTTTAAAAAGGATCTGGTATTGCACGAGTTAAAAAAAAAATTCCCCCTGGAAAAGCTAATTATTGCATGCAGATACTTCTTTGTGTGATCAAGGAGGGGACAATTTAATAGGCTCTGTAATACAACCAAGAACAAAATTGCTTTAAAGGAAGTCTCTTGTTGAGTGACAACTCTGTTGCCTGAGCCAATTAGGTCCCAATAAAGAGTGTTGAATTGGCTCCTGCTTTCTCATTAATTATGTTCTGTCACAGACATGGGGCTTGATTTAGCAATTTTGTATTACATTAAGATACTGAAAGGCCGGGAACAAATGGCTCACTCTGATAATAGGCATTCTCTACACGGTGTGACATTTACTATCCAGCTGTCCGTAAGGCAGCCTAGCACTTCAGTTCAGGGGTTTATTTGTCATTGCTTCAAAGGGACACTCAGCTTTTCACAAAAAAAAGAAACAGAGAGGCTAATAGATAGGACAAAATGTACTGCTGATATGCTTTATTAGAGATAGGATGCTAGGGTTTTGCTAACAAGCTCATCCGTTGGGACTCAGCCGAGTTTGCTGCCAATCATCCTACACACAAAGGCACACTAGTTAACAAGGAGAAATGAATTACAGACACTTATTCTGCCGGTGGGATCACAAATACACCAATCTGTGAAAGAGGCACAAACTCCAGAGACAAACTACATATTTGTCAATAACCTCCTAGAAAGAACCCTAGTAATTCTTTGAAGACCTTTGATTTAGCTTCCTTCTAAAATACATGTATAGGAAATGTTTTTGTTACCATGACATTCTTTCTTTGTTATTTGTACAAATTTTCATCACATTAAAAACAGAAAACTGAGGAGGTCTGCAAATGTTTTAGTAAGTATCTATACACTACTTTTCATATCCCACCACAGGGAATTGCTGCTTTGGTTATTTCATTAAGAACAACAGAAAATTAAATCTTTAAACTTCAGGTTTAAGCTGTAATCTACCAATGCAATAGAAAATAATCTATAATCCAGAATCTATCATGTATACCAATTAAAAGAACAGGTTAGGGACTAAATGAAAACCATATCCTTCTGGAGAAATCAGTACATGACTTCATATTACAAATATGTATATACATGTACCACTATATGCATAAACACATCTATAAAATCCTCATATAATATGTATATATTCATATATGTATAATTTTATAATACCTAAACATGAACCTAAGTCAATGTATCTACATAATAAATATAGTGAAACATTTTATACAATCTATTTATGACATGGAGTCAAATCTCTGACCATGGCATTGATCAATGTTCTGCCACTTCTATTAGTTAAACATTCTCCTGCGCACACACACAGAGAAGGGCCTGTTATTGATTATAAAAAACAAAAACTCAAGCTTACCTACTGACCACATCATATTAATCAAATTTGAGTGTGGCATTTGTAGGTTAATTACAAAACAGCCCTCCAGTACAGTTCCTAGAGACAGCACACTCTTCATCTGATGGCAGCCTGTGTCAATTTGCTTAATTTATGCTTCCCACCACCTTGGATCATTGCAACTCAATGGGAAGAATAAAGGGATAAAGGAGATTCATCAGACTCCCTTTCCTCACCTAGGAGTTCAAAGAATGCGTGGATCTGTTGGACTCAGTTTCCTGTTCAGGGGGAACAGTCCATCCTCCACCTCTCCTGCCTTCACTCTTTCAGGAGGCTCAGCGCATCCTGCACCAGCTGGTGAAGGCAGCAAGGCTGCAGCATAGCGCCCCCATAAGGAGCCTTCCTTCAGCTTTCCCTAAACAATTCTCCCACGTAGATGCTCTCTGCTCCTCTATTCGCTTCTACTCCCTGTAATTCCACTGAATCTAAAATCCCAAATAATTCTGTATCATTGTTGTCTTGCTATGAATTTCAGGAAAAGAGGGTCATGAGGCAGAGATGTGGATAGCCCAATGTTCCAGACATATGTGTGATACACCTGTTTCTTCTGCTAGGCCTCACCAGCAGAAAAGGATGAGTAAAAACAATTTATCTAAAGAAGCAGATCTTAATATAACCCCCAAACATTTTTTCCTTTATTTTTAAATAATGCCTTAAAATGGAAGAGGAGAAAAAAGAAAATCATATGAAAATGCAGTGTCAATTCTTTCCCATCTCTTCACTCCCCCAAGACAACATCATATGCATAAAAGCACTTGCACATTACTTCCCAACACCAATAATACCCATAAATTATAAATTTTTAAAAGCATATATTGAACACAGACCTAGTTGAGGTAGCTTAAATCTAAAGAAACCATAAAATACTTTTTTTCTCTCCAAGATTTGTCATGTTCCTATTTTAGAAAAGCCTTTGCAATAAATAATATACATAATAGAGGCAAAAATCATTTTATCCTCACTTAGCAGGAGCTTTATCTTCACTATTCAGATATCCCATAAGGTTTCAATCTTTCAAAAAGCCAGAGCCCTCCTCAGATTGAAGCAAAGGTATTTATATAGACATTAAGTATTTATGCAATAATTTATATTTTCAAAGCTGTTTGTACCCATTCATTAGTTCATCCAAATAACTTCCCTCTGAAGTGCAGGAGTGCTCTCTGTCCCAGGACAGAGAGTCAGGTTCAGGGACATCTGGCCCAGCACAGAGGACTTAGGCCACACACACGAATGCCTGTTATCGCAGTGTGGGTTTCCAATGGGTTTTGTGAAACCTTCCCCTCTTCAAGTCTTTAAAAATAGGTTGGACCCCTACTGCAATATTTTAGTTATGACCTTGTTATGATTTTTCTGCAGGCAGAGGAACTGAGTAGGTGTTTCCGGCTCCTGCAGACCTTGCTTTATTATACTCTTAGGATAATTATGCCCACAGGACAAGTCAGGAGCAGACTGTGAATCAGAGGATAAAACTAGTATCTCCACCTAAGGCATTATGTCTTGCTAACATGAAATATTATGAGGAGGCAGTTGGAGGAACTGTGTCATTAACAAGGTTTTCTTGGAAATTTACCCCCATGGTTACACCAAGGGAGTTGTAGAGAGCAACAGGTTGTGAGTAAGAGTGTGTTCTCCTTGAAAAACCCTACTCTGTCATCCTCATAACTTTCCTACTGATACGCTAATTCTATCTCTACTTCCTCCCTTAACACTGTGGTAGCTTAATCCCAAAGATAGCTTCCATAATTCCTTTATTCCTCCTGTGCTCATGTGATCTCTAGCATCCAGGTTACCTGCAACTGCTTTGACCACTAGATACTGTAGTGATTCTGTGCTAGTTCCAGATCTAGCCTTTAGAAAAACCGATGGCCTTGTCTTCCTCCCTGAAATGCTTGCTCTTGGGAAACTCCCTCATGGAGCTCTGAGCCTCCATGTAAAAAGTCCAGGCTCCTCTGCGGGAGAGGGAAACCACATGGGAAAGCACTGAGGGAAGAAACCACTTAGGATGGTCAACTTTGTAAAACCTTAAGATGACTCCATCTCCAGACATCATCTGATGGCAATTACCAGAAGATGCCCAAGTTAGACCCCAGCTGAGCCTAATCAATTTCCAGAACTATAAGATCACAATAAATTGTTAATATAAGCCATTAAGTTTTGGAGTAGCTAGAAATAGATAATCAGCCCTGGCTTGTATGTCTCAGTGGATTGAGCACTGGCCAATCACTGGTCAATGAAAGGGTTGCTGGTTTGATTCCCAGTCAGGGCACATGCCTGGATTGCTGATCAAATCCCCAGTAAGGGGCACATGAGAGGCAACCACACACTGGTGTTTCTGTCCCTCTCTGTCTCCTTCCCTTCCCCTCTCTCTAAAAATAAAAGTAAATTAAAAATCTTAAAAAAAAAGACAACCAGAATAACCACCGTCAATGTTGTCTTCTCCATTTCACTGTATCCTCACAAGCTACAAGAGAAAGCTAGAGGCTGCACTGAGCTGGGCTAAGCTAGAAGGACAGAGCTATGGAAAATTGGCAGCATGGGATAGGGGACTAGAGTCAGTCTTGTAAAATCTTGGGCAAGTTATTTAACCTCTCAATTTCCTCATCTATAAAATAGGACCAATGATATGACCTCAAGAGGACCTAACAGTGCAAAAACAGGCAGGTCCTTAATAACTTGAATTTATCATTATCGTTACTGTTATCATTATTAGTATTGCCTAAGTATGCCAGATTCCCTTTCAAATATCTCAATTCACAAGCCATTGCCCTTTCCCAAACTGTCCTCAGACTCATCAAAGTGGTCATCCAGAAGACATTCATGCATGACCACGCTCCAAGACTATAGCTAATTAAACTAAAAGAGGACAACTGACCTGAGTTAGGCCATTCAGATTCTTGATCTTTTCAAAATGGAAATGAGACTGAGAGAAGCCAGTCCATTTCTATTGCAGCTACAGTGAGAATGGGTAAGAAGGATGCAAAAGATGCCTAACTTCCACCCTGTGGACTGAGAACAGAGAAAATCATGAGAGAGAGAGACAGAAAAACAGAGAGACAGAGACAGAGGATTTTCTAGAACCCTGATGTCTTTCCAAGTTCAGTTCCTTGGCTTTTTTCTGAGAACCAATTGTAACCCTTCTCTAGGGTATTATAAGATGCACCTATATCCTTATATTGTCCACATTTCTATTGAGCTACCTACCTTTAATTGGTTAGTGTCATGCAAACAAAGAATCCAAAGAATTCAAACAAAAGAAGAGGGATTGAAAAGGAAGCTTCAGACAGGACACTGTCCATGGGCTCCTTATGCCAAAAGCATTCAGGATCCAGACTGGAGTCACCGAAGTAGTAGTGAAGCCTCACATGCCCACTTCTCTGCATCATCAAGGCTCTGTTCTTCATTGTCAGGATGGTCCAGGGTCCTCTTCTTTTAACAACAGTTTTATTGACATATAATTTATATAACACAGTTCACCAGCTTAAAGTGTACAGTTCAATGGTTTCTAGCGCATCACTCCTAAAGAAACCCCCTACCCATTAGCAGTCACTTTTCATTTTTCTCCTGCTACTAATCACAGTCTTAGGCAACTATTAATCTAGTTTCTGTCTCTACACATTTGCCTGTTCTGGACATTTTATATGAATGCAATTATACAATATGTATTCTTTTGTGACTGGTTTCTTTCACTTTTAGCATATGCTAAAAATGCTGCAACTCTTCTGAGTTTATTAATTCTAAGTTTCCAGTGAATTCCTTAGGATTTTCCACATACAAGATGATACCATCAGCAAATAGAGATAATTTACTTCTTCTTTTCCAATTCAGATGCCTTTTTATTTCATTTTCTTGCCTAATTGCCCTGACTAGAACCTCCAGTACAATGTTGAAGAGAAGTAATGAGAACATTCATCTTCATCTTGTTCCTGATCTTTTACAGTTAAGTACATCAGGTATTGGTTTCAATGTTTTCTGACTCACCAAATATTTTAGTCACAATACACAGTTTAGAAATCTTGGTATCAAACTTCATGTTTACAACTATGACTGAACTTTGTTCATTTTTTATAGACTTAAAAAACTATTAGCTTCTCATATTTCCTCATACTCTACAGATATAGGAGCATCTGGATGTCTCCTTAACTCTGAGGCCTATTCTGAACTTCACTATTCTACAAATTGAAGATACTGGTTCTGGCTGCTATTACCTCTCTATAAAAACCATGTGAGTAAATTTGAGAAGTGTTTTGGAAAATAAAAAACTTTATGCAAAAAGATAATTGTGTATTCCTTCTAAAATATATAAAGCTTTATCTCATATATATATATATATCTACCAAATATTATTGAAGAAATCAACTCCTTTCCTCCCTTTATGTATAATTAATAATTATACATTATGATTAATGTAAATTTTTAATTTCTTAACTAGATAAGAGAAAATTTTCTTTAAAATTATGTTCATTATTTTTAATGCAGAACTAGAATTTACACTCAAACTCTATACATTTTTCTGTGTATTATAAAAGATGAAGTTTTTCCCTAAATCAGGGGTATATTTTTTTACTGAGTCACCAATTTATTTTTCTCAAAATATTTTTGACTTGTATTACTGCTAAAAACAGGTCAGTTAAAATCTTTGACTCTCAGTATCATCATTTGTAAATTAAGGGGATTAAAGAGAATAATTATAAAATCTTTTCCAATTATAAAATTCACAACTTTACATTTTATGAACAAACTTACATAAGATTTTTAAGCTGATGTGAAATTTTTCTAAGGGCTAATTCAAGTAACTGTCTGCTTTTTTATATTGTCTTTTTATTTCAAATGTTTTTGAATTCTCTGTTAATAGTGTTTTTAAATTTTTTAGAAACCACACAATTTTTTCTTTTTATATTAAACAGAATACTTGCTTTCCAACATTTAATTATCTCTGTCATAAGAAAATCTTTTCATAATGACATTATTGTTAAAATATATTAACGGAAAACATTATTTTCAGGATTAATTCCTATATGCCTTTGATAAGTGCTCACTTGCACTTACCATAATCCACGCTATTGTTCTATAGCACTGTGATTTACAGAGCAATTATTAAAATGTAGATTTATGTTGAATATTTGCATAAATTAAGAAATGTCAACATCTCTCCCTCTGAGAAGCCCTCCCTGATTCATCAGCCTCAATCTGATACCTCTGACATGATAACAGACATGTGTTTACATACCTGCATACTTTCCCTTCATAGTAATATTTCTTTGGGTAATGTTATTAATATCTGTCTGCCTATCAAATTAGAAGCCCATTGCTTCTTCAGTGCTTGGTACGAATGAATAACTGAGGCAATGCATAATTACTAGAGTATATTTTTACTACATTCCACCATTTTTTTCTTATAAATAATAAAAATCGATAAAACTCCTGAATGATAGAGGTTAGATGTTATTACTCTTAAGGCCCAACAGAGTGTCTGGCACTTAAAGATTAACTGAAGAGACTGGAAGGAAGAGAGCGGGGGACATAGCCTTAGCTGAAAAGTCTGTGTCAGAGCCCCAGTCCACTGGAACAAGCCTGATTAGCCTTGATATGTCAGCCACGGAGTCTGGAGCTACTGCCACGAAAGGGTTCACTGGCCTCCAGATTCATCAATCATTCACACTTTCTCTTCTGTCCTCCTTCTGTGCTTCTGTCTTGATTTCTGGGATCCCACCCACCTCCATTGGGGAACTTTTGGGCGATACCTTTTCCTGGACTCTCTCTCACCTACTTTTGGCCCTCCTGGCTTACTACTAACTAGTCACCTTTACACGGGTTTTTTCCAAGCCATCTGGGCTCTAGCTCTCTGCTGCCCTCACCTGGCAGTGATCATTGTGGTCACTTCCAGGGAATCTGCTCGTTCGAACTTGGTCATTCTATGCCTGATCTTATCCAAAAGGCAGAGAAGCGATGAAACTTGGCCATTCTGATTTGACACAAAATAGAATCCTCAATGCTTCCAACTTGTTTGCATGTATAAAGATCATATTTAACTCAAATTCTACATGTTATTTTTAAAGTCAGTTTAAGAAGAATAATAAGGATTAGGAAGAGACCCATTGTAACTGCACCCACTGAATCGGCTAGATTTACAAGGCAAACACTAAAGATACTTATTTCCTCCTGTGACTTTTCTTCCAATCCAAGTAACGGCATGAGGGCAACAGTCAGTTAATGTAACTTATGCCCATCGATGAAGTTGCTTGTCATTTTCAATAGTCATAACAATTAAAACATCCACTTTAATTTTGAACATATAATGCCTCATTTTTTAAAATGGACATTTTTAATGATTTCCAAAGAAAAGGTATAGATTTTACACATTCAAACAGCCAAATAGAACACCAGTGTTAAACTCTCAATTCTTTAAATCTCTTTTCATCTGACTTTGCATGGGTTTATTACAGCTTATAGTATATAAAAGTGGTTTTTTTACTATTTGTCAGAGGGGTTGCTTGGCAGCTTAAGATGTCCATGAACTTTTCATTGTAAAATGAGTATATAATAAAGTGAGAATGGCTAAATCTTGGCTTCCCAAATGCTATCTAACATCATATTCAAGTTACACAAATAATATGTATGTGTAGTTAGAAGAAAAAATGTAAATTTTAATAACATCTTAATTTTACAAAGCACTTCCCAGTATACGAAATATTTTCATAAATATTATATTTTGATTATAACAACAACCCTATAAGGTAGAGTGTGATTCATACTTTAATATCAAATGTGTGTGTGTTTGTATAGTGATTACCTAGATTTACACAGCTAATAAAGTGACAAAGCCACTTGAAACTGCTTTAACTCAAGTTTGTCACCACATGCTGTTTATCTTTCTAATGGCCATAAGAAATTTTAGAAATTATCTAATCCTATCTCCACATGTCATAGAGGAAGAAATAGTCTCATAGAGGTGCAGTGACTAATCTAAGGTTACTGGGCAGTTAGTGGTAAAGTCCTAGAAACTAAAGCCTCCTGCCTTTGGAGCACTTTTTCACTAAGCCCCATTAACTCAGTGTGAGGGCATCCTATCCTGAGAGAAAGAGAATGCTGCTAACATGGCTACCCAATTGCTTGAGAGTCCTGCCGCAGGGATAGATTTCTTGGATGTAACCTCATATGTTTCATATAGTCCTCCAATGTCTTGTTGGGTTTCTCCTAATGATACTAAAGATGCAGGTGTGTCAAGAAAAAAACAGCATCCACCCTCCCTTCCCTCACAGCCACCACCGCCCTCATGAAATTCTAGGCCCTAGTGGCTTCCCCACAGCCCTGTGTTAATGCAGAGGGAGCCACCACTTGAGGAGGCATGGCGAAAATAAAAGGTGTGGCAGGACTGGGAGGAGGTTTTTAAAAAGCAATTATCTTGGTTGTGCCAACGAGTATCTCATATATCCACACAAACCTGACAGCCCAGAATGAGCCCTGCTCTTCAGCGAATGTGTGCGGGATTACTACGCCCCTTACAACCTGTCTGCTCCCCGCTTAGATTCACCGCTGCTGCCCAGCACTGCAGGAATAATACCACAGCCTACCCTGTACGACCAGATGGACTGAGTCTCTGCCAATACCAATACTATTTGTACCCCTGACTGAAATAATTGAACACTATTCTTAGTAAATTTTTATTATAGAAGTAAAACTATGAGTTAACTAAAAGTTAACTAAAACTAAAAGTTACTGGCCTTTTTAAAAGAACTACTGTCTGTGTAGCAGTCAAGAGCATGGGCTTTGGAGTTAGACAACCCTGAATTTAAATCCTAAATATCCTATTTATTAGTTATGGGATCTTAGACAAGTTACTGGACTTTGTTTAATCTCAACATCTGTAAAATAACATCTGCCCTTCAGGGTCATCGTGCAGATTAAATAAGACTACATATATAAAGCTATGGGTATAGTGCCTGGGATTGAATAAACAACAAATAAATAACTATTGTGTTCATTTTTCTATAAAAAGTTCCAGAGTTCACAAAGATATGACAATTTTTGGTTTTATAAATATAATGACTGAGACTAAATATGCCCATGGTGGTTAATTGACTTTTATTTATTCTTTCATTTGGAAAATGCTGGTTGAGAAGCTGCCATGCACCAAACCTTATATTTGCTACAATGCTGACTGAAACCCCCTCCTCACTGAAGGGTTCAGAGACTAATGGGTATTTAGTACAAATTATCCAAATAAAAATTACATCAGTAAAAATTCCTTGTGCATCACTTTGTGTCTCATAAATGTCTGCCTCCTCCCCTATGCAAAGAACCACCCTTCTGTTGGTAGAAAGTACTGTAGGAGATCATTCTGCATGGTGTGGGCCTAGCTCCCACTCAGAGATGCACAGGACCCACGCCCGTGGATAGGTTCTCCTGTGGGGAATCAGGCCTGCAATGTACCTAGGCTGCTTTGAGTCTTGCTCTTGCTAAAAAACTCCCTTACCCTGAATTGAAGACATTTACTGCAAAGTAACTTCCTAGAATCCATGCTAAACCTTCCAAGGATGAATGTAACCAGTTCAACTATTTTTCCCTTTTCATTTGCAAATATCTTTCTTCTGTGATGTGATTAGCAGCATTGGCTCCTTTTTTTTCTGTAAAAGGTAACCACCTAAAGTGAACTTGTGCATAGTAAATGAGGACCATCATGTAATGTGCTGAGAAAACCAATAAAGGCCAGTCATGGCAAGGGCCATGGCTTTTGCTCCCCTTGAGAGAAAAGCCATGCTGTCCCTTTTCTTCCACCGGACTCAGTAGTCTGTGTGAATGTCTCATTTCATCCATAATGACTCAAACACTGCAGGCTGGTGTCTGCATCAGAGTGCATCTTACTTGCTCAGCATCGCAGTACCTGTTTGATACGCTACCTGGCATTTAGTCAACACTAAATAAATATGTGCTAAATTGACTTGAATGAAATGCAATCATTGTTCCTAGGAAGCATTATTACTTATGATTAAAATATTTATGTAATATTTTGAATCCATGAAACATTTTTTTAAAGTTCACTGTCTTCTTTGTTATTCCATATAAACAAATTTCTCTTTAAGGGAAGATAGGAGTTAACATTAATATATTATTATTTTTAATACTAATATCAACTTAATATTAATATTAAGGGAGTAGCCTTTTTTTAAAAGATTTTATTTATTTTTTAGAGAGGGAAGGGAAGGCGAAAAAGAGAGAGAGAGAGAAACATCAATATGCAGTTGCTGGGGGCCATGGCCTGCAACCCAGGCATGTGCCCTGACTGGGAATGGAACCTGGGACACTTTGGTTGGCAGCCCGCACTCAATCCACTGAGCTACACCGGCAATGGCAACATTAATATATTATTAAATATAATAAAAATAAGTAGTATATATAACATATGTTCCTATATAAATTAATTAATCAAGTAAATAAGTAAAACTGAAGCATTTAATTTGATCATGTAAAATAACAAGAATTTCATTGCAGGGTATTATAGTGTTCAAATGTTATAATGGCATACTGACCAACCAAATGGCATTCTGAACTAGGTGTAACATCTGTCACCTGTTATTCTAATTTAATTTAATTCTACTGGCTTAGCTGGCCAGGAGGAGTCTTGTATCCAGAACTACAAGGATATCACGCTGTGTTCCATGGATTCCATGGTACAGAATTACTTCCCCAGACAGGTGGACTGTTCAACAAAGAACAGTCCCGGCTATAAGTTTACTCCTCAGTTCTGTCTCTCATAGGTCTTAACCTTTAAGGATCTTTTCCACTTCTCCCTCTAATACCAAGGATTGGTGCAATTTTAGCCAAAAAAAAATTCTGTGGCTAGGAGACTATGAAATAATATTCAATTTTAAAGCTGTGGGTCATTAGTACAATTTCAAGAAAGGACTCACCCTCTATAATAAATGTTTCCTGGTTCACTAAAGCCAGAATTCACATACATAGTCTACTATGCATAGGAACTTTTTAAATAAGAAATTAAAATCCATTGATAAAAATATATAATTCCAGTAGGTATCCAGAGCCTCAAGCAATTGATTTCAAGTAGGTGCAGCTTGATTGCTTCTCATCTGATTTATATGCAGAAATCTCAACCTCACCTCCTGCTCGTGGCAATCTTATTAGCACGACTTCATCACACATTAGTGACTGTCCTCTGCTCACTGTGCATCTAAGGCTAATTTCGTGATCCACAAAGTGGAGCATAAAACTGAGGAAATTATCTCACTGATTCTGGCAACATCCAAACATTTGCCAGTTTTACTGTAGATAGTGTGACAAATAGACATATTTACATTCTTGTTACCTGAGAAAACAGTTCCAAAAAAATCCACAGCTGCACATTAATTTTTGTAATAAGACAATACAAGGAAGACAGAAGACAGCATGAAGATGTCATGAGGGGAAATCCCACAAAATGAAGACTTACCTTCTTAGGGGATTAGGCATTCTCTTCAGAAAAATTGATTCCTGGTTCTCTGCCTTTATCTATCTTTGTCCAAGACTGAGGGTTGAAATTGAACATGAAGACTTGGTGCCCCTATCGGCTTGGTAATGGATCTGCAGGAGTTCATTACGTTAATGGTGACACCTGAAGTAGAAAAATAAATTCATAAATCTTTGTGTATATTCCACATTATATCCAAACACATGAAAATACTTGTTACACTAGGTGCCTCTAAAAAAGTGTTTCCAGGGATAATAACAAGGGTGTGGGTAAGCATTATAAAGCAAAGGAATGGATACCTTGAAGCATAGAAGTAGTCAAATTGCTTAATCTATTCAAGAGCTTTTCCTGGAAAGGTTTTCAAGATGCTTTACTTGAAGTGCATGTGAAGGTGTGAAATTTAGCAAGGTTTAGCAAAAGTCATAGTAAATCCCCTTGTTATTTCAGTCATAATTTTGAACTGTTAAATAACTCTAGTATGGAATTATAAATCAAAACATGCATTGGTTCAAAATAAAGTAATACTAAAAAGCTGTCTTTCTTATACAGATGGCAACTATATCACAAATAATTATTTTAAAATGTTTAAAGTACATTAAACATTTTAGTTTGTGATTTGATTTCTGGGCTTAGAAATGAGTCTTTTATTGATTCCAATAACATTAATTCATTCTAATAAACATTAATTAAACATTGGACATCTCTTTGCTAGATGCTTCAAGACACAGGACTGTCACCTCCAGCTGAAGAACAAAAATTGTAGAGAAACTAAATTACCATGCATGGTGTATAGCGTGGGGAAAATGCAGGAAAAAATTGCTATGCTATTCAAAATAGGGGGAAATCACAACTATTTGTGAATCACAACTATTCTGTGATGACCAAAATAGTCATCACAGAAGAGGCAGCCTTTATATGGACCCTAATGGATGGTGAATTTGATGGGCACTGAGGCATGGTTATCAATCTGACAAGAAGGGAAGCAAAAAACATGGTGACTTAGAGTGCGGACTCTGGATTCCAGTTCAGGTTCTACTATCAATCAGCTATGTGATTTAGGACAAGTCATTTAAACTCTTCATCTTGCTTTCCTTATTATAAATGGATCTAGTGATAATACATACCTTTTAGGATATCTGTATTATTAAATACATTAGTATATATAAAATGCTTAGATTATTGCCTGGAATATAGTAAGTCCTATAAAAGAGTTAGCTATTATCATTCTGTGTAGAGCAAAGGCATGGTTAGAAGAAAATATGTATAGCCCTGGCTGGTTTGGCTCAATTAGTTTGAGTGTTGTCCCATAAACCAAAAGAGCATGGGTTTGATTCCCAGTCAGGACACATGCTCTGATTGCAGATTCCATCCCTGGTTGGGGGATGTTCGACAGGCAACCAATCTATGTTTCTTTCTCACATCGATGTTTCCCCCTCTGTCTTTCTCCTTTCCTTCCCCTCTCCTCAAGTGAGGATTTAAAAAATAAATCAATAAAAATAAATTTTAAAAAATGTGTATAGAATGATGGATAATTGGCTGGAGTGGAGGGCACAAACAGGGAAGAAGTAAAAGATAAAACTAAAAGGATAAACTGATTGTAGAGAGCACTGAATACTGGAGAGGAGTTTATTCTAAATTATGTAGAAAGTAGGGAGCCAGTAAAGTTCTGTTTTTGTTTTCGAGTTTGCTTTTACCAGATTAAATTAGATTTTCACTTTAAGAGGATTAACCTGACCTTGGTGCAAAGGGTGGTTTGGTAGTGAGATAGACAAGGTGTAAAAAGAAGCTACTGCAGACAAGAAGCAATAAGAGACTCGGCTAGGGTAGCAACAGCAGGAATAAAAAAGAAAAGACAAGATTCTCTCATTTGTCCATGTTATAAATTAAATAACTTACACATCAGTGGCAATTTGTAAAACTGATGAATCTGCTTCAAGTCTAGGAAACTTTTATACCATTAAATAGAAAAGTCAAGATAAGAAACTCTTCCACGGTGATGGAAGAGTCACTTAGATACAATGAGTTTAAGGTGTAGAGAGGATATCCTACTGGCACTTAGAATTAGGTATGTGAAGATGGCAATCTGAAATTGTCTGCATAGCGTTAATAGCTGAAGAAACAAGAATAGAGAAGACCTCTGTAAAAGAGGAGGGAAACAGAAATGATTCCAAGAGTAACACCTTTAAAAAATCCCATTGTGTAGGGAGCCCAAAGAACTAGAAAATAAGCAGGGACCAACAGTATGAGAAGAGGACAAGATCACCTGTGGTATCAGAGGCCTAATAGGCATCAGTTCTTTATCATCATCTTAAAAAGTCATAAAAGCCCTCCCTGAAAACAAGACTTAACTTGGTCTCAAGTTTCATAGGTTCTCTGAACCTATGAAAACAATTATAGAAGCATCTCTTATATGTATGCTTAAGGATGATGTAGAAATTGCTTTCTCTGCTCTGACTTAAGTTTATTAACAAATAATATCAATGATGATAACAATATCTAGGGTGATAACTATGTATACCTTGTATATATCTCTTTTTATATTTCAAAAAATATTTCTTATAATTTAATCTTCTGTCTTTTTGATATGAGGAATATTGACATATCCCAAAATAGAGTTTGTAGAATTAAGTGAACATAAAATTGATAAAAATTCTTTTCTTTGAGGAAACTAAATTGGATGTGTCAATTCCAAACTGGCACTGGTAGCTCCTGCAGGTTCCTTATCTCTCTCCCTCCACATACTCAACTTTTTCCTGACACTAAAATTGATCCCATTACCTGGACTTCCTTTAATCCCTATCTGGAGCTCACTAATGCCTGCCTATCTGCCATCCCAGAATAATTGTTCTCATTGCCTCATTACCTCTATCTAGCACCTCTGAAACACTCAGCCCACAGTCCCAGAATTAATGGTGAAATAATAATTCTTGTCTTTTTCCCTTACATTTTCTGCTTTCTACCACCAGAAAGGGATCATCTTATAAAATGAAGCCTTGCTCAGACCTCATTACCTTTGATCAATTCCTACTTGTGTGATTTATTTACTTTTTCATGTTTACTCTTTCATTTTCATTCAACTAGAGTTTATCAAGCATTTACTGTGGTAGACATTTATTGTTTGTACATCTGTTTCTTCCCTTTTGGGCCCCCTCGTTTGCTGTGAAAGAACCACTTAATTCCCCCTCTTAGTAGAGGTAGTTTGGATGGAATTCCCAGGGGTGGAATATATGACCTGGGCATAAGGCAATCATAGCATTTCAGAACCCAGAACCAAAATCATGAGTACAGGAATGAGCAAATAAACCAATTCAGTCTAATTAGAGTAGATCCCAGAAATTCTGTGGGAGCTACAGAGTCTCTCTTCTTTGGGGTTGGATGTTATAAATGGAGTCTAAAGTTTTTTGGTTTCACCCCTGAAATTTTCAGGCAAATCAATCAACATGTTCCTTAAAAAAATAGAATTTAGTTTAAGCTGGTTTTCTGTCATAGCCATTCCTATGATGTATCTACTATGGGTCAAGTACCATCTTAGGTTCTAGAGAAATAGAATTAAAATAGATGTATTTCTACCCACAAAGAACTCACAATGTATTAGATAAAACAGAGGTATGTAAAGCTCACAAATCACCAAAAAGTAAGGACTAAAAGTCACCTTGGATTCCAAAGTTTAAAGAGCTGGTTGAACTACTTTGTATCCCAGATGAAGAAGTTGGAGTATATTCAGCCCTGGCTGGTGTAGCTCAGTGGATTGAGCGCGGGCTGCTAACCAGGCATCACAGGTTCAACTCCCAGTCAGGGCACATGCCTAGGTTGCAGGCCATGGCCCCTGGCAACCACACATTGATGTCTCTCTCTCTCTCTCTCCCTCCCACTTCCCTCTCTAAAAATAAATAAATAAAATCTTTAAAAAAAAAGCTGAAAACAAAAAAATGTATTAAAAGAAGTTGGGGTATATTCAGAGGACTCTTTCCAATTGGTGTCATTCCATCACACATGTAAAAATAAATAAAGAAACAAATAAATAAACAAACCCCAAGCTAGACAGCAGAATGTATAAACTGTACTACAGCCATAAAATAGGCTATAATTCAGCAGAGAATTCACAACTATGTGATAACACCAAATGAAAAACTATATATCAAAGAAGAATACATTTAGTATGATATACCATTTATAACAAAATTCAAAAATAAGTAAACTCTAAAAATGAGTAAGTTATGGAGATGATTGAAATAATTTTTTCAAGCATAATTCAAGATGGTGGTTACCTGGATGAAGGGTGGATAGTAGCCAGGGGTTTGCAATGCACAAGTGACCTAGAGGGAGCCTCAATAATATTGTTTAATATTATTCCACTGCTTAAGTATAATGGTGACATCTTCTTATTGACTTTTTAGTTATGCTTTATAACTTACACATGATATATATTTTACATAGCAAGTACTTTTAAAGTATAATTTTAAGGATAATCTTCCAAATATGGTTACTCATATGGTGCCCCACCTGCATGGCTCAGTTGGTTGGAGCATAGTCCATTATACCAAAATGTTGTAGGTTTGATCCCCAGTCCAGGTATGTATGGGAGGCAACAGGTCTCTCTCTCTCTCTCTCTCTCTCTCTCTCTCTCTCATTCTCTCTCTTTCCTACTATCTCTCTCTCACCCTTCCTCTCTCTCTAAAATCAGAATAATAATAATAAACCTATCACTAAACATGTTGACTCATATACTGCTAGGATTTTAACAAGGTCTTACTATGATTAATTATCTGAATCCTTCTTCTAGATTCATGTAACTATAGTAAAGAATGACTGTAAATTCAAATTAATGTTTTTTTCTTGCTTCCATATTTTTACTATGTGATTTATATTTTCAGGGTGATTCAATTTTGAATACTGAAAAAGAAGACTTGGAAAATTATATTTATGTCATTAATCTAAATATACATACAAACATCCCCAAAACACTTGTCCATGAGTTCCAGAATCCCTCCAATAAAATCAAGAGAAATGATTTGATGACAGCCACAGCTGCGGTTGTGTTGAACTCCTGGGTTTGTTTCATTTGAGTTTAATTATTTCTAATGAAACCTCTCCCTCTGTTTGGCCCTCACTAAGGTGTAGGATCACTTGAGTTGTGCTGGCAGGTCTCAACTTGTAAGCACAAGTGGCCTCTTTAGCCCACAGGCGTGCTGCCTTACACCTGTTACAGACAGACAGGGAGAGATTAGGGCCTGAGGGTGTAACTCAGTTGTGTCTGTCAACATCAGTCAATGCCAAGCTGTGGGGACAATTGTCAAAATGTAGGATCAGGTCTTGCTCATGAATTAGCTTTTCATCCCATTCAATCATGTTACCAAGTACCTACCACATACAAGGCACTCAACCAGGTGTTGGGAGTAATTAAAAGGATAAGACCCAGTTTATGCTTTGAGAAATTATTCCTGAGGTATGTTAGAGCAGTGTTCTTAAGCTTTAGTTTGCATCAGAATCACCTAGATGGTTTGTTAAAACACAGTTTTTTGTGCCCTACCAAAATGGTTTCTGATTCAACAGATCTGGAGTTCAAAAATTTGCATTTCTCCAGTGTCCCTAAGTGACGTTGATGCTGCGAGTCCAGGGACCAGATCATGGGAACCACTGTGATAGACTATTCAGAGGTCCAGAAAGTCTTTCAAGTTGTCACTGAAAACATTGACTTGGAAGAATTTTTCTTCCAAGTGTATAGCAAATATACTTTTAAAATATTATTGGCTCTGCTAATTATAACAATAATAATTGCTGCAGACATTTAGTGAGTCTTTATTACATGACAGTGCTAGCTGCTTTTTATGCATTGCTTCGTTGGACCTCACAGAAACACACTTAGGTTGGTGTTATCATTTCTGCTCCACAGATTAGGAAGCTAAGAATTAGAGATGGTAAGGAACTTGCCCCAGACCAAGGTTTCTCAATCCAAGCATTTGAGGCTAGGTAATTCAGGGGGGAGTTTGGGGGCATAAGGGAGGGAGGCTGTCCTATGCATTGTAGGATATTTAAGATCATCCCTGGCCTCTATCCATTAGATGGCAGTAGCACTCCCACTCACTGTGACAAACAAAAATGTCATCAGGCATTGTCACTGTCCCCAACTCTGGTTGTGAACTGCTGCCCTAGATGCACAGTTTAGAAAATGTCTAACCATTTAGCACCTTTATCTATCAGGAGTCATATGTATTTTTACTTCAGAAGCACAGAATGTTAAAACTGGAAGAAAGTTAGGGATTATCTGAATAAATTCACTCAGTTTTAGATTAAAAATCCCACAGGCTATAGAGGTATTTCAGCACTCTGCCAAGAGCCAGGAGAAATTCACATCAATTCTGACTCCTTCTACAATGCGCCAAGTTTTCCTCATTTTGCTGCCCTATTTATTCTCAGGAAATATTCCCAGCCCATGTACACTCAAGACAAATGTGTTTTACTCTCCACCAGCAAATATTCAAAAAGAAAATGGCCTGGCTCCTTTTTATTGCATGCCACAGAATGGAGGATAAAACATAGTGGGATCCCTGGGGAAGTTCTACCAAAGGGCAGGTCCAAACAGAAAAAAGTGATGGGCACCAAAGACACTCACATAATTCACTGCCTGTGTCTGCCTTTGAAAAAGGTAGCTCTGCCAATGAAATACACAGTTTGCCCAATATGAAGAAATCTGGTAATCATATATAATTACAAAACCTATAAATGTTAGCAAGTTGAATCACTCATCCAAGTAGTTTTCCTTGGCCAAAGTGCAAATTGCAATAATTGGATAAAGACATCTGCACTATTTTAACCTGTCATGTTAAATATCTATATTTTGTAACTCATCTTGATAGCTAATTTTCATGGAAGTATGTGTTAATTGAGCAAAAAAGACATCTTTAAGATGGTTATCATAAGATAATCACACCCTAGAGCATTGTGAGGCAAGAGGTACTGCTCTGGATCTGAGAGGCTCCAAGGATGTGATTATCACATGAGAGCTGCCACACCTCCTGAAGCGCTGCCTCTCTGGGCTGCCTCCATCGGACTCCCAGCCAGGGGCCGAGTCCCTCCGCTTCTCACAACATCACATTCCTCTCTTCCAGGGAGGTTGCATGGGTTCACAATAACAATGCTTTGGAGAAAGATACAGTCAAGAAAACAGTGCCTTTCAGAACAAAGTGATCACCGAGAAAGCTCAGCTTTGTTTTTGGAAAACACATACATGCTACCACCACTTATTCTAATCTTATTTCAGTGACTTCCTTTCCAAACCCCAAATGGACACTCTGACTGCATACATCTTCATTCTTCCTTAATTTTTACCAGGTCATTGCCACACAATCACCCGCTGCTTATAAAGTATATCCCCCCACTTTTTTAAAGTGAACAACCTATTTGATTTTTATGTTGCTATGCACTGCCCATGACCCTAGCCAATTATCAAGGTTGTATTTCCCTCCAAAGACTCTTGCCTAATGCAATACAGTCTTGTCATTTTAAGAAAATGATGCAAAAGACAGTCTAATGAATTAAATCAGATATGTCAATTTGCAAGTTGAAAATGACACTTATTCAGTTATGACAATTAACTCCTACAACCAACCAATTTGTATACAAGATTCCAAAGTGTTAGCAGGTTATTAGGTTGTATACTGTGATGAGCAGCAACAGAAGATCTGTTCTACCAGCAGCAACACTAGCATTAGGAGTTCTAAAATTAACATATAAGCCATAGCAATATTTCTTAAAGGTGGTGCTACAGAAGTCAATATGGAATGAAAACTACATTTTCCTTATTTACAACTTCTATTTTTTTTTAATTAAGGGTTTCTATTACTGTAATGTTTACTTTTAAATACAGAAACTGTGAAATAATGGTGAAAACACTTGAAAAGTAGCCAGAAGATACAAGGCAAAACTCTCTATCAACTATATCCCAGATTTTTTTAAAATGTAAAGTGCTTTAGGATCGTTCTTTAAAACCCCAGTCAGAAAAAGGAAGAAGACTGTCAATCTGTAGTAATGTATAAAGATTTGAGGTACTGATACATTTTCCTGCTTTGAGTGCATGAAGTCGTCTTTGTTTCAGGTTTCCTTGGCAACCCTTCTCAAAGTATGTACAGGAAGAGCAGGTCCTAAATGGAGTCTGGTCTGAAGAGGGCCTTAAAAAAAAGAGGGAGTCTGAGTTCCCTATTTTTATTCCTTCAGAGTGTGCGTGTGTGATGAAGGATGTATAAGAAAGAAGAACACATCATTTCCCACAGTCTTGGCTATCCTATGCGAGAGGGAGATAACAATGATTTTTGAAAGCCTGTGATGTTTTCCTGGCTAAGAGACATCAAAGGAAATATGGAGTTCCTAGAAAGTTATTTGAAAGACCATTTTCAAGTCAGAGCTACATCAATAGCCAAAGATGAGTGGAAGCTATTTGCTTTTGGTGATGCTCTAACTCCCAGTGATTTCTCTTTATAGAAAATTTCATGATGTCATCCTCAAGGACAAAAGCTTATAGGAATTGTTAACAACTGACTTTGTCATTGATAAAAGCAATACCTTGCTTAATCATTTTCTGTATCTGTGGCCTCTACTTTCTAACATCCTTTTTAAAATTTTTATGTTTTTATTGTTGTTCAAATATAGTTGTCTCCTTTTCACCCCACTACTTTCCCCCACCCCACCCAACCCCACCTCCCACCCTCTATCCTACCCCACTTTGGCTTTGTCCATGGGTCCTTTATACATGTTCTTTGGCAACCTTTCCCCTTCTTTCCCCCATTATCCCCCTCCCACCACCCTCTGTTTACTGTCTCTCTGTTCTTTATTCCAATGTCTCTGGTTATATTTTGCTTGCTTGTTTGTTTAGTTGATTAGGTTCCATTTATAGGTAAGATCATATGGTATTTTTCTTTCACTGCCTGGCTTATTTCACTTATTGTAATGTTCTCCAATTCCATCCATGCTGTCTCAAAGGGCAAGAGCTCCTTTCTATCTACTGCATAATAGTCCATTGTGAAAATGTACCATAGTTTTTTGATCTACTTATTTATTGATGAGCACTTAGGTTGCTTCCAGCACTTGGCTATTGTAAATTGTGCTGTTATGAACATTGGGGTTTTAAGGAAGATACAAATAAATGGAAACATATCTTGTTCATGGATTGGAAGAATTAACATCATCAAAATGCCATTCTACCCAAAGCAATTTATAGATTCAATGCAACCCCTATTAAAACACCAATGGCTTATTTAACAGATATAGACCAAATATTTCAAAAATTTATATGGAACCATAAATGACCCCAAATAACCATAGCAATATTTAGAAAGAAGAACAAAGTAGGAGGGATCACCATACCTGACATCAAACTATAGTACAAGGCCACTGTAATCAAAACAGTCTGGTACTGGCATAAGAACAAACACATAGATCAATGGAACAGAATAGAAAGCCCAGAAGTAAACCCAAGTCTCTATGGTCAATTAATATTTGACAAAGGGACAGAAGCATAAAAGGGAGGAAAAAAAATAGCCTCTTCAACAAATGGTGTTGGGAGATCTGAACATGTACATGCAAAAAAATGAAACTCGACCACCAACTTACACCATATAAAAAAATAAACTAATGATGGATAAAAGTCTTAACTATAAGTCACAACACCATAAAAGTCCTAGGGAAGAACATAGGTGGGAAAATTTCAGATATTCCACTCAGCAATAATTTTACCAATATGACCCCTAGAGCAAGAGACATAAAGGAAACAATAAGGAAATAGGACTTCACCAAAATAAAAAGCTTCTGCACAGCTAAAGAAAATATCAGAAAAATGGGAAGGGAACCAACCTTCAGGGAAAATATATTTGCCAATGATACCTCAGACAAGGGTTTAATCTCCAAAATATATAAAGAACTCATATGACTCTACTCCAGGATGACAAACAATCCATTTAAAAATGGGCAAAGGACTTGAACAGACACTTCCCCAAGGAGGACATACAGGGGGCCCAGAGACATATGAAAGGATGCTCAGCATCACTATCCATCAGAGAAATGCAAATTAGAACCTAACCTCCCTCTTAAACTTGACCTCTGCTAGATGACAGACAGCAAATGATGTAAGCTTGCCTAGCACCAGACCATATAAACACTGATCAAACCTTATCCTATGCTACCTGTGTTGATGTCCTTCTTAAAACATTCTTCTTACTTAGCTTTGTGACTCTGATATTTTCTCTTCTGTTTCCTTATTTTTTGCTGGCAGGGCTGGGCACTAGGGTAAGGCAAGGGAAACACTTGCCTTGGGCACAAGTTTTAAGGGGGTGCCAAAAAAATTGGTATCAATATAAATTGACATTTTAATGTAATCATTTTAAAAGTCAAAATTAAAGGCAAAAATCAATGATGAAATAAGGTCAAAATTATAAATAAAACAGGATTCATACCAATTATATCAAGTCATTATTCATTAGACTGCTTTTACTTCCCTCTTTCCCCATCCCACCATGCCATGACTAAATCCTGAAGTTTGCATCATTAGTCAAGTTATTTTTATTTCAAGAATCTTTATTTAGCACTTATATGTCCCATCATACTATCATCTACACACACACACACACAAACACTTACACAAGTATATTCACTATCTCTTTTCATTCTATTATAGTTGTAGGTGCTCTTGAATAATCTCCTTAAATATGGTGTGTAGATAATACATCTCTTAATTCTTATGCATCCTCAGATATTCTTCTCTTGCCCCAAAAGTGAGAAGTATCTTAAATGGATGTAGGATTCTTGGATTGCCTTTTCCTCTTGGTGGTCTTTTTCTCTTTTTGAATTTATTGGAATGACACTGGTTAACAAAATTATCCAGATTTCGGAAGCACAATTATACAGCACATCATTCTGTTTTCCAGTGCTGTAGATGAGATGTTTGATTGCCAGGTTGGTTCTTCTTTTTAAAATAGTTTCTTCCTTCTCCCTGGAGTCTATATCATTTTCCTTTTATCTTTTGAGCTCAAAGAGAGTCTTGTGCTAGGCCTAGGTTGTTTATTCTTGACAATAATGCCTGGAACTCAGTGAGATTTTTGAACCTCAGGTTCAAATCTTCCTTCAACATAAGGAAATCGTCTTCTTTTATTAGTATGATTATTGTCTCCTCTCCATCAATTCCTAATTTTCCTTATGGAACTCCTATTGTTTGTATCATGAGTGCCCTGTATCTGTCCTTCAAAATCATTTATCTTCTCCCTCCTGCTTTCTCGATCATCCTATTTCATTCAGAGGTATTTTTCTCCCTACTTAATTGTCCAGGCTACTGATTAAGAATTCAGCAGTGACTATTTTCTCTCTTAATTTGTGTATTGATTTTTTAAATTCAAAAATTATGAATTTTTACTTCCAAATATTTGAGAGATTTTGCATTACCTTTGAATCTCAAATTTTCTTATTAATTTTTGTTCAAGTTTTTTTCAGTTTCCATTAGCAGTTCTATTTCTTATAGGAGCTACATATTCTTGGTGCTGTTCTCCTATTATTGCCAGATCCCATAATTTTCTTTGTCAACTTCTGACTCATTCTCAAACCTTACCCAGAGTTTGGGGTGCTGTAAAGAGACTGCTTCCACAAATCACCTCCAGCAGTTAATTTGTCAGATTGCATTGGAAGGAAGACCCTCATCTCCCCCACTCTCCCCTATAGTCAATATTAGGGCTCCTCCAGCCTCTGAACTAGGGTATCTACATATACCTGCTTGGCTCCCCCTCAGCTCCTGGGAACCAGTAATGCCATTCTCTTGGGGATGCCTGCTCTTCCTCAGGAGATGGGTGAGGGTGATCCCAGGATGTACACAGCTGAGCCCGATCCAGGAGGCATGGTGTTCTGGTCCTCACACCTGAGTGTTCCACAGTCTGCAGGCTCTCCTCAGGCCCAGACAGCACAAAGTTTTATGCTTGCTATGCCTCTAGCATTGCCAGAGACATTGCATATCCTGCACAAAGCAAGCAACTCCTCAGTGTGGGAAAGGGTTGAAAACTGTTTAACATGTCCCCTAAATCAGAAAATCCGAGATTCAGAGGCAAATGATCAAAAGGGGGGATTGTCACCTACCAAAAGGCCACAGAGGAAAAGAATTCAGGGTGAGTCTGAAAGTGGAACCCCATGAAAGACAGCTGTGATAGCTGGTGTCTGTCAGATACCAGTTTCTGGGCTTGCCCTGCTCACTTCCCAGATTCTGGATGGAGGCAGCTGGCTTAGCAGAACTCTGAGGAAACCTGAGTGAAGACAAGGATTGCTGAAGGGACAGCCTCATTTATACTTTTTGGTGGGGAATTCCCACTGGTATCACCCCTTGCTGTAAAAGTTGTGCACTCAGTGGATGACTGGTAGCTACTAATGCACAATTGTGACTAAGAGATTCTCATTATTTACTGAAACTGAATCATCCCAGGTTTTTCCCCATGTCTTGATGAACTTATCAAACATACAATCACACACATACCCTCCTCCTCTTAGGACACTTTTTAATTATGGCCTACGCTTTCCTAAGCATAGTGAGGCTTATCTTGTTCCTTCCTCCTCTTTTCCACTGTATCTCCTCTCCACTCTTCCTTGTTCTTCACGACTCAGCTCAGATGTCACAACCATGAGGCTCTCCTTTGTCCTTTGTCTGCTTTAACACCTACCACTTTCATTCTTCTGCAGCATTTTTTTCAAACTTCTATTATAATTTGCATTTCATTCATTAGAATTTGTAAAGTATGTAAATCTTGAATGCAATGATTATGTGTGCTTATTTTTGCTTTTTCCCCACTACCTGGAATATTGTAGATACTTCTATAACAGTGAATTGAATAAAACCGTTCAGAGCATTTATATGGCCTCTTCAATGTGCGAGGCAGTGAGCTAGTGCCTGAGATGAACGATGAAATAAACAAAGACCCTGTCCTCAGAGGTTCAAATGCTTAGTTCTATACTGCAATATGGCAATTAAATGATGTATATATCAGATCATATATAGATATCGTCATCTAAATGCAGAAGTCTTATGGAAAGTGCTGCCTGGTTGTTTTGCCTTGCCTCCTAATCTGCCTGTGGAAAGCAGATGTTTACCAGGTCCAGAGATCATGTCAGGGCAGAGGAAGTAGATCCATGGAGAAAATTAAAATTCCAGGCAATGTTGAACTTGTAAATCAGGTAAGCAACTCATTTCAAGTCAATGTAAATAATTAGTCTTTAGAAAGAGAGAACAGGGAAGAAGCAAGTAAAAAGAAAAATAGGCTAAGGCATCTTACTGGTGTACCTGTGGCTGCCTTGACTTGGGCTCCCACCTAACTGTAAACAGTTCCTTTTGGAGTTTCTCTAAAGAACTGTGAGGTGGAGACAGACAACAAGTATATGGTACACAAAGGGCTGAGGATTAGATAAAGGCATTTCCCACGAACAAACTGCTAAACTGAACTTCTCTATCAGCCCCCACTCCTTCATCTCTCCCTAAAATCTATGAACTAAAGATAGTTCATCTTGGCCAATTTTCCTTTCTGCCACTGTCCTTTCAGAATCACCCTCAGAAGCTGTCTCAGCCTCTTTAAGGTTGAGAAACTTCTTCAGCTACCTCTACCCAGTACCCACTGGCCAGAAGGTCATTCAAAGCTTCCTTTCCTCCATTCTATCAAACACAACCTGCCGTTCCCCTTAAGATCCTGTATCTTTCTACTTGTCAATGTATGAAGTAGATCAGTGAATTTCAATGCTCTTACTTGAGAGAGGAAAGTATTTGACTCTAGATCATGTATAAAATTCTTTCTAACAAGTTTTCTTCTTAGATAGCATAATGACTTAAGTCAGTTAAATGGTACAAAAAGAGCTTTAAGAAGGACTGTTATCACTGGAAATTTCACATTTCAAATAAGGCCAGCAGTTGGAGGATGTCTTCTTTGCCTTAGACTTTCAGGTCCCACCACCGAGTGTGGCCCAGACACACCTCTGCCCAGGCCACATTTCCAGGCAATGGCCAATGTTTCCTGCAGTGTCTTGAGGCTGAGAAATTGAGGATGTCTTGAGTTCAGTGCCAACCTCTCCATCAGTTCCTATCTGCTACTCTGATTCACAATCTTTTTTTCTAGATCTGTGGCTGGTGCTCAGGAGCATAGGGTGCACCTCTCAGAGGAGCATTGTTGCTCTGAGCTGGCAAGGTCTGGAAGGCTCTGTATCGGTTCTTGGTGCTGACCTCACACTGCCCCTGAGAAAACCATGTATATATGAGATGGACAGGTCAACAAACACTTAGTTCCTGAGAGCTCAGGTGTAAAGCAGGACTGTGAAGAAGCAGGACAAAACAACCCCCTTACTGGCATTGTCAGAGACAAATTACAGGCCTGGATAATACTTAGACCTGACCCAATATATAGGGGTCTTATCTTAAGGTTTGTCCAAAAAGTAACAGCATGGAGGTCATGAATTCCTGCTTGAGAGGAGTTAATGCTGTTATTATATATCATAACATGACATGACGTCAGTTGAAATAACTTCTTACTCAGCCATTTGATTTGGGGAAAAATATCTAGCCTTTCTGACTTCAGTTTCCCATTTGGTAAGATGCAAGACTAGAACTACTGAGCTTTTCGCTATATAGAGTAATAATCTGTTTCTATCACGTGCTCTGGAATAAGAAATTTCTCATTAAACATAAATCTATTGAGGACAATAGAAGGGAAATACAAAGTAAAAATTCCATTTTAAAGATTTGGGTGAAACTGAACTACACAGCAGCTTGTTAATCACTGACTATGTGGTCACAGGAGACAGAATTCTGGGTCTTTTATTTACCATCCACTCCTTCCTGCACCAGGCTGTTTTGCTGAACACACATCGATCATTCCTCTAAATTCATTCAAGTGGACATGATAGAAGATGACTCCAAAAGTACATGACTGCGTTTGTCAAGAAAAAAATGGGTTAATGTCAAAAAGTCACTGACTCTTTTGTGTTCCAGTATCTAAATCACTATTATTCTTCTCAGTATAGAATCTTCTAGAAGACAAAATACATACTAAAGCTCTTTAGTGGATATCGATGTCCACTAAATGGATATATATATATAAATAGAAATATATATATATCCATTAAAGATACAAAGAGACTGGGGCTCCACTAATGTAATATAAAAATTCAACTTGCAAATAAGATCCCAGGGTTGGGTTGATTGCTGTGTACAACAGTGACATGAATATAAAGACTCCCTAAGGTTAAATTGGGCTCCTGCATTGAAATTCTAATTAGAGATATGAGTGCCCCAACTCTGTGGAAGTACACGTGTGTTTAATTATTGTCCTTTTTCACCTTATCTCTTCCATTATTTTATACCCTTTCCCCTCCTCCTTTCTTATTGTTCTCAAGCAACCTGTGATCCTCCCGTCACCTAGGTATAGAGCCGTTCTTTAAGTTGGCGCTAATTGACAAGCAGTATTTAATTATTATTTTTCACTTTTTTGGAGGACCTCTCCATGGGCCTGGTGGCACTATGCCTCCATCATTGGCATTTCTTTAGCTAGACAGACATGCCATACGTTCTTCTTCATCTTAATATTATGTACCTGTATTTGTGCTAATCAAGGCTACTGGGCATCTCGCTTGTCTTCTGTCACTGCATTTGTAAAACTGACAATTTAGACAACTGCAGATTAAATCGTCTTCTACAAACCAAGAAGTATATGGAAAAAAATATTGCCTTGAGAATTATTAGCCTGGAGTCTTCTCTTTTTTTTATTGCTTCTCCCAAGGACATTCTTTTTTATTTTATTTTTCAATTACAGTTGACATGTAATATTATTTTATATTAGTTTTAGGTGTTTAGAATAATGGTTAGACAATTACATAATTTACAAAATGATCCCCCTGATAAGCCTAATACTCACCTGGCACCATACACAGCTATTACAACATTATTGACTATACTCCCTATGCCGTAATTTATATCCCTGTGACTATTTTGTAACTACCAATTTGTACTTCTTAATCCCTTCACCTTTTTCTTCAGCCCCTCAACCCCTCCCATCTGACACTCAGTTTGCTCTCTTTATCTATGAGTGTGTTTTCTGTTTATTATGTTCTTTAGATTCTACATACAAGTGAAATCATATAGTATTTGTCTTTCTCTGTCTGACTTATTTCACTTAGCATAATATTCTCTAGCTCCATCCATGTTGTAGCAAATGGAGTTTTCTCAATGTTAGGAATGTGCCTTGTCAGATTGGCATCCTCAGCTGGCACTCAGCACCTAATATTGCTGCATATTTGATTGACTAATAATTAATATCTCAAAGGATCTTCAAACCATATGTTTATGCAGTGGTGCTCTGGATTGAGAGTAAGGACCTTGCATATTGTCATAACCGTGATTATCTGACTTTCACTAAATTCATCAGTCACACCAGAATTCTAGCTAGTCCACCAGCATAATTGCCAATTTCTGATTTAAAGCTGGAGAAGCCTCTGCTGAGAGAATGTGCTTTTTAAGAAGAGACATTACATTCAGTTTTCTTTATCATTCTCTGTTGAACTTGAACCTCAGGAATAGATTTATTCAGGGGATTTTCTGATTCAGAAACTAAAAGGCAAAAAAGCTCATGGCCTAAAATCTAAATCTTCTCCTAAGCACTTCTTGCATTGCAACAGGACCTCAATTACCAGAAAACAGAAGCAAATGAAAGTTACTTCAGTGGGATAGAGGTGAAATTCACTAAGGACAGCTAAAGTTGGAAAGTGTCAAGGATGAGGTATAAAGGAACAAGTAGGAACTCTAGGTTCAAGATCAATAGGTGCTAAGCCAGGTAAGAAGGGTTAGAAACCTGACTTAGATTCAGAGATTGGGACTTTCAGATGCAGTCATGCAATCTCTGTGTCTCAAGGTCCCAGCTGGTAAGTGAAAGGGCACAGGGTCTAGAGTCTGGATTCGAATCCAGACTCTATTATATACTGCCTGCATGACCTTAAGCAAAACATATCTTTACAGTTCTTATAATGAACACTTTTAAAAGAGGATTATTGTTAGTATTAAAGGAAATAATACACATGAAAGCACTTTGGACATTTAACTTGCTTTATAAACCTTAATTATCAACTTGAAACACATTTTCTTAGTAGTAATGGAAAATAAGAGTTTGACTAGTACTGTGGATCAGCCACATATGGATTTAATAGACATTTTTTTTCTTTTGCTAGTTAGTTCTGCCATCTGTGGAACATTCAGAAAGAAACAACAAACTTTGGAAAACAAGCCATTCATAAACCAGGAACTGCTCACATATGCGTTATGATTGAAAGCCTTCGACCTATTAACACCCAGGGAGCAGACACTTGGAAGGGATCCCACACTGAACAGTCTTCTTTCAATCTAGCCCTATTAATTTGCCTTATCAGTCATGAAGTAAATAAATCACAGACTCAATTTTCTCTGCTGGGCTCCACAGACACCAACTTGTGTGCTAACAGCATCAAAAAACCAGTAACTATAATTCAAAAAACTCCATCAGTGGTTCTCAAAGTGTGGTTCCAGGCCTGCAACAGCAACCTCACCTGGAAACCTGTTAGAAATGCAGATTATTGAGCCCCACCCTGACCCACTGAATCAGAAACTCTGGGGATGGGGCCATCTGTTTGAACAAGCCCTCCAGGTGCCTCTGATGCTCTTTGGTGTGTGAGAGCCATTATACTCAACGAGAACAGAAGTAGCAGCATAAGCACAGTGTTTTTATTTGTAGGTTATTAAAGAACCAGAACTAGTTTTACATTTGTTAATATGGTTGATGTTTCAATATAATATGTGCAATTAAAAATCACAACTACTAAATGCATGACCAGGACAATAGAGATCTTTAATTTGTATTTATAGGCTTATCATTAAGGAAGTTCATTTTCCCACCCTTGGTCTGAATAAATTAAATGTCTTGGTCAAGTCTAATTTCCTGTGATACTTGAGCAATTCAAAAACTAAAAAATTTGAGCATAATTTTATTTACTAAGGACTCTAATCAAGGTAGAAGCTCTTACAATTAGTCTTGGTAATAGAAATGTAAATTAAACTCAGTTCCTTAATTTTAGTGATATCCTTACTTGTCTGGCTTTTAATAGTAGAAGTCTAGCTATTATGTTAATAATTTTCTTGTAAAGTTTACAATCTACTTTAATAATATTGATGATAAAAATCACAATTTAATATAGTATGACAAGTACAAAATGGATTTTTCAGGAAAAATGCAGTATGGGATTTTTCTCTATATAAATACTTTTAAAAATCTTATCTAATGTTGAGAGGTAAAATGTCAATTTTTCTCCTCTTTAATAAAGTCAGCTACACAAGTGTGAATATAAAAATCCTCTAAGAACTAGTCAGCCATTTGTCATTTCATAGATACCATGATTTTTAAATATTATATAAAAATTGAGTTTTATTGCATATATCGCAGCATTTACTTTGTATCCTGGCTAGGCATGAGGGTAAAGACCCAGAGCTTTCTGCTCTAAAATTCCACCAGCCTCCATTACATTTCTGGGTCACTGAAAATGATGCTTAGAGAGCTCCTGAGGAAGCACTGAATTGATATTTGTAGAATGGACTGGATTTTCCTGAAAGTTCTTCATCGACAGTTACTAATACTAAATGCAGTCTTCCTAACACACACATACAAGTTTGCAAAGTTAAAAATAAAAGCAAACCAAAGCAGTTACCTCTTTAACTTAATCTTACCCACCCTCCTTCCAATACTGGGAACAAACATCAGACCTCTTTCTGTTTCTGGTTCCTCAGTGACCACAGCATCCTCTCAGGATGGTGAGTGTGGTTGCACCCTCCAGCCTGACCATCATTCTGGCTTCACTGAAACGAAGAATTCCTAGCCCCTTTTTAAAAACATTGCTCCACACAGCTTTTGCATGGCACTTCTTTGTTTAAGAGAAAGTTCTGTTTCTTCCCAAATGAAAACTGAAAACCATAGAATAACATTTCTAGCCTTAAGGAGCCTACTGATGAAAAAAAATGGAGATCTGTGATTGAACATGTAAATCTTGGGATTATGGTATTTAGGAAAGGGGAATGAGCTGCTAAATTTATGAGAATACCATATACCATGAATCATGTAGGTATAAAACTTAACAAATCTAAATATTTTTAAATAACCCTTTATTGTAGCATTTTATAATTACAGTGGGGCCCTCTGGCATGTGAATTATGATGTATTCATGTTCAGTCACATTGACTGCATCAGCTTTTAGCCATGTGCCTAGCAACACACTGGGTATGAATTAATGTGCCATAATTCATGGCCTGTTGTGCCTTATTAAATATAGCATTGATTCAATTTTAGAACTGGGACATAATGACTCAAATATTTTTCAGAATGCTAAGTGCCCCATATGATTTTCATTTGCAACCCGCACTTACAATGGTAATATTTTCCTACTGCAGAGCAAGAAAAAAAATGCAATTGCCCACCAAAAAAATAAAATACCAAGAGGAATTACATTCTAAATGGCCTTGTTTTCCCAATAAATGAGTCTCTAAAACTCTACTTTAAATGGGAAAAAACCCACATTTTTTGTTTTGTTTTGTTTTGTTTTCAAGCCATTTGAAAAACTATTTTAAAAGACATTCCATTTCCTTGTTCTTCATTATATTAGGATTTAAAGTAAAATAACAATATGTCACATCTAAGGGGGAAAGTGCCTGGTAGCAAATCAGGAGATCTGTGGTCCTGACCAGTTCTGACCAGTTCTGGTCAGTTTTGATCAGTTCTTAGACCAGTTCTGATTCTGCTAATTTACTTTATAATTGCCAATAAATCACAGAATCTCTCTGTGCTTCAGTTTCCTCACCTGGAAAATACATTTGACACCTTCTCTTTAACTATTTCAGGGGTTGTTGTGAGAATAAAATGATATAAATATGTGAAGATGCTGTATAAGTATAATTGCTCTAATGAGCCTAGCCTTATATTAAGTACAATTTTAACTAGAAGAAGAGCTTTCATATCCATCTTATTGAAAACTCCCACCAATGCTGTGGGTAGATAGGTATCATTATTGCCATTGCACAGTTGGGCTTTGGCCACAGGATGCTCTCCTCACTGACAGATACACATGATTTCCAATGTCACAATTAGAGTGTCTTCACATCCATCATACAGAGGGAAAACACAAAGAGAAAGTGATAAATGTAACTTAGTGGCAAAATTACAACCCACATCCTGATCTACTATCTTCTAGGCAGACCAGCGATGATCTTTATGTTGAAAAGGTTGAGCTACTACCTCACCTCATAATTTCTGCTTCACCTAGTGAGAAGCCCCTCACCCTAACCCCTAGAGCATTGCACACAACCAAGTGCCATTCTATAAATGACAGTTTTCAGTCAGCCCCAGTCTCATCCATGAGACATCCTTCCATGTCTTCATGTTCAGAATTACATTTTAAAAATGACTTTTCATTTGTTTTAAACAAATAGGAAGATATGTATTTTATTAATTTAGGAGGCTATAGAACTTTCCTTTTATAACTAGTTAGCTACCATATTGTTTGCTATATGCCCTATTTATTATTCCTAAGTTATAATGTTACCCAAGGATGACTTGTAAAAACAAATGACAAAACCAGTATCCTATATGCAGCTCATTCTTCTGTCGCTAGCTTTTCGAGCATAAAACCACCTCTGGTATGAATATTGCCATATATATATAAAATTTTGGCCCAAGAATCCAAGATGAAGGCACACTGGGTAGAAGCTACATTCACCTCCTCCCAGAACCAAACTGGAATTCCAACTAAATTATAAAGCAATCAAGCCGAATAACCAACTGAAGACTAGCTGAAGAGAAGTCCCATAATCAAGGATTATGAAACTGGTAGGAAGTTCAGAGATGCTAAAAGGGCTGGCTCTGACCCACAACAGTACCTGAGATTCCAAAGGGCTATCTCAGCTGCAGAGAGTTCCCCCTGAGACTCATGGAGTCTAAACTCCAAGCCAGACTCCCCAGCCCAGAGCACAGGAACCAGGAAAAGGTGCCCACATCGCATCTGTCTGTGAAAGCAGTGGGGTTTCTGTCCACCACAGAGAGATAGGAGTCCATTAGAGACACAGGCACCTGCTTAAAGGGCCAATGCACAAAATTTTATTTGCAGTCACTCACACTGGGCTCCAGCAGAGGGAAGACAGAGTGGACTACAGTAGTATGAGGAGAGTCAGGGGTTTGTGGTTCTGGGAAGAGAGCTAAGGGGACAGCCACCAGGATCCCTGTGATGATTCATTCTCCCATATCACAGATGCCATCTTTTCTGGGTGGAGCACTCCCCTCCTTGTGACATAAGCCTAGGGGAGAGCAATCACCCCACCTTATCTCCCTGCCAAGGAGTTAGCTGCCTTGGCCAGGGTGTAGAGGGCTGGCAGACTCAGGGAGTGTCAGTGACTGAGTTGTGTGGTTTTGGGGTAGGGTCCATTACTGTCAACCTAACTTGTGCTTCTCCCTCATGAGAGATCTGCTGGAAACACCCTCTAGCCTTCTAGCAGACCTACCCTCCTGACTTCTGATTGAGTTTCAAAAGCCCCACCTGCCTGACTCCTAGTGACTCTACCCTGCTGAGGCTGGGGCAAAATCTGAGATAAATTGAGTGGTGTGAGTCTGGGGCCAGGAACACATTTGTCACCTTCCTTGAAGCCTGACCAGAACTCCACCTCATGGGAAATTCATCAGCCCCAACCTTCCAACTCACAGCAGCCCTACCCTGCTGAGCTCCATCTCCTCCCAGCAGAATCTGGGATAGACTGCTGTGTGGCTCTAGAACAGTTGTCATTTTTCCATTGCATGCCTAACCAGAGCAGAGCCCTCCCTTTGCAAAGCCAAATCTTGTTTAGGCCTAATACACTATTGGCTTCACCCTGATGACTTCTTGAGACTAGGCTCCAACACAAAAATGTGTAAGCACACGGCAGGTAGCATTTACCTGGGGACATTTGCTGAGTGCCCTCAGACCCAGAACTGGCACTTAGTTTGAACCTGTGTCAATCTAATGAATACCACTTACCCCTACCTGGTGACTCACTGTGAACCTACCTTGTGCAACTCAAGTATAGCTAGAGGCTCTTTCAGTGACTGAGCCTAATAGGCAGCTGACAGCTGGAGGCAGGCAGAGGCAGATCACAGGGTGCATTGGGACTTCTGCTGGTCAGATCCTGGGCCCTGGTGCTAATAAAGGGGAAGAGAAGAGAATAAAGAGGAGAAGAAGAAGAAGAAGAACAACAACAACAACAACAACAACAGAGGAACATAAGTAAAAGAATAAGTGGTAATAAATACATACCTATTAATAATCACTTTAGGTGTAAATGGCTTAATGCTCCAATAAAAATATATGGAAGATGAATGGATAAAAAATCAAGATACATATATATGCTGCCTACAACAGACCCACCTTAAACAAAAGATACATACAACTAAGAATAAAGGGATGAAAAGAGGTATTTCATGTAAATGGAAAGGAAAAAAAGCTGAGGTAGCAGTAATTATATCTGACAAAGTAGACTTTAAAACACAGGCTATATAATGAAAACAAAGAAAGACACTACATAGTGATAAAGGGTGAAATCCAATAAGAGTATAACCCTTGTAAACACATTTGACCCAAGATAGGAGCACCTAAATATATGAAGAAAATCTTGGTGGACATAAAGGGAAAAATTGACAATAATACAGTCATTGTAAGGGATTTAACATCCCATTGACATCAATGTATAGATCTTCCAGACAGAAAATCAACAAGAAAAACATAGCTTTAAAAGACATACTAAATCAGATGGATTTAATTGATATTTAAAGCATTTCATCCTAAGACAGCAGAATATACATTCTTTTCAAGTGCACATGAAACATTTCCTAGAATAGACCACATGTTATGACACAAAACAAGTCTCAAAAATTTAAGAAGATTGAAATCATATCAAACATCTTCTCTGACCACAATACTATGAAACTTGACACCAATCATGAAAAAACTTAAAAGCACACAAAGACATGGAGGTTAAAGAATGTGTTACTAAGTAATGAATCAAGGAAGAAATCAAAAGATAACTTGAAACAAATGAAACTACAACAATCCAAATAAATGCCTTTAAGGCACAGCAAAGCAGTCCTAAGGGGGAAATTCATAATATTACAAGCCTACCTCAAGAAACTAGAAAAATCTCAAATAAACACTCTAACTTTACACTTAAACAAATGTGAAAAAGCAACAAACAAAATCCAAAGTAAATGGATGGAAGGAAATAATAAAGATCAGAACAGAAATAAATGAAATAACATCTTAAAATACAGAAAATCAATGAACCTAGAGCTGCTTCTTTGAAAAGATAAAGTTGACAAACCTTAAACCAGACTCATCAAGAAAAAAAGAGAGAGGACCCAAATAAACACAATCAAAAATGAAAGGGGGGAAGTAATAACTATCACCAAAAAAATACAAGGATTGTAAGAAAATATCACACAAACAACTACACGTCAAAAATTGGACACTCTAAAAGAAATGGATAAATTCCTAAAAACATATACTCTTCAAAAACCTAATCAGGAAAAATCAAAGAAGCTGAATAAACAGATTACAACTAGTGAAATTGAAGCAGTTACATAAAAAAAAATAAATAAATTCCCAAAAAACAAAAGCTCTGGACCAGATGGCTTCACAGGTGAATTTTACAAACATTCCAAGAAGAATGAATACCTATCCTTCTCAAACTATTCCAAATAATTCAAGAAAAGGAATACTCCCAAGCTTTTTTATGAGGACAGCATTATCCTAACTCCAAAGCCAGAAAAGATGGTACAAGGAAAGAAAATTATAGGCCAATTTTCCTAATGAACACAGATCTTAAATCATCAACAAAATGTTAGCAAATCGAATCCAATAATATATTTTAAAAGATCATACATGATCAGTGGAATTTAATCTGGGGATGCTAGGTTGATGCAATATCCACAAATCAATAAGTGCTATTCCACATACACAAAATGAAGAATAAAAATCACATGATCATATCAATAGATGCAGAAAAAACATCTGATAAAAATCCAGCACCAATTTATTATAAAAATTCTCAGCAAAGTGAGAGTAGAGGAAACATACCTCAACATAATAAAGTCCTTATATCACACACAGCCAACATCATAGTCAGTGGGCAAAACTAAAAGTGTTTCCCTTAAGATTGGGAACAAGGATGTCCACACTCACCACTTTATTCAACATAGTACAAAAAGTACTAGCCACATCAATCAGACAGGAAGAAAAAAAATAAAAGGTATCCATATTGAAAAGAAAAAAGTAAAATTGTCATGATTTGCAAGTGACATGATAGTATATGTAGAGAACCCTAAACATTCCACACAAAAAAAACTATTAGAACTGATACATAAATTCATTAAAGGCTAGCAAGATACAAAATAAATATCTAGAAATTAGTTGCATTTTCATACACCAATACTGAACTTTCATCAAGGAAAACTAAGAAAACAATCCATTTACAGTTGCATCAAAATAATACCTAGGATAATATAACTACAGATGTAAAATAGCATGCTCAGAAAATTATAATACACTAAAGAAATGAACTGAAGAAGATACAAATAAATGGAAGCATATACTATATTCATGGATAGCAAGAATTAGCATCATTAAAATGTCCATACTCCCAAAAGCCAATCTATAGATTCAACACAATTCCTATCAAGATACCAATGGCATATTTCACACAACTAGAACAAATATTCCAAAAATTATATGGCACCACACACACACACACACACACAAACTAAATAGCCACAGCTATCATGAGAAAGAAGAACAAAATTGGAGGAATCATATGATATAATATTAAATATACTACAAGGCCATATAATCAAAACAGCATGGTACTGACGTAAAAAGAGACATATAGAGCAATGGAACAGAATAGAGAGCCCAGAAATAAATCTACATTTTTATAGTCAATTAATATTTCACAAAGTATGCAAAAACATACAGTGGAGTAAAGATTCGTATTCTATAAATGATGGGAAAATTGGTCAGATATGGCCAAAAAAATAAACTAGACTGCCTTTTTATATCATATACAAGAATAAACTCAAAGTGGATTAAAGAGTTAAACGTATAGACTCAGAACCATAAAAGTCCTATGAAAAAATGGGTAGTAAAATATTGGACATTTCTCATAGCCATATTTTTTCTGATATATCTCCTCAGGAAAAGGAAACAAAAGAAAAAGAAAAAATAAACAAATGAGACTATGTCAAACTAAAAAGGTTTTGCATAGCAAAGAAAACCATCAACAAAATAAAAAAACAGCCCACTGAATGGGAGAACATATTCATCAATGATACATCTGATAATTTATCAAGAACTTATAAAATACCCCAAAAACAAACAACCCAATTAAAAAATTACCAAAGGACCTGACTAGACACTTCTTCAAAGATGACTTACAGATGGTCAATAGACATATAAAAGATGCTCATTGTGACTGACTAATCATAATAGAAATGCAAATTAAAACCACAATGAGATACCATCTCTACCTGTTGGAATGGCTATTATCAATAAATCAACAGACAAGTTGGCAAGGATGTGCAGAAAAGGAATCCCTTGTGCACTGTTGGTAGGAACACAGATTGGTGCAGCCACTGTGGAAAGCATTTTGGAGCTACCTCAAAAAATTAAAAATGGAACTGACTTATTATCTAGCAATCTGGGAATTTATTCAAAGAAACCTGAAACACTAATTTGAAAGATTTGCATCCCTATGTTCAATACAATGTTATTTACAATAGCCAAGATTTGGTAGCAGCACAAGTGTCCATCAGTACATGAGTAGATAAACATAGCTGTGTTACATTTACACAAGGAATACTACTCAACTGTAAAAAAGAAAGGAAATCTTACCCTTTGCAACAAAATTGATGGACTTGGACTTAGCATAAATGCTAAGTGAAATTAGCCAGTCAAAGGAAGACAAGTACTGCATGATTTCACTCATATGTGGAATAATGAATAAAATGAACTAAAAGCAAAATAGAGCAGACTCATAGATAGAGAACAGGCTGACAGCTATAGGGAGGGTGTAGGGGGTTTGGAGGGTGGAGTGATTAAGCAAAAAAAAGGCAAAAACTCATGAACATGGACAACAGTGTGGTGCTTGCCAGTGTGGAGGGGTCAGGAAATGTGGAAGTGATTAAAGGGGCTACAAAGGTGATGGGCCGGGACTTCATTTGAGTTGATGGGCACACAATAGAGTGTACAGATAATGTGTTGTAGGATTGTGTGCTTGAAACTTATACAATTTTATTTAACAATGTCATCCCAATAAATTCAATTAAAAGGAAATTTTTTAATTTTGAAAACTAAAAAAATAATAAATACATTTTGGTTCATGACAATTTAATTATTTCATTTGTGATATGAGGAAAATAGTTTGGGGTCACAACCCTGACCAGGCTTACTGAACCAGAATTTGCCATATGCTGGGGATCAGTGTCTTTTGGTGCATCCATTCTAAATATACAGACATGGAACATAGTAAAATGAAATTCTTTTAGAGTAAGTCAGACCCAGTTTCTAACTCCAGCTACATCATGAATAGTATGTGGTAGAAAACTGACCTAATCTCTCTAAGCCTGTTATTTAATGCAAATGAAGCTAACATTCCATCTCATAAAGTATGAGGAGTCAATTGAATATTCTATGTAAGCTTCTGGGGATAGAGTCTGAAAACATAGTTAAGCATTCAAACATGCCAGCTATTAGGTTAGAGAAACTATTGTGGTCTAGATTTTAGATAAGACATGGATCCTATCCTAGTTACAATGGGCCAACTACAACTCAAGTCTCATCTTTGCTCTCAAGTTACAGGTCCATCATCATAGTTGTTTTTTAGATATATGAATATTCCCAGCATTCTTTTATATTAGCACTACACATAATTCTCATTGTACTCAGCATGTGCCTATGTTAAAGTTCATTCTGCCTTATAATAAAATTACTTATATGTTTGCTTCCTGCCCCTACATAAGTATGACAGAGTAGGAAGTACAACTGGCTCCCTCTCAATCCTGTTCAAGGACTAAAACGGTGCCGTGCATTTATCTAGCGGGAGTCCAATAAAAGTCCATTGAATTATACTGAAGAAAACTGGTCTAAGTGAAATATTGCTGCAAGACTTGGGGTTGGAAAACCATACAGGAAGATATCCACCAGCCAGGATCTTGCCCATCATATAAAAGCAGAGGCTTTTGGGTAAAGCAGTTATTGCTTTCTGTAGCAGAGGCACAAGTGAAGACCCTCTATGAATATTTTAAAAATGGGGAAAATCAGATGGCTGACCCAGTTCAACCCTAAGTGAATAGTGAATGTTATTTTGGGTCAGGCTTTGCAGAATTCCAAAAGATTCTGCTGTAGGCTGGAAAAGAAAGGGTTAGGCTCTCCTTAATTCCAAAACACCAATGACTTTTTCACTCTTCAATGCAAAATAAAAGCCCATTTAGACTTTCTTTTACAATTATCACCTATTTGAATTCTGGTAACACTTATTTAGTTAGCAATCTAGCTCTTCTTCCTATTTAAAAAATAAATAGCAGAGTGGATTTTTTTTCTTTCATACATTGATATGAGGCAGCCATAATTTTTATCTTCTTTAATAGGATAGCCTTGTTTAGCTGCAGCAAGTCTATGGCCTGATCTGCTTTCTCTACAAGCTGACTGAGCAGAAGAGAAGAGAAGACAATCAGACCTGAGGAAGCAGGCCTTGCTCCTGAGAGACTCCATTGTCCCTGCCCGGTCACAGTGAGAGAGAATAACAAGGGGGACAATTGCAGGAGATGTGATGCCAGTCCCTACATGGTGAGGGTCCCTTGTTTCTGTCTTACACAGAAAGAACTCCCTGTAATTTTTCACATCCTCTTTCTTAGCAATCTTATCAACCTGCTGATTTGATCACTATATCAAAATATAACTGCACAGTTATGCTGGTGGACCAATCTTAAAGATTTTCAGAAGCAAGATGGACCAAGTTGTCAGTATTACCCCTGCCTCAGAGAAACCCTTATCCATATAACATGGAAATTCAGCTGTCATCACTCTGCCTCCCTAGAGAAGTCTCCACCCTGTTCTTCAAACCACAGAAGCACATATTAGGCAGATCTCCTAGTAGCAGAGGCTAAAACACCCTGACAGGTATGGAGAGACTTTACTGCTTTACACACACACACACACCTTCAGAGATCTCTATGCATTTAAAAGATTTCCAGTCTTTTTCTGTCATCAAATCTCAGAGATTTTTCTTATGTCTCCACTGCAGCTGTCACCATTCTCCTGACCTTCTACTGGACTCTCAAGTCAATATCACCTCACGCTTCATTTGGACGTTGTCCCAGGGGGTTACCAGAGACGATGGAGCATAACAGTTATGCATGTGGACTCTGGAGAAAGACAGATCTAAGTCCTGGTTTGATCACTTATAAGCTACAGTTTTCTCATTTGATATGACAGTAATAGTGTCTATGTCAGGTTATTGTAAATATTAAATAAATTAATATGTGCTAAGTATTTAGAAAGTGCCAGGCACAGAGTAAGCCCTCAATAAATGCTTACTCTTAATGATGTTCTGTCCTCCATCATCCCATATTCTACGGTTTGGTATTATTTATATACTTGATTTAAAACTCTGAGCTTTAGATTTCTTTCTCTTTTGTAATATTTCTAAGACAGCCCTCTTTTGCCTTTCAGTATATCAGGTGTTTAAGTTGCATAGATTTCTTATGATGGAATAACAACAGAGAAAAACAAGTAAAACTGCCATGAAAGCTTGATTTTCAGACCTAACTCACAGAATTATGATTTTGAGGGTTACATAGTGACTGGTACCTACAGGCTTTCAATACATACATACATACATACATAAATGCATTTGCTCACTTTTCTCACTGAGCACAAGCTGGCTAATCCAAGTAGGGGAGTGGGGTGAGAATCTTCTCTTCCTTCTGTCTTACATTCCTCAGCCAGCTTCCTCACCAGAGCTTCAAGGAATATTCCAAACAGTCAAATGCGAGTGGCTTGTTTCCCTAAACAGGCTCAGGGACACAATTCCATGTCTTATAACTCTTTGGGTTCTTCAAGTGCTTAATAAGCAGTGAGGTCTAATACATTGATTCAGCTGCAGAGATGATCTCTTCCTATTTCCTGTGGAACACTTTCTTCTCTGGACTCCTAGCCACCAAATTTTTCTGCTATCCCTATTACTTCAAGCCACTTCTTTTCAGTCTCTTTTTCAGATATGCTGCCTCTTCTCAAACCCTAACTGATAATATACCTAAGAATCTTGTCCTTGAAACTCTTCTTTTCATATCCCTGCAGGCTTACTGCATGATCACCTCCCATCTCATGGCTCCAAAGGCAATCTATACCTCCAGAGGGCCTCTCCCTTGAGACCTGGACTTCTGTATTCAACTGTCCTCTCACCCTCTCCATTCAGAGATCAAGCACACATTTCAAGCTCAACACATCCAAAATAGAAGTCTTGATTTCTTACTCAAATTGCTCCTCCTCCAAGCTTCTCACTTAGTAAATCAGAACAACATTCTCACAGTTACTTGGACCCAAAACTCAGGCCTCATTGCTGATTTCTCTCATACATACTCTACATCTACATCGATGAGCAAGTTCTGTTATCTCCATCTTCAGTATGTCTCAAATCAAAACTCTCCTCACTGCCTCCTTTTCTAACAACCTACTTCAAGCCACCATCAGATTTCACCTAAACTGATGCAATGACTTCCTAACAGGTCTCTGCCACTACCCTTCCCTCTTCTCCCACTCTGAAATTCTCTTCCATGCAGCAGCCAAAGTGATATCTTAAAATAAAATCAGATCATATCCCTTTTAAAATATCTCAGCTTTTAGATGTTTCTACCTGAATGGAAGCTGCAAGAGGGCAGAGATTTTGTCTGTGTGGTTCACTGCTTATCCCTGGCAACAAGAGCAGTACTTGGTATGATGCATAACTGGTACTTACTTATTTGCTAGCTAAATAATGATTTAGTATTCAATGAGCATCTACTTTTGTGTTTGACCTAGTGCTGAGTTCTGGGAACACATCAAGAACATAACAAACATGGTCCATGTCCTCATGCCTAGTGAGGATTACAAACACCCACATACGTAAATATTAATAGATATGACAGTATTACATTGGTGTGATCTTTATGTATCAGCTTTGCGGGCCACAGTGCCCAGGTATTTAGTCAAACACTATTATAAATGCTTATGTGGGACAATTTTTGGATGAAATTAGCATTTAAATTGGTCGACTTTGAACCCAGCAGATTATCCTCCATAATTAAAAGCCTCAATAAAACAAAGACGGATATACCCCAAGCAGGAAGGAATTCTTCCAACAATGGCCTTTGTACCTGAGCTGCAACATTGGCTCTTCCTGGGCCTCTAGCCTTCCAGCCTGTCCCATCAAATTTTGGACTTTCCCAGCATCCATAATCATTTGAACCCATTCCTTAAAATCAATCTCTCTTGCTCTCTCCCTCTCTCTCCTTTTCTCCCCACATACACACACACTTCCTACTTCTCTGGGGAATCCTGATTAATAACACAGGGAAATGAAGGGTGTAATGGGGCACAGATTGGGGGTCCTCCTAACTTAGTTGGAGAAAGTAGTGAAGGCCTCCTGAAGAAACAACTTTTAGATCAAGATTTCCACCATGGGTAGATGTCAGACAGGACCAGTGTAAAGGGGAAGTCAAACTATCCCAACCAAAGGAAATAGCATTTTCAGTTGCCCTATTGTAAAAGAAATGCTTTTCAGGCACTAAGAAGATCAGCTAGCTGGTTGATCCTCCTTATGTGAGATGTGCAAGCTAGGTGTTTTATTTGGCATGCCTCATGCTAAGAAAGTCAAGCATGCTGTCACACAATCCCTCTCAGTAGAGGTCACAGTCAGCTTGATCCAAAGAAAAACACCATACATATTCATCCCTCCCGTTGGCAAAGTTTATGCCCTCCTTCTCTACACAGGGATATAATCAGTGACGTCTGACACAACTCCAGGCTGCAGACACCCAAGAAAACAGCAAAGTCCTTACAAGGAGAGACCTAATTCAGCCTCAGAGTAGTCCAGTCAGCAGTCACTCCATTCTGAAACCTGTCAGACTGTGATGCTGCTCAAGGCTGTTGTTTTGACATTAGCTTGACACGTTCACATGTCGCCCTCATTGTGTGAACTCCTACACAGTGTTTTGTAATAACAGCAAAGGCATCAATATTTAAAAACAATCAAATGTATGTTTGGTTTAAATAGGCAGTTGAGCCACAATCAGTTATAAAAAGTCTTCTATGTGTATTTGCCCATCACATATATTTTAAATTAACTATCCATATGGTAAGTCTCTTACCTGAGTTAGTTAACCAGAAAGGGTCAGTAATATAATGGATCCAGGATTATATTCTCCTCTTAATTCAAGTTCTCTCTGACTCGATATCCTAATTCCATCATCACTTTAAAGATAACATAAGATTATGTAGGTATATAGTAGATAAAGGTGCTCAAAACTGCTCATTAAGTATAAATGCCTTAACAGGCATCTCCTTTATAGAAGCAACTGCTGAACTCATTCATTTTATTTTCACTCTTCTATTTGGCAAGTGTAGATAAAGATTTACACCAAGTGCCCAAGGGAGGGGCTGAAGTGCCTCCCATGTCCCATCACATATTTCCTCAGGTCCCTATATTTCCTTACCCTGGAAAACCCCAGAAAGTGTTTCCATCCTGTACTCCTAAATTCTGACATTCTTTGAAGACTGATTAAAGGCAGTAATAGGTATCTGTGACTTATATTTAGTGTTTTGAGAGCCAGTAGAAAACATATGTAACTCAAATAAACATAAATATACACACCAGGTTTTCTTTCATTTTGTTTTGTTTAACTTTTATATCATTATATCAAATCAGTTACACTGGTTATCATATGTCAGTTAAAAAATAATTAGCAGTTATCCCTATCTTATCTTAATAAACAAGGAAAACAAAGTGATTATTACACAATAAATGCTATTTCATAAAGAAAATTGTTGAACTGTGAAGTCCCTGGGAAGGGAACACCAACTTATAAAAAAGACCCTGATAATGTCAAAGGGAGGAACCCTTGTTGTTACTGTACTTACATCTCCAACTGTCTGCACTGTCTCCCTGAACTAATGTTGGGAATCATCCAAAGTTAGGCCAAGCAATTCTGAGTGAGGCACATGCCAGGACTGAGAAAGTCCTTCTTGATCCCCATGTGCCTTCTCCCACCATCCCCCTCCCTACAAAGGCCAAGTCTAGACCAAAAATGACCTGGTCATTAAAGAAACAGATTTCAAAGAATGGCCACTACATTCTCTTCAGAGTCAGAATTACAGGGCTCCTTTGCAGCTGTTTTCTGAAACATGCCTTCAGACAAGACCTGTGGCATAAAATGTAGAAATATGTGACTTTCTTTGAAAGGGCACTGCTCATAATAAGGAAATGAGTGGCAATCTGTTTCTGACTAGGAATTTCCATCTCAATTTTTCAAAGGATGTCTTGATTTATACCAAATATTAGAAATGCCAAATACTGAAGCAAAACTCACACAGTGGCTGACTCAAACTTAATTTTCCTCTCAATATTTGGTCTACTTTAGCTAAAGTATACACTACATTCCTGGCTTGTCTTAAATTTTGCTAATAGTGGAAGTGAACAAGTCCATCTTAGAGTTCACCTGTGAGATCATCAAAGCTGCCTTTAATGCCCTTCACATTTTGCCCTCCACCACAATTGTACCCATTTCAGGTAACCTATGTTCTCAAGTTTGCCTCCTATCCAAGCATGCTCCTAGAACAATATTTTAAAACTCATTCATGTAAAGGTATAAATGATAGCTATATTTTCATCAGTTTTTCACCCTAGGGACACTCTTCTCTGGACTGGAGCCAGGATCCATAGGTTTTTAGTAAACAGAGCAAGATGATTCACTTTGTCAGTTTTTATTTGCGTGAGTAATATTTATAAGGTCTTTGTAGAGGGTCCCTGGGAGGAGTCAGATGATGTCAATGCAATAAATGGGATGGCCTCTGTCCTCACTTACCTTTCTGCCACATGCACACACAAAACACAGCCTGATGGTCTGATTTTGAGCTCCTATAAAAGAGGTTAGTTTAAGAAACAGGAACAACTCTGTTTATGAAAAACTGTGTCATGGAGAACCACTATGCCAGCTCTGCCACAGACCATACCTAGCGTGGTCAAGGCATCTCCCCAGGTGAAGAGGAGCTGTACTGTCAGGGTAGCATTAGAAGCCACCAGAACAAAAGCAACATCAAGTCCTTTAATGAGAACACCAAAACATCTGAGGTGGTTCACTGTAGGGCATGAGACATCTCCTAGCCTCCAGAAATAACTAAAAAGGAGTCTGGGGATGATCATAGGGTGAGGATTGAAGTCTAATGAAGCTTAATTGGAAATTATACACAAAGAAATTTTCCCCATAATTATATAAGTTAGGAGAAGTGTTTGGGAGCCACACTGGCCCATCTTGTTCCTTAAATTCACCCCTTATGGAACAATACTCTTTCAGGAACTCTCCCTTCACTAATTGAGCCTTCCAAATAAAGGGTATTATTAGTAGCATCATTGTTATCGTTAGTTAGCATTTATGGTTTCATCTTATTTTTTTAATATCTTCTATTTTTCAGTTACTAGATGGTATGGTAATAAGTACCTTTGAAATTGGCATATCACTTTCTTTTTTGCAGCAATTTTGTTGCCTGGTACCAAAGCTTGAATTTAAATAAAATAACTATGACTGTACATTGGCTCTGTCCATTAATGCCAAATAAATGCACCTCTACATCAGTAAACAGCAAATTCATTATGGAGTGTTATTCGGGCTCTTACAAATGAGCCACTTGAGTCAGATCATTCTTCAATCTTTATGCCTGCCTTTGCGTGTCATCTACCTAGGAAGGCGATGCTCTGAAATCGTGTTAAGAATTTTAATCATGTATATCCTCTGCACATGCTGTAGATAGGAAGAAAAGGGCACTCCTGCTTCCCCAGACTCCTGTTGAACCCCTGCAGTTTTCCTCACCTTGGATGATGTATTCAAGACTTTGATTCATTTTTCCATATTATAACCATCTCTTTCACAGCTGGGGTGAAGGGAAGGAAAGAGAGTGTTAGATAGCTATAGAGAAAGTCATGATTTAAGGGTCAGAAACCTTTTGAAAGTGGTGTGCTGAGTTTGGGTTCTTTCCTTCTTCTCTGTCTGAAGGGGCTATTTGCTGTGCCTGACCCCCTTCAGTCCATCATGGCCATGTGTTAGCATGGCTTTGCTAAAATTGAGCTGCTCACTTTGGCCTTATAACTATCATTAGTTATTGAAAACTTATTGAACACTAACAGGAATTATTTCATTTAATCCCTTCAGCAGCACTAAGAAAAGCAGGTGCTATTATTATTAGCCTCTACTTTCCACAGGAGAAAAATGGGAGCTTGGAGAGCATCAAGAACCTCATCTATGGTTGCACTGACAATAAGAAGGCAGCTTTCAAACCTGAGTCTGCATGCCTCCAAGACAAGCTTAAGTACTGTGCTGCTTAACTGCCCAGCAGTTCTAGCAGGGAAGGAACCACCAGAACACCACATTGATTGACTGTACAGCAGATATGACTCTCGGCCCCAAGCTGGGGGCCTGCTTTGGATGTCTTCAGTTCACTTTTTTAAAGTAGCAGTTCCAGGATTTGCACTTGGTCTGTGGATTGGCCTGAACCTCCATCTGATGTTCCTGAGACCTATCATTCCTCAGAGTCTCAAGAGAGGTTGATTCAAACCATTCCTTCTCTCTCCTTCCTGTGCATTCATAACAACAAAACCTCTGTGTTGTTATGGCTTTACAAAGGTGGGGCTTTATTGGTGGTAAAATTTCTTTCCAATGGGTAAAAACCATGGGAAATATAAAAATTATGACAATGGTTATCAAATATATGCACTATTCCATTTAACCTCATAAGAACCCCTATTTAAGGTGACATTCCAATGGCTATATCAATGACATTCAAAGTCTAGTCCACATCCTGGTGTCAGTCCACCAATTATTACTGGTCTGAATAAAGTACTGTAGAAAGAGAGAGTAAATGTTTGGAAACTCTAAAAGCAATTTCACAGAGCAATTTTATGCCTGTTGAATTTAAGAATAAAAATGTATGTATTTCTAGGAATTTATTTTTATTGTGTTATATAAAAGTATCAGTCTAGAGATGAACTAAAAAATTTTTTTAACCTGGCATTTCGGTACAAACAGTTTGAGAAACTACTGGGAAACTACCTGAGGGAACCAAGGTTTAATTAGAAAGGTTAAGTAATTTTCCCAAAAACACACAGCCTGAAGGAAACAGAGCCATAGTCACCTTCCTCTTAAACCCTGGGGATTGGATTTATAGAACTCTACTATGGGCTTCTCTCTCTGAGTGCCTCCTTTGGGCCTTATAAATCTCTAGGTTTTGACCTGGCTATTTTCACTACCACAGAGCCATAAGGTGGAAAACCAACAGGTCCCCTGCTCATTATTTATATCAGCATATACTCCACTGTCCCCTCCCTTTGTCAATCAAGCCCAATGTGGTCAGGCAAGCAATACCCATTTACTGTGAAGTCTGGGGTCATCATGCCATAAGTACTTCCTGTTTTACTCCTTGAATGAGATGATTTCTGGCAGTTGAATTCTAAAACCCAGATGTCATTTAAAGAATTCCAAAGAGAATCTCTGCATGAGCCACATCAACATTTTACAGGACATGAGGCAGACAATGTGCTATGGTGACATGTCCTAGTCACTTGCCTCCTGAGGACAATTGATCAAAGGCAACAACATTTCCTAACTAGATGGGATATCCTGCAGAGAGTCTGTGTCCTTTCTAAGAGCATTCAAGTTCCTACCCCACCCTTGCTTTGACACTGTACTTTGACAGAAGAAAGTACCAACGTGGCCAAAGTTATCAAACATCAGTAGAGCTACTTTTTAAGACTGTGGCACCTGTCCTCTTGATTTGAAAGTCATTAGAGAAAATCTGCCGAGTCAACCAGGAGAAATTTCAACACCAACTGAAATCAAACCTGTAGGCAGACTTGTCTACATTCACAATTCCTACTCCCAAACATCGGGCAAAGCAGAGAGAACTGAGATGTCAGTGGATAGATGTGTCTGTCTCTTGCCTACTCAAGCTGACAGGATTGAGGCTCTATACACGAAACACTACCTTTTTATTTTATTTTTTTAACACAGCAAGCAGATGAAACCAAAGGAACAGCTAGACCAATAGATCCAAAACTGTGTTTCTGGGAGCTCTATAGTTCCTGGGAAGGTGTCATAAGATTATGGGAGATGAGAGAGGAAAAAAAGAAGTAGGAAGGTAAAGAGTGGATTTCTCTCATCCTTCTTTAACTAGAGGAGCCTTGCTTTCATCCATTTCTCATTTTAGATTCTGTAAGATTTGATTTCAGAAAAAGATTCCACTCCTTTCAATTTTTAAAAAAACTACTTATTTAACTACAATTTTATTCCTAAACATTTTGGTTTGATTTAAATCAGCAAGTTTTCAGCCTATTTTAGAATTAAATTGGATTTTTTTTAATTTTTGTAATTCCAATCTTTTATTTCAGAAATATTTGGCTGTAGAAATGAGTCAGACATCTCATTTTAACTGAGACATTTTTGCCAAACAAAATGAAAAAATATATAAATATTCTCTCCTCTTGAAAGAGAAATGTTTCCACAGGGCCTCATTTTCTTTTGTTGTAAGAATTTCTTGAAGACTTCTTGAGGAAGTTTAATGCTGAAAGTAGAGAATAGAGTAATGCCTGTCTCTAAAAATTTCTATATGCATTTTAAAAGATGCATTTAAATATATCATAACTGAAACCATTCTTTAAGGTTTTGGTCTATACATAAGGAAGAACTTCTAATCATGGAAGTGATGTTCCATTGAGCTCTATAGTTAACCAAGGCCTGATAGCACTTGGAATGCTATGAAATCCATTCGGAGATATAAATGGGATGAACTAACCTATGATATTCTAGGTCCACAACCTAGAAAACAATAAATCCAGCTGTGATGGAGCTATGCCTAGAGATATTTACCATTTTGAAAAATCCCCAAGTTGGAATTTGAAATTTTGTAAGATTTAAATGCAAGTGTTAGTCTCACATTAAACTTACTATCATCTTTATAGAACGATCTATATCCCACTATTATCCTAAGATTCCTTTCTACAACTATCATAATTGTTGCCCAAAATTCTTTATGTACATTATCTCTAATATTTATGGAAATCTGGTAAAAGAAGTATTATTATACCCACTCTACAGAGTAGGAAGCCAGAACTCTAAAAGTTAAATGACTTTCCTAGGACCATTGAGCCAAATAAATGGTTGGACATGGTTCCAGGTCCTTCTACTACTTCACACTATATCCCATGAGGTAAGAATCCATATATCTGCCTTGAGGGTATGAACTGGCATCACTTTTATTGAATGCTTACTATATGCCAAGTGCTGGGCAAAGCACTTTACAGACACCATCCTCTTTAATCCTCACTATGCTATGAAGTAGATATTGTAATTATCTCCATTCTACAGATGAGGAAACTAACTGAGGCTTAATGTGGTTAAGTAACCCAGGTCACACATCTTGAAATATATGAAGCCATATCTAAAGTCCAGATTTGTCTCAGTCCAAAATACAAACAAACAAGACCAATTTATACTTCTAAATGAAGACTTCTTTTTAGGGATTACATTCCTAGTCTCATGCTGCCTCTATTGCTTACAATTTTCTAAAGTTTATCTTTTGAAATTGTCTTCTTAGAATCAGTTTATGAACAACTTAGAGAAAAAAACCTCAAATTTACTTTATAACAATACTATATTCCAGGAGACTTTTGGACTGTTCCAAAAATCAAACTTTCTCTCAAATAAAGACTTGATATCACCAAAAATTGCCCCCAAAGTGTGCCCTTGACTTCAAAGTAACTCCAAGAATGTTTTGAATAATTACATCACCATTAAGCTTATAGTTTCCCTGTGTGTTACTGTGAAGCATCACTTATTTAGGAACATAATTTCTGTATGTTCTTTAAAAAAAAATCAGTACCCCATGGCTCATGATTATCCCTGTCCCTTTGTTTAACCAGCCATCAGCCTCACTCCCACACCATGTCTATCACCAAGCATATTAACTTTCCCCTCACATAACTGATTCATGAAAGAAAGCCAAACATATTTGTAAGAAGGAAGCATCAACCGATGGAAAGGGACCAGGGGCAGTGATTCTTTGGGAGGACTCCTAACCACTTAGAAGTCTTTCCATGCAACTCAGAACCTTTCTCTTCCTATCCCTATGGACAAAAAGTCTGACCTGGTGAAGTGATCCCACATTTCCCCTGTAATGACAAATCACTTTTAATATTACCCTTCATGTCACGGAAACCTTCTCAAAGGTGCAGATGAAGCCTATATAACTGCAGCCATTGAGCATTTTGATTAAAATCAGTGTAGCTTTGAAATTCCAAATCACTCATAAGATATCACTTTTTGCTAAAATCTTACTAAGTTGGGGAGAGATTGGCATTTAAACAGATGTCAGCAGTGTTTTGGGAAATGTAAATTGAGGTACAGATGGAGACTGCTAGGGAGTTAAGAGCATCTGTGTTCTATGAAAAAAAAAACTATATTTGTGAAAAAAATTTTAAATAATAACTGAAACTCCCAACTCAATTTTGAAGGCAGACAAAAATATCCTCATTGGATGGCACTCTTTGATAAGTTTCTTATCATATCAAAGATGACTTGAATTTCTGGGTCCTAGATATTAATCAGATCCACAGAGTGGAATTATACCCTGTGTCTTCAGTATGCCAGAATTGGAACTTCTACTCCAAAAGAACAACCACATAACCTTGGGAAAGACTGCTTATTCTTCTGTCTCAGCCAATTTTGTACCTCAAAGTACATCCTAAAGACAGTATCCATTATCTGCCACACAATTTTAAAGATCAGGCATCTGGAGTCGAAGAACCTGAATTTGAATTCTAGCACAGTTGGTTTATAGCTGTATGACCTTAGGGCACATTACGTCTCCAATCCCCAGTTTTTTCATTTGTAAAATATATATGAATATGAAAATAACAGTACCTGCCCTCATAGGATTGCTGTGAGAATTAGAGTTACAGGTAAAGTGCTTAGAGCCTATGGTAAGCATCAGTAGATATTACCTATTATTATTTCAGGCTTTCTTCTTAATCCTGGGAGATCTATACAAGTCTGAGCATCATTGACCTACTATTTCCCCAGGTCCCACATCCCTACCTGTGTCTTGACCGAACATAATAATGACCTAAAACTCTGGATCTCCTGAACTGGTAAATCTTAAACTCATACAGATCATCAAGGTCTAGCAGTTTGCTTTGTAACAGGCCTCTAGACATTTCCCATCAAAGAATCAGCCACTATTTGTTCCAAATAGGAACACTTGCATTATTTAGGTTAGGCCCTTTTGCAAAATGTGGAAACCTTTTCATGTCACCAGGATAAGTCACCAAGTTACGTTCCCACTAATGTGATTAATGTTCTAGGGACCTGAGTGTGCTAAAACAGTTTTCCACTAAAAACTGAATTTACAACCAGGAAGAGACTGAAAATCTATTTATTTATTTGTTTGTTTGTTTGTTTGTTTGTTTTACCTTTAAGGATTCTCATGCTCAGCTGCTCATATTAATCCAGTTTTCAATGAGCTTTCTCCTCCAGGGAAAATCAAGAAACCAAAAGGTTAATCAATTCAGTTACATTAAGAAACTGTGCAGGAACCATACAGGAATCCAGATTCACAGGTTAGAGTTTAATGTGCTATACGCCATGCCTGATTGGAATGAGTTTATGAATTAGATTCCATACACAAATAGATGCATTTAGCTTCGTTCACAGCTCATCCGCAAACTCATTTACCAGATCCATAAGTACTTGTAAACATTGCTAATGGAGTTTGCTAAATGAATATTATAAACGTAATCCAAATGAGCTCTCCATGGAAATTGCAAATCATATGAAAAATATAGTGCATTTGGTTATAGCACATTTCAGGAACAGTATATTTCAGTTAATTATGTTAGTATATTATACATGGCTAAATGTCAATACTAGCACCTAGAAAACAATTAGCTCCTTCTGCTTGCATGATACCATTCCATCTAGGATACTGAGTATTACATAATCCATCAATTAAAGGTTCTTTATTGCTAAAGCCAATTTTCCTCATTCACACTGTATCCCTCCGGGGAAGCTAGGGCACTTAATAAGCCATGTAAGCTCCTTCAGCCCCTTAGAATATCAAAAGGATCCTTGAAACAGCTCCCAAAATGATGCCTTCCTTGGTTGCCTGAAATAGTTACTTCAACTTTCAAGACAGCCTTATTCACACTGGGGCTTGACTCAAAAGTTATGCTCTTTAATTAGTAAAATTAAAGTACAGAGGAAGTTTTAAAGATGTGGTTTTACATTTCCTTTTTTTCCCAATAGGTCATATTTTCAACTATATATTGTATACTTTAGAGTTACTTTATTTGAATGAAAACTCTGTACTCAAGTCATTTCTTGCCCAAAGCACAAGCAAACTATAATATGAGACTTCCAAAGGTTTTCTTATCTTGGTGATGATTTATTTCAGGCATTGGAAAACTGAATATACTATTCAAAATTGGAAGTCTGATGCTTTTTAAGAGTTCAATTCTTTCAAAATGTGAACTTCATTTTTTGTTTTACAGAGTGAAACTGAATATATAAATGGACAATAGCCAGACCAGATATAAAAATAGGACTCTGACCCACACATGAAGCAACATGCCCAGGAAACCAACTCTGTCTACAGTAGCTGGCCTCCCACAAGTCAGCTTTGTAGGAAGTCATGCTACTGTCTCTAGGAATAATCCAGGAAACCAAACAATAATCCCTGTAACAGTGAGCCCCAGACATCCAGGTCTTCATTAATAACTGACAGCTTCTCTAATTTTTGTCCCTGCTTCCATCTTAGGACCAAGCAGAGAAAGACAAATATGTACCCCTCACCAATCACATAGGATGCCCTGCTTTCAGTTAGCCCGCCTGCAGCTTCTCTGAGCTCACAGCCTCCAATGAGAGCACACCTTGTGCCTTCATTTTTATTCACTACAAAGCTTCCTGTTCCCCTGCCTGCCTTTAAGTCTGTGCCAAAATAGAAATGACTGATGCCCTTGATATAGCAATCTCTGAATAAGTGGTCTTTGCTTATTCTCATTTGGTATTCATTATTTCTACATGAACAATTCAGTAATGTTTTAGTGACAAAAACAAAGGTTGAAATATATTCCATCTAATTCATGAAAAGGACCATTGGGATTTATATCCTGGTAGCGATTATTCTTTGAAGTAAAAGGATCTAAATTATTCTGGAGAAAAACATTCCTAAAATGCCTCTTATATAAATAAGCAGACTTCTCAGGAAAATAAAATATAAGCCAAGCTAGTGTAGACAATGGTGAAACTGATTTGTCAGCAGCTAACATTTCTTGAATCAATACTCAGCCCAACTTGATTATTACTCTCACTAACAAGTACTACATTCAGCTCTTTTTGAGCCTATCTTGCACATTATTTCTTAGCTCTTCCTTCAAAGCAAATTCTAACAGGCAAGGGCTGTGTATGTACATACAAAGATATTGTAATAATTATTGTAATGGAGACAAATCTCTCAATCACCCATGCCCACCCCCTGGCAGCAAGTCCACAGGCAATAAGAGTATCAGTGCCTGACTTTTCTTTTGTTTTTAGTTTCATGTGTTGTTTTATGTTTATCCCATTTTTATTCTTCATTAACTTAGATGAAGTTCTCACACTAAATAGAGACTGGAAAACAGCTAGAAAAACTTATCTTTGGTGGCCAAGGATAGAATGTGTTGAGTAAATAAATATTATGGTTAGCAAATAAATATTATGGTTAGTAAATTAGTATACTGACCAAAAATCAATGCTCAAGTTGTGGAAAAATAGGTCAAATTTTATTATTCAGTTACACTGAATAAAATGTGTTTGTGTGGTTTTGTTAAGGTTTTTCTTTTCTAATTTTAAAAGTGTTTGAAAAATCATGCAGTGACCTGGGATTTTCATTATGAACACCAATTATCACTAGAAAAGTGAACACAGGCAAGCATCAAATGTGGCCCAGATAAAAGGGGTTTTCCAAGATGTTCTTTTTTTTTTTTCCAAAAGATGCCACCAACTTATACTACTTTGAACAGACTCAAGACACTATTTGAGGATAAAAATGTCTTGATTACCCAAGTCTAGAAACTACAGTGCAAAATGTGAGTGCTTATTTTCTCTTTAATGGGCATGCCTCCGATGCCGTTGAGAGTCATAAATGCCTGTCTTTTATATCACTATAGGATTTTTGCAACAGGAAATCTTTAAATGTGACATAAAAATATTATCTTCATAATGAAGCTTATCCTATATTTCTAATCAATTTACCTGGCCTTCAGCACATTTTTCTGGTTCTTCCATTTCATTTTTATGATGAGGTGACAAAAACTCAACATAATATTCTAGACAAGGATATGCTGTCAATTTATATAATGGCACCTTAATATTTTCCACATTATTCTCACTCCTCTTCCAGTGACTTATTTTTAGCACTGTGGCACATTGAGCAAAGCTCATGATCTTTTTCTTGGAAGGTTATGGCTAATTCAATATCCATCACTGTGTATGATTAGCTTAAATTGTTCTTTCAGATGTGCATCACCTCACACTTGCCTGTTTCAAATTTCATCTTCATCACATTGTCCAATTACCTAGTTTGGTTAAGTCTTGCTGGGGTCTCTTGTGGCCCTTATTGGACTGAAAATTTAGAGTTGTTGAATAATATCACTCCTTAATTCACCTCATCTTATAAATGGTTAATAAATATGTTCAACAACAAAAATATTTTCTAGTACAGATCTCCAGGGTATTCTGCAATTAATCTCATTCGGAATCCCTAACTGGACTGGACCCCTATTCTCTCAGGGCTCTTCCATGATCTTTTCTGTCCCTGGTCTTGCTTTTACCTCTAGGACAAATGAGAAAGTTTTCTTATCAGGTGCTTAGAAGGTAATTTATCACAAGGTCTGCACCAATCAAAAAGGTCATGTGGAATCAACACTTAAGTAGCAACCAGAGTACACAATACTGTAGCAAAGTTATGCTGAGGAGACATTTTGTATTTTGCTCCTCTTATTCTTTATCTTTTTTCTTTGATATGAGTAAAATATTTATTTTCTTTTAGTTATTTTTAAGTCCTCTGGGCTTCTCTTATTGAGGTTTTTTTTTTAAAGATTTTGTTTATTTGCCTTTAGAGAAAGGGGAAGGGAGGGAGAAAAAGCGAGAGAAACATCAATGTGTGGCTGCCTCTGGTGCTCCCCTGACTGGAGATCTGGCCCACAACTCAGGCATGTGCCCTGACTGGGAATCAAACCAGTGACCCTTTGGTTCGCAGGCTGGTGCTCAATCCACTGAGCTACACCAGTGAGGGCTAGTATGGATTTTATAAACTTTGGATCTACCATCTGCCTACACCCTCTCCTTATCTGTTTAGAATAGTAGCTGGATTTGACTTGAAACTCACATGGGTTTGAATTGGTTTATAATTCATTCACAGTGCATTATTTACCTTTTCTATGGAAAATAACATCCTAAAGAAAAGAATAAAGTTTCAATGTCATCTTGAAAAGGAAAAATTTTATACTGCTGAGTGATTCAATATAAGAAGTAAATCCAAAATGCATTCTTATGCACATTGGCCAAGCAAGGAATAAAAATGTTTCTTAAATAATTGGTTATTCACTTCCAAGGCATAGTGTGACTTACATATAACTTTCTAGGAGGATACACTTAACTACAAAGAAAAAGAGGCATCTCTTGTGTGTTTTTGGCTCTCTGTTGATAGGAACTTTTAATTCCAATTCGCTGGCATTTCAACCTTTTTATTCTGACTGTGCAGAATTTCACACTGTAGTCTTACCTAATATACATCCCTCCTGAGTCCTTCCAGATTAGTGCCGCCTCAGAGCTCTAAGGTAAGCAGTATCTCATTTAATCACACTACTTACAGAACGAAATCACTCAAATAAAGAGTGATAGATTCCATTTATTTTGAGACTCTAGTGGCAGTTAAAAGAACTGAGAGGAGGAAGCACTATACAAATAGGTTATTCATTTCAAAGCATACATTATGCTTTCAAAGATCCTAAAATCCCTGATGAGAAGTTGCTTTGTGGCACAGTGTCTCCTCACCAAGGAATGTTCACTTTGTCGCCCTAGTTTGTAATCTTATGAAACAAAATGCATGAAAGAAATGTAAGGCTGCCCTTTCAAAACCTGCAGAAAAATAATGCAGGACAAGAGGAGATGAAATAATAAGGCTTCATTAGAAAAGGATAACTGATGGTTCTTAAGTCTCTTTTTGAAGTAAAATTGAGAGTTCCTTTCTGTACCCAGATAATGTGTAGTTTCTGACTAATGTGTGCCTGCTATTTCAAAGCTGTTATTTTGTAAAATCTTCCTTAATATCCTAATAAATGAATTTATGGGTAGTTTTAGAGAAGTGGTCATTTAGCACTAGCATCACTATGACTAGCACAAATCAAGTACTTTCAGATTATAAAAAGGGGTGGGGGGATCAAATTAAGACAGAACAGCAGACTCCAAAAAGAAGGTGAACTTCTTAGAAGTGGGTAATAACTTGAGGGAAGATATCATGTCTTATACTTATTTCCTTCACTTCCCTACAGTTCCAGCCATTTAGTTCAACAAACAGCTGCTTTAGTGTCCTGGCTTAGCCATTTACTTAGTCAGCAGAGATCATGGACTGCCACTGCAGGGCACTCCTCATGAAGCACATGAATACAAAAGTTTAAATAGGTCTCAGAACTGAATAAGGTCCACCCTCAAGCCCCATGTTGTCTGAGTTTCCTTACCTTAATTTTGCTTGGATATTTCCATGACTTTCAGCTATCAGGAAGATTATTACCATACGGAAAACAGCAATCAAATACTTTATGTTCCCCTGTTGGGTTTTCCCTTGCCTCATCTACCTCGTTTACAGAGCACGTAGTCAGTCATGTTAACCAAAGGGCCCAGAATGCAAAATGCAACAGCACAGAGAACATATTTTAGCTTTGGCTAAATGCCAAAATCTAGAACAGTCATTGAAGATATTCACACAAAAACCTGGCTGATATCACCCCATCTTGGCATCAGGGTTCCTGAAATTATCAGTTCTAGTGAATTTCTATTTTCAAATCTATTTAGTAAAATGAAGTGTTTCACCATCAGTAAATTATTTGTTAACTATAGGTCCTATTGAATTTCAGGTATCATCTCAAATTATGGGGGGAAGGGGAAGTAGCAAAGTTCTAAGTTAATACCTACAAGATGCTGGAGGACCATGAAGTAGGAGATAAACTCATTTTCCCTCTTTTGATGATATAGTTTAGCAGAAATGCCTCAATTTTATTTTTGTTTTTAATTTGAATTGACATCATAAGAAATGGCTTGTATTATGGATCCTACTCACCTGTTTTTTTAAGACCTATGTTGTCATACTAAAGCACTTTAATGTTTTTTCTGATTATTCAGTAACTCTCTGCTAGTTGTGACAGAATTCAAGCCATTTATTCCTATCTATAATAGATAGCTTTACTGCATTTTTTGTCATGTTAATATATGAAATATAATATTTTAATTTTTATAAAAAATATTTCCAATGGTTTCCAAACATTAAGATGTATTACTATATCCAAAGTCCTAAAATTGCTCTATATAGTGAAGACACTCTTTCCTCCCTGATGAAGACTTTCTCAAAGTCTAAGGGGGACTCATGAAATGTGTTTCTCCTGATAGTCACCGGCCTCTGGTCTTTGCTTGTCTATTATTGCATTTATGCAAAGTGCTGAAGCAATACTGTTGAACACTTAGTCATGATCCCTCTCTCTTTCTCATTGTTCCACTGCTTTAATTTGGTCTCAAAAGGGTAGAGGGAAGGTGGGATGGGGAAGTACAGAATGGGGAAGGGGAAATAAATTAAATTCACCTTTGCCATTTAAAAGCATCATAAAAGGTTCTGATGATGATATCTTGAAGTCCATCATTCATTTTTTCAGAAATGTATTTTCAAATGAAGATATAAACCAATAGAGAGAGGAACATTCTACCTGTTTCCTAGAATTCAGCACAAATCCTAGCCCAATCCAGTCTTAGAAAAAATAATATAAGAAAGCATATAAACTTTCAAACATAATATGAAATTGTAGCATTATACACTACATCAACAGGTTTTCCAGGCTACATGATGCATAAATATCCGTTTCCTAAAGCTCAGTAAAACTGAACAGAATTCTTCCCCCAACCAACAGAAAAAGTAAACAATGACTAACTAGTCATTGGCTCCCAATTTTATGGCCAGCCTTTGCAGTGTCAGTGTAGGAGTCCTGCCCTGTCCCCACCTCAGGTGCTGGAATCAAGAATGAGTCTCTGCAGGCAGCCACTGTTACCTAGAAACCATGCCAAGGTGTCGAGTGTCATAAAGCAGGCTGGTTTATATTTCTGTATTTGTCCCTCAAACATCCTTGGTTTTATCATCCAAGGAAATTAGCTCATGACAGCAAAGTGAGAGGAATGAAGTAAAGGTTTTTGTGTTGCTTTTTTTTTTAAGATTTCATTTATTTATTTTCAGAGAGGGAAGGGAGGGAGAGAGAGAGAGAGAGAGAAACATCAATGTGCGGTTGCTGGGGGTCATGGCCTGCAACCCAGGCATGTACCCCGACTGGGAATCGAACCTGCAACACTTTGGTTTGCAGCCCGTGCTCAATCCACTGAGCTACGCCAGCCAGGGCTTGGTGTTGCTTTTTTAATCAGGCAGCATTGAATGAGCTAAACACTGAACACTTAAGCAGGAAAAATCAGTGCTGATATGTATAATATGAACAAAAATAACTACAAAAAGTATATTTGTTAAATAACCCTACTCTGAAGTTGCAAGAGAAGAATAAACAAAATTATTTGCAAGGTTTTTCTTTATTCCTAGCACTGTCCAGAATTAGTAAATTGTACTCTTCTAAAGTTGGGTCACTTATGAAAGCAGCCAAAAGCCTCTACAGTGTAGGATTGATTATAAGGGTGTCAACTGAGGGACTGGTTGATACTTGGTAAATGAGGGGTGAGCTGAGACATTAAGAATTGCATAAAATATACACAGAATGTGAATAAGTTCAACTAGGGAAAATCGATAGTGACATTAATCAAACCCATCCAGCTCTAACATCCTCACAACTAGAGTCATCTGAGCTCATTTTGTTAATGAATGCAAGGGTCTTTCATTAAAGCTTCCATATATGATCAAATAGTCATTGTCTTTCAGGTTTCTAGGAACAAATTTCTAGCACATTCTTCTCCTGAAATATTATGCTTTTGAACTAAAACAAACAAAACTCAGTACAATGTAAGATGATTTAGTGCAGGTTATTTGAAGCCTCTGTCTGGAATTCTTAACTATTTGCTTTTGCTGTACAGGCGCTGACCCAGTGCCCTAATTTTGGTCATTATTTCACAAAAAGCCAATTTACTTACTTGATTTAAAAAAAAATTCAAGTACAGAATCTGAATAGTAAATATTTCTATTCAAAGTGTGAACACAAACATGTTTTCTTAACAGTTTATCCACTAAGAAATATTTTTAGAGATGGGCGATGTTGATCTTGCTCTAAGTGCTCCTAGAACAAAAATGTGTGTGATTTCTTTCAAGACTTGAGAAACAGCATTACTTGAAAAACCAGGTGCCAAGAACCTGCCTAAATTAAACCATGCTTCCTGCGCATTTTGTTTCCTGTATCTGATCTTCTGTGGGCTGTTCCAGCCAGTGTTGAGTCCCTCGAGGCTTCCGTTGTCTGTCATATCAGTTATACCACAGATAAGCCCAGGTCCTCATCTACCTAAGCCCAGAGCTATTTTAATTAATCAAAAAGAACACACAAAGTTTAAAATTGGGATTTTAGAAAGCCTAGAGTAGTAACAGCAACAGAAGTGTAATGTCCTTCTGTTGCTGGATTCCAGGTGAAGTAGTTTATTGTGGTCGTTGGTGCTGGGTGACTTGGAAAGTGAAAATGTCAGAAATCAAAACATTTAAAGTAACAAATCAGGAGAAAACTAACCAGAGGAATAAAAAAGTGTAAAATCAGGGGTCTATCGTTTTATTGTGAGAAGTATAAGATAGGAATCTAAAATCTGAATGGGAAAATATTTAGTGAAACAAAGAAATGTACTTCATTAGCTATAAACCTACACAAGCTTCTCAGGCCCTAAGTACAATTTCCTTACAATGGCAGGGTTAGAGTTTGGGAAGCATACCACACTGGGCCTCACACACACATCTAGCTGGACGAAGCAGAGAGGAGACCAAGCGCAGCAGAGCAAACCATGGTGGCTAGCTATCTTAATGATTGTTACACTGTGCCGCATGTTCAGTACAGCGACTTCCCCCAAGGAAATAATAACAAAAACGTATTTTTCTCAAATAAGTATAAATATATAAATTCCAAATATTTTATTATTTTTGGTGTTGTTCCAGGATGGAAGTGCTGGCTGTATGTGTTTGATTCTTAAATCCACCCATAGCTCTTCAGGGTAGGGACCGTTTGACATAGCGACTGTCCTGCTCAAGGTTGGTCACAAGCAGGTCAAGGATGAGGGCCCAGATGTATTTCCTCATCTGCCTCAGTATACTACTTCAGGCTTTAAGTGCCAGAAGCAGTTGGCTTCTCAATTATAGGAGAAAGAAAAGAAAACTTAGAGAGAAAACCTGCGTGCTGCACGGCAGTAAAAGTGGGAGCACTGGAGGTGGGTGTATGAGGGGGGAGCAGAAGAAACTGGAATTCATTTATAAAAAATCCTGTATTTATTTTATGTGTTTAAACTTCAGTTGCCTTCAAAGTGCTCGCCATTTGATACAATACACCTAGAGAAACATTATATGCACTGCTCAAAACAATTGTGAACTCATCGATTTTGATGCCTTTTAATGCTTCTGCTGTTTTTTTTGTTTCACCTCTTCCACATCGGCCAAATGTTTCCTTCTGAGGACTTTTTTCATCTGGGGAAAGAAAAAAAGCCACTTGGGGAGAGACTGGGTGAATATGGAAGGTGGGGAACAGGGGGTCATGACGTTTGGGATCAAAAACTGCTGAACACTCAGTGTGGTATGGGCAGGTGCACTCATCAATCACCCATCATGAAATGAGCAAATGCGTTGAGTCTTCAAAAAAAATTCACTGAAGCCAAATATGGCCTCTCACAAGGACACCAGCTTGTACCCTGATACAGGGAGGTTCCTAGAACTCTCACCTGGTGGAGGAAACCTGTACTACAAAGGGCCCGCCCTCCAGAAGGTAATGCTGGTTTTAGGGGGATCTCTCCTCCTTGTTCTCTAAGTATATCAAACAAGAATCTACTGATTTATCATTTGATTCTAGGTGAACAGTATTTTTAGCCAACCTGTATTATAATATTTAACTCAGTATCTTATTACCTACATAATACCAAACAGATACTAAATCAATGAAATAAATTAAAAATCCATTCTAATTCTCCCTGGACAGGAAATGAGATGAATTCAGAGAAAGGCAGGGCCATGTCAAGACCCCTCTTTCATCTTGAGCCTAGCTACCCCAGGCTTGTGGTACCAGGAAGGAAAACACCATTGTTTTTAGTGAGAAGAATGCAGTCAAACAGTCCGACCACCTTTAAAACGTACCATTTTAATGACAGAGATCTGAAAGTTGAGCAAGGTATCAGGATCCTTAAATACTGAACTTGATGTGGGCTTTACTGATCCCTTCTAATCTAATCGGTTTTCGTTTTGAAGATGTTGAGTGATCTGTTTTGCAAATTAACACTTTCTTGCTTAAAAAGTCAGAGCTGGTATTCAGACTGTTTGCACCCACACAGCCATGCCAGTTGTTCACTGCTGACATCTGCTCTAATTTGTCAGAATAAGTGTCCGAGCTGACCAGCTGGTGAGTGTTTTGAGTATCATCCCTCTCTGCCTAATGTCAGTATCTATGTTCACTTTTTCTATTATCTATTAGTTGTGTTCAGTTTTGGACCAGGTGGATCTGATGGGAAAGCCAGACTTACATTTTACACCTGGACTTTAATACAGCTGCATCTCTTAATTAGTTATGTGACTAATTTCTGGAGATCAGTTTCCTCATCTGTAAAATAGACAATAATATATGTCCTTACCAAGAGGATTAAATTAATTAATTCTTGCAGAGTGCTTTGGTCAGTGCTGGCTCATGATAAAGTACTCAATTATTGGCGACTATTACTATTAGGCATTTAAAGGACAAACCTCCAGCTGCATTCACTCTTACCACACACTTTCAATACCCCCCTACTGATAAAGTAAAAAAGAGAGAATGTAAGACTAACTTCACAATAGCCACCACAGGTTATCTGACAAAAGAGGGAAGAAAAATATAATTTTAAGACAACCTCTTGCATCTCACAAGAGACTTCTTGTAGAGATACCCACAATCTAAAAAGTAAGGTACTAATACCACATATCAGTTCACATATGATATACATTGTGCTTTCAAACAGTTTTGTTCTAAGAGCATTGGTTTGTCTTCTGTGAGAAAAACAAGTCTTTTAATTTATTTATTAGTTTTTATATAACACAAGTTTTGGTAGAAATTTGTGAGCTAGTTCTTTCCTCACTTTGATATATGTACATCTAGGCTAAATGATAGTTAACATTTATTGAGTGCTTATGAAATATCTAACACTACTCTAAGTACTTTATGTACATAAACTCTCTTAATTCCCCCCAAAAAACTTATGAGGTATAGGTGCTATTGTTATTCCTTCTTACAGAAGACCAAATTAAGCCATAGAAAGATTTTAAAATTTACCATAGATTATACACCTAGCAATAATGAAACTGGGATTCGACCTAAACCTCTGGTCCTAGAGTTGTTGCATTAATGCCTGTACTATACAGCCTCTCTTTGGAACACAACATATATATAACTCCCCAATATCTCTTATAGGCCTAATTATTATTTCTTTGACACTCAGTTTTGAATTAACAATTGGCCCAAACATACACCTACCATTTACCACCTCCTGCATAAGTTGTTCCAAACAAGCATTTTGAATTGAATTGAGTGCAAAAGTCCTTGAAATGAACTTGCAAATGAGAAAGTTGACTCAGCCATCAAAGAAGTAACACACTAAAAAAATGAGCACTGCTCAAGGAAGGTGTGCTTTCATGGTCTACTATTGGTGTTCAAGAAAGGCCTGGCAAATTATAGTTGGACCCACCTACTTTAGGTGGTTTTACTTTTTAACAATAGTCATTTAAATTGGAGAAAACCTATCTGTGATCATCACAGAAAAAACAAGAAATACAAAAAAGTACAAAGGAGAAACTAATATTTACTCATTATCCTATCTCCCTGAAATTATCATTCTTCATTATTTAGTTGAGTTCTTTCAATTTATAATGTTCCAAGGAACAAAACATTATTTCATTGAGTACTGATATTATTAATTAGATATAATCACATATTTCAAATTGATAATCTTACTAATATATTTTTGTTATGTTATAGTTGTGAAGACTTGAATTCACAGTAATAACCACATATGGTTTAATAAATAATTAATTTATTCATAAATATACATATGGAACAAAATATAAATAATATACAGGTTTAGCTAAGAATATGGGCTTTAGAATTATGGGTTCAAAGAGCTGGCTATACTCTTTGCCAAACTATAAAACTTTGGTTAAGATAAGTAAGCTCTCTGTACCTCAAACTCCTTAACTTTTAGGTGGGAATAATCACCTGAATATGTTGTAAGCTTTGGAGGGCCTTACAAGAAGAAATATATAAAAAGTCCTTAGATCCATTCCTGGCTCATAAGGGGCACATAATAGTTTATCTCCCCTTTTCCTTCTCTCTGTGCTATTAGGCTAGGAGCACACTCATGTTTTCAATGGTAGGGGACATTTACTTACTTATTTACTTACTTGTTTAGCTAGCAATGGTGATTCTGTTCCAGGGTAAAATGGGATTCGGCCACCTGCCACCATATACAACCATAAGACAGAGATGGGTGGGGAAGAAAAAAAGGTTTTTATTTAAAAGGAGCCCAGTTTGGCAGAGCTGGGATCTTTCCTGCTCCAAGCCACTCATTTCTACAAAACACAGAAATCCTCTTGTTCCCAAAAAGACTGAAATCCAAATTCATGCCCAGAGACGCCCCCCTGCATTTTTATCCGCCCTTTTGAAGTCCAAGGCTGCTACCCGCTGGGTCTCCAGCTCTCTAGCTCCAGGATCTCTCCCCCTAGAGCATGCACTTGTGAGGCCAGTGTCTCCATTGTCCTACCACAGCTTTCTCCTCCCCCGGGGCCCGTGTGCACTGCCAGCTCACTGCAGCCGGTCATGCGAGGGCTTAGTTGGTGGGGCTCTGGCGTCCAGGGCTGCTTGCACTCTCAGGGGCTGGCGAACGTTCCCAGGCCGCACATGTGCTCATGTGTGAGAGAATGGCAGCAGTCCAGGACCCATGCCACGTGCGTGGGACCGCCACATCCCGCCCAAGCTCACCAATGTTGAGGTCAGGGGATCTGCCCCAGAAAACGTGAGCGGAGCAAAGCAAAAGCCACAAAAATGTCCCCGCCTCCTGGTGGGGCCCAAGTCCTGCACACAGGACTCAGGCTCCAGGAGCTGGCTCCTGACTATGCAAGCAAAGGGAAAGAAATTGGAAGTGCTTCTATGTGCCCTTCATTTTAAATCTTTCCCCCAAAACCCTATGTGCTGTGGGAGTATAAATTCCCAGCCAATTCCGGGCCAAAGTCCACCATGAGCGTCAGTCTGCACTGTGTCCGTGCCGGTGCTCTGGCTGCCACAATCCATAAGTAGGTAGGAGAGCTTCCTATTTTTGCGGGGACACCGTGTCTCTGCCTGGGGCGGGGCATCACCTTGTTACACATGTGTTGTGACCTTTTCTAGCCCCCACTGCCCACGCAGGCACCGTACAAGCGGTGTCAAAATCTACGTTAGTTGTTTACTTTTTCCCAGGGATATGGAAGCCTATCAAGCTCCAGTTCCAGTTTCAACCCCAGGCTACCTCCAGCACTTCCCAAGCCCTCTTGGGGTACCTTCCCTTCTCTGAGGAAACCAGGCTCTTTCACCAGCTGCTACCCAAATCCAATCTCCATTTTGAGGGTTCCTGCAACCTCTCCCCTTTCTCCAGGGGATTCAGCTTCTCACATCATGGATCAGGGTTCTCTCACCCCCTAGCCCAGTGATCTGGCGGGATACCCCTGTTACAAGTCCACTGAATATAGAATTCATCTCAAGCATAGATGGTCTCTAACAAAGATTGATCTATGCTAGCTTTGCTTCATTCCACAATCATTTCACATATCCAAGTTTCATGATATGACAGGATGTATTTAAACCTAAACAGCTGACAAGTATATAACTTTAGTATCAGCTACAATTATTGATCTAAGCCTTCTGCGTACACCAGCAGCAGTCAGCTCTTACCTAAGCATGTCAGTTGGTGAGAATGGAGAAATTAGGTAATAAAGAAAAACAATTTTTAGATGCTAAAATCCTCAACAAAATATTAGCAAACCAAATACAGTAATGCATCAAAAAGATCATACACTATGATCATGTGAGATTTATTCTGGGAATGCAAGGTTGGTACAACATTCATAAATCAATAAATGTGATTCACTACATAAACAAAATGAAGGATAAAAACCACATGATCATATCAATAGATGCAGACAAAACATTTGATAAAATCCATCACCCATTTATGATAAAAACGCTCAGCAAAGTGGGAATAGAGGGAATATACCTAAATACAACAAAGGCCATATATGACAATACCCTGCCGGCATCATATTCAACTAGCAAAAAACTACAAGTGTTCCCTTAAGATCAGGAACAAGACAGGGATATTCACTTTTATGTCTCTAATTAACACCAGAAGTCCAAGCCACAGCATTCAGACAGGAAGAAGAAATAAAGTCATCCAAATTGGAAAGAAAGAAGTAAAAACATCATTATTTACAGATGATATAATACTGTACTGACATAGACCCTGGCTTGTGGGGTCCACCACATTGTGGATGAGGCACAAGAAATTCACATGGACTACCGAGTCCTGTGGAGGAAAAGGGACAGCATGGCTTTTCTCTCAAGAGGAACAAAAGCCTTGACCCTTGCCTTGACAAGCCTTTATTTCTTTTCTGGGCCCATTACATGATGGTCCTCATTTACTAGGCATAGGTTTGCCTTAGGTGTTTACCTTTTACAGAAAACAAAGAAGATAATGCCGCTAATCACATCACAGAAGAAGTGTATTTGCAAATGCAAAGGGAAAAGTGGATGAACCGGTTACACTCCATATTGGGGAGTTTCAGCATGGATTTTAGGAAGTTATAGTAAGCACTTGCTGTCTCAATTCAGGATGAGGGAGTTTTAGCAAAAACAAGTCTCATAGCAGTCTAGGTACAATGCAGGCCTGATTCCCCACAGGAGAACCTATCTGGGGATGTGGGTCCTGTGCATCTCCAAGTGGGAGCTGGGCCCACACCACACAGAATGGTCTCCTATACTTTACATAAAGAACCCCAAAGATTTCACCAAGAAACTACTAGAACTGATAAATGAATTCAGCAAAGTAGCAGGATACAAAATCAATATCCAAAAATCAGTTGCATTTTTACATGCCAATAATAAACTAACAAAACTAGAAATTAAGAAAACAATCCCATTCACAATTGCTTGAAAAAGACTAAAATGCCTAGGAATCAACCCAAGCAAGGATGTAAAAGACTTGTACATGGAAAATTATGACACTGAAGAAAGAAACAGAAGCAGATACAAATTAGTGGAAGTACATACTGTGTTCATGGAGAGGAAGAATTAACATCATTAAAATGTCCATTCTACCCAAAGCAACCCATAGATTCAATGCAATTCCTATCAAGATTCCAATGATATATTTCACAGATCTAGAACAAATATTTCAAAAATTCATATGAAATCACAAAAGAACCTCATAGTAAGAGCAATCCTGAGAAAGAACAAAGTTGAAGCAAAGTCACAACCTAATATCAAACTATACTATAAGGCATACTAATCAAAACAGCATGGTACTGGCATAAAAACAGACGCATAGATCAATGGAACAGAATAGAGATCCAAGAAATAAGCCCACACCCTATAGTCAGTTAATATTCAACACAAAAAGCAAGCACATACAATGGGCTAAAGAGAGTTTATTCAAGAAATGGTATTGGGAAAATTGGACAGATACATACAGAAAAATGAAACTAGACCACCTTCTTTTACCACACAGAAGAAGAAATTAAAAATGGATCAAAGACTTCAATGTTAGACCCAAAACCATAAAAATCCTAGAATAAAACATAGGCAGCAAAATGTCAGATGTTGCTCATAGCGATTTTTATTGGATATATCTCCCTAGGCAAGGGAAATCAAATTAAAAAATAAACAAATGGGACTACATCAAATGGAAACATATTTGCACAGCAAAGGAAATCATCAAAAAAATAAAAAGACAACCCACAGAATGGGAGAACATATTTGCTGATACATCTGACAAGGAGTTAATATCCAAAATTTTTAAAGAATTTACAAAACTAAACACCACAAAAACAAACAACCCACTTAAAAAAATGGGCAAAGGACCTGAATAGACATTTCTCGAAAGAAGACATACAGATGGTCAATAGATATGAAAAGATGCTTAACATCAGTAATCAGAGAAATTCAAATTAAAACCATAATGAGATACCATCTCACATCTGTCAGCATGGCCATCATCAATAATCAGCAAACAAGTGCTGCTGAGGATGTGAAGAAACGGGAACCCTTTTGCACTGTTGGTGGGAATGCACGTTGGTGCTGCCACTGTGGGAAGCAGTGTGGAGATACCTCAAAAAATTAAAAGTGGATCTAACTTTTGACTCAGTGATCCAACTTCTGAGACTATATCCAAAGGAATGTAAAACACTAATTTAAAAGAACATAAGCATCCGTATGTTCATTGCAGCACTATTTACAATTGCCAAGATATGGAAACATCCCAAGTGTCCATCAGTAGATGAGTGGATAAAACAACTATGGGACATTTATACAATGGAATACCACTTGGCCCTAAAAGAGAAGAAAATTTTACCCTTTCCAACAGTATGGATGGACCTGGAGAACATTATGCTAACTGAAATAAGCAAGTCAGAGAAAGACAAATAGCGTATGATTTCACTCACATGTAGAATCTAATGACCAAATTGAACTAACAAGGAAAATGGGGACACACTCATAGATTGAGAGCAGGATGACAGGTAGTGGAGAGGGAATTTAGAGTGGGGAGTAATTAAGGAAAAAGGACTCATGGACATGGCCAACAATGTGGTGATTGCTGGGGAGAGGGTCGTATAAGTGGACTAAATGGTAATGGAAAAAAATACAACAAAGACAAAAAAATAAAAAGTAAAAATCTCAGTTGAGATTAAAAAAAAATCACATGAACTGCAACCTAACTTCTGACAGGATTAATTTGTTTCTCATGCTATGTTTTGGACAGCCATATTTTAAAAATCCTTGCTGAAAATGACTAGTTAATGTCTATAATGGCCCTGCTTACACATGTTCTTCTTTGACCACTTAATTCTGTGAAGTCCTAACACCTGTCCCTCTGTATGGTTGGTGTTTGGTCAGCTTTTCTATCAGATGGGAGTTCCTGATTGCAGAGTGCTCAGGGTCTCTGCCTAAAATCATCCCAACTTGGCTTTCAGGCTTTCTACAACTGCATAGGTGTGGTCAACCATATTCCTATTGTTCTGACAATTTCTGATCCTATTTATTATTATGCAAATTCCTATAATGGAAATTACAGGGGCATGATATTCTTAATTTGTTAATTTTGTTAATTTTATATACAAAAGCATTCCTTTTGTCAGTAAGTGGGATCTGTAGATGATACTATGAGAAAAATGTATTATTTTTCCCAGTCTTTATATGGGGCAAGAAGGAACACCAAGTTGTTTCCTGACAGATTCTTCTATGTTACTTTAAAAGTATCCTCTAAAATAATAATAATTATTGATTATTACTATAATTATTACTATAATCAATAATTATTATTTATTTGTTCCTGTCAGATATCTCCCCTGCCCCAGTTTAGCAGGTGGGGTTCAATCTTGTCCTTTTGCTGCCTATGAATTTGCTGTTTAACATATGTATATATGCATACATACTTTAATATATAAAATATGCATGAACACTATACATATTTTACATATACATATATGTATATATCATTACATTTTACCATTAGAAATAGTTACACTTGCAGGATTTCAACTTAAATGATGGCAAAATTGGTTTGCTAATTAGGTCACTGCATGTTGTTT